>NC_081386.1:30919019-31219019 GCF_030684315.1 Stegostoma tigrinum | reverse complement strand
CCCATGGTTACAGAGTGCCTCAGCCCACCGGTTGGGGAAAATTGTCAGTCGGAATTTTCTCTCTGTCTCCGAACCCCTGGGGCCTGACTGCTAGCACCCATTTCGTAAGCAGAGCAGAGAGTAGTCAGGAAGTCTGCCTGAAGTGGGTCGATGGTAGTCTAACTGGTGCCTGGCTCGTTTTCCCAGCACTGACTATTTAAAGAGCGAGGCACAGTGTAGGTGACAGTTGCTGGGCAGGCCTCTTGCTGTGAGGAATTGCAAAGACAGTTGTTCTCTGGAAAGCATCCAATAAAGACAGGCCTTGGCCCGAACAATTTAAAAGCAATGGGATCGCCCACCCATTGGGAGAGTTGTGCGTTGGGATTTGAATTCCCTCGCCGTTGGAATAGATCATCCTTTCAGATCTGTGTTCCCACAAAGCCAGGAGCATTTTTAGCTTTTTTTTGTGCTTTTGTATTTTCTTTCATGGTCTTATGACCTTTCACTTCACAGAACCGTAGAGATTTACAGCACAGGAGGAGGCCATTCAGCCAGTGGCCTGTGCTGTCCCAACAAAGGAGCTGTCCAGTCTAATCCCGTTTGCCATCTTTTGACCTGGAGCCTTGTAGCTGTTGATATTTCAGTAATGTTTCAAATCTGACCTGCCTCCTCCAGCCTATCAGGCAGTGATTTCCAAACCCCCCGCCAACATGTGGGGGTGATAAGCACTTACTTCAAATCCCCTCTACACCTGTTACCACTGAATCTAAAACTGCCCCCATCCCCAACCTGATTAGAAACTGTTCAAGCAACAGGGGAGTAGGACCTGCCTGTCTACTCTATCCACATCTGTCATAATTTACTGCTGTTCATTTGGCTCTCCTCTACACCCTGATCTGTTCCACGGTAAACAGCTCAAGCATGTCAAATCTAAAATTGCTCTGTCTCGGTGACATTTCTGTCGATCTCTCCAATGCATTCACATCCTTCCAAAGCTAGATGCCCAGAACAGCAGCTTTGTTTTACCTACGGTTTTAAACAGCTCCAACGTAGCCTTCCTGGCTTTTGTATTCTAGGGTTCAGTTAGTGAAGACACAAACCAGAGAGAAACCTCCAAACAGTCCCACTTTGAAATGAAGGTACAGGGGCTCCACTTCGAAGTATATGAGACAAGTCAAATCTGTATTGCTGTCCAATCGTGTTCATGGCTCTCTGGGCACTCTCTCTGCACTTCATTTCTGTACCTTCACTTTTATGGATTTCCTTGCCTTGCTAGTTTTCCCCCAAACCACCTGTGCCCGCCCCAGTTTTCTTGTACTGCAGCCAGAAGCTGCTGAGTTTTGTTAAAATGAGAGTTCCGTAGGCACTGACAACGCTCCAGTGACTTGTGAGAATGGCATTGCCTTGTTTATGACCTACACAGTGGGCATCAGTGATGTACTTGGATGCTCAGAGATCACTAGATCACCACGGGTAGATCACTGCGCACACAGTCAAGCCCTTTGCCTCAGGAGATTTTGTTCGACCTGTTTGCCATGCGCTTTAGTCAATTAGATCAGCTGTGATCAATTGTAAGACACATTGCTCAGGCTGTGGTCTGCAGCTCAGTACAGAGCAGGTACCAAACTTTGATTTTGTCTGAACAAACCTTCAAAGAGTAGCCTTTGTTAAAAGCACAAAACGGCTTGATTGGGCGAATGTAGAGAAAGTGTTTCTAATTGCAGTGGCTACAAACGATAAATACTCGATGGTCACTAATAAGGCTAAGGATCCTGCAGGAAGTAACTCCTCTCCCAACTCTCAAAATCTGTCCACCGTCTACAAGGCACAAGCCAGGAGCGTGATGGAATACTCCCCACTCGCCTGGATGAGTTCAGGCCCGACTACACTCAAGAAGCTTGGCTCCATCCAGGACAAAGCAGCCCATCCACAAGCATCCACCCCCTCCACCACCAACACTCAGTAATATCAGTGTGTACCATCTATAAGATATGTTGCAGAAATTCTCCAAAGCTCCTTAGACAGCACCTTCCAATCCCACGAGAACCTTGGGCAGGGGCAGCAGGTACATGGGAACACCACTCCCTGCAAGTTCCCTCCAGACGATTCATCAGCCTGACATGGAAATATATTACCATTCCATCAGTGTCGCTGGGTCAGAATCCTGGAACTCCCTCTCCAATGGTATTGGATCTACATACAATAAACAGAGCTCGGTGGTTCAAGAAGGCAACTCACCATTTCTTAGGAGCAACTAAGGATGGTTAGTAATTGCTGGCGAAAGCAGCAGTCTTCAGGATGTGTAGGCAGTTAATAGAAATCCAGTTGGGACACAAGGAGGAACCTCCTATCTCCTAAAGAATGGCTGGAGTGTGGAACTCATTACCACAAACAGTGGTTGAGGTGAATACTATAGATAGTTTAAAGGTGGGGGGAAGGGAGCTGGATAAACAGATGAAGCTGAAAGGAGGAGCAGATGGGGGTGATGGAGAAGGAGATTGTGTGCGTGGTAAACACTAACCTGGACGTGTTGGGCTTTTAAATACTTTGTAAATTTGTGGAAACTATGCATAGGATGATCTGTGTTTTGACAGATAGGTCTGACCTTATGTCCAAACCAGGGTTACTGAGGATAAAGTCATGGTGCTCAATCTGGGAATCTCAGCTTCTTGACAGTTATCACTTTAAAGGAACAGCTGTGGGCAAGGGATTTCCCTGAGTCACTATGGAAAATAAAATCTTCTTGCTTAACATAACGCAGTGGAACCTGTAACACGGAGCTGAATCTTCCTCTTGAACGAGAGGGACACTATTAAAGGAGCTCTTCTTTCGTTACACTGCCTTCAGTTAGACGAACAGCCATGCAGACAGCAGCAGCACAGATAGAAAGCTGACCACCGCCTTAATGAGCTCCCATTGCTTTGTGAGCAGATTTGATCCATGCTGTGCTGACCCTTGGGTTCAGCTGGCTTTGTATAAACGGCTTCGGGCCTCTTAGTGGCTGTTTCCTTTCAGTTAGAGGCCTTCTCTGTCAGGGTCATGACACCTGACCTTTTGGAGAAAGCCATGGCACCCAGTTTGAAGTATGGTGGGCATTCCCTGACTTCTCTTTGTGTGCGTCTCTTGTTCTTTCTCACTCTCCTCATTCTGTTTTTTCTTTTTCTTGCTTTTTCCCTCTCTTTTTTCTTTCTCTCTCATTCTCTCCCTTCTCTCTCTGTCTTCTGTCTCTTCTTCACTCTCTGCTGTCTCTTGCCCATCACCGCACCACCCCACCCCCACACTCTGCTTTTTTTTAACTTTCCCAGCCACTTGGTTTTCTTTCCAGAAGATTGCAAATAGGTGGTTGTTTTCCTCAGTGTAAGCATAAGGTCTCGTGGCAGTGGGTCAAGACTTGCCAGGACGGGGGTTTTTATGCATTGGTGACTCGTAAACTCGCATTTCCCTGCTAAAAAGGAGCAGAAGAATGTGGGCCTCTTGTTGCTGTGGAGGCCATTTTGGATCCACTCCCAGCGTTCCAAGCAGCTCTTAATTGAAGATGACAACAGTAACTTTTTGAAATTCAGGCTTCCTCCTTTGGGTTTTCTGTGCCTTTCAACAATCAGAACATCTTTGCTGACTCTGGAATTTGGATCTTCAGACTGTTTAAACAGTGTACAGTTTGTAACTTTCATCTTTTAAAAGCTGGCTGACATTTTTGAGCAGTGAGAAGAAAACTGGAACGTAAAATTAGGGCCCAGTTTACAAGCTTCGACTTGGCTGTTTCTATCTCTTTTTTTTTAATGACTGTGTTGCCTCAATCCTCACCTCATTTGGTTTCTAGCTAACTCCCTGGTAGGGTAAGCTTCCTGGAGATGACTACTTCCTCATGCACCTTTTAGCTGTGGGCTCTGATAATGCAGTCAATTTTTGACATGGTGTTATAATGCCGACAAGTTAAACTTGTTTGGTACACGATGGGGTGATAACTGTGCAAAGGGCAGCTGTTTTTCCCCATGGTACCTGTGAAGAACATAAACAACTCTTCTCCCATTTTCCATCCACTGCTGGTGGGTTTCCTCAGGGTATTTTGTTCGGGACAGTGACAGTATGGGGAGAAGCAGCACACGTTCCTGTTCTTACTTGTCACACGCACTGTGGTGACCAGGGCCCACTCGCGGACAGTGAGGATACTGTGATCTCTGGGTTGGCATTTCTTTTTTAATTCTGTCCGACTCGGCCTGGGCTCTGGTCAGATCTACAGCGTGTGGCTTGAACCTCAGGTTTTAGGTGGAGCAACTGCGCACCTTCCTTTGCCAAACAGCCCATGGGCCGTGAGAGGCTAACAGCTAGCTAACTTGTAGGTATTTATTGAAACTGGTGGTCTAGAGTGTAGGTCTGCGGAGGCTGGAGACCTGAAACCGGAACAGAAATTGCTGATGAAACTCAGCAGCTTGCGGAGAGAGAGAACAGAATTAAAATTTCCAGTTACCCTCAGAGACAGCGTCCATATGTTAACTCTGTCTTCCCCCGACAGATGCTGCCAGACTTTGTGTTTCTCCAGCAATTTCTGGCTTTGTTTATCTAAACCAGAGCTGTGCAGGGTACTGGTGAGACCACACCTAGAGGACTGGTCTCTTATTTCAGAAAGGACAGGAATACTTGAGAGTAAGCTTTGAGAAGATTCACTCAACTGATTGCTGGGACAAAGAGGTTATTGTGAACACGGGTTGGGCCTGTATCCATTTGAGTTCAGAGGAATGAAAGTTGTTCTTCCTGCAGAGCGTGACATGGTGGATGGTCAGAATGAAGGGACACAGTTTAAAAGCAAAGTGCCTCTCAGTTAAGATGAAACCGGAGGTCTTTAGCCCGAGGAACTCTCTTCCTTAGACACTAAAGGAGGTGCTGATCAATTTTACAGAGATGTAGGTAGACTCCTTTGCCGTTCAAGAATCTAAGGTTATCAGGAAGAAGTGGAAATGTGAAGTAATCTGAGTAGGCTTGAGGGAATGAATGGCCTCCTGTTCCTAATTTTTACGCTCATTAGTAAACAACAAATTGCACAGTGAAAAACATAGCAAGCAGAAATTTCACTTAAACAGAGTGTAACACAGACTTACCCGAATAATACTCCAGTAAAAAGTGATAAGCTTGGAGGACTGCTTGTTTTTGACAGCATTTCCTGAAGATCATAAACTATTCCCTTCGGGTGAAGTGTGGGGAGGGGTCACAAACACAATGGTGGGGGGGTGGGATATCCTTTAAAATCAGAGTCAGGCCTTTCGGGACAAAAGAGGAAATTTGGAATTCTAGCCCTGAAACTTCTTTTTGAAGGAGCGAAGTCAAGTGAAAATGTAACAGCTCAGTTGGATGGATTTTTTGCTCAGCAAAGAGGTAGTGAGGAGTATATGACGGGGAGTGGGATAACGTTCTTTGATAAATCAGCAGGATCGGAGCGTAAGGTCGAATTGGCTCCAGGACAGAGTGCCTCTTCCTGTCTCATCTGTTTTATCTACATGGGCCTTTAGGACCTCTTGATGTCAGGGAAGGGATCTATAAAAATGCGGCTGATTTTTCCTTCACTTCATTGACCACTTTGTATGCGAGTGAGGAGCGAACCAAGAAGGGAACTGCAGCAAGAGCTGCCAGAGGAATTGGCAAAATCTGTGCAGCACCTTTTTATTGTGGAATGTTGTCATTGTTGTGAGATATTTCCCCAGCGCAGACATCTCTACACCCAACTGTACCTCTCCCTCGCGTTGTATGGCTTGCAACCTTTCCTCTGGACACCAGCATGTGTTTAAATAGTGTGGTTTTTCACAGTGCAATTGAAGATTAAACAAAGATTTCACACACCCTCTGGTGCATTTCACTTCCCTGAAATTCACACACCAGCCTTGGGAAGGTTAGAAAAGCATGAATTTATAAACAGGCTGACTCTTTCACGTTGAATACAGTTCTCCTTGTCTGGGACTCATAAAGGACTGAGATGCTCATAAACGGAGGGAGGCTGTTATCTGGTGGACCCGCAGAGAGATTTAATTAATGGTCTTAAACTGCAAAGCTAACCCTTCGCCTGATAGTAGCTTCAGCCTTCACCCTTTCACCCTGAGGAATGCCAGGAATTTACATTATTTTCAGTGGGTTTGTTGGGCCTGAGTTGTAGAGAGGAGTTAATCCTGGAGGCTGAACGGTAACCGATGCTTGATGTGATGATCCCTGGTAAGTAGGAGAACAATGGTGATGGCTTTCACTCAGCCTGTGCCATTGCGTGTTCTTTGCACTCTGTCACACTTGCTCAAGCTGTCCCCTCACGGAATAGTGAGACCACGGCTGTGTACTCCTTTACCACCAGTCATTGATAGGCGCAGATTCTGGTCTCTGACTGTCCCCGAAACCCATGCTGCGGAGAGTGGATTACAGTTTTAATTCCCACTTCTTAAAGTCATTGCAACAGTGACCAACTGCAAAGACCCTTTATTGGTTGTTGCCAGTATCTTTTCCCATGGGCAGGCCCTCAGCATCAAGGATGACTTCCTTCCTCTCCAGGGTTGTGGTGCTAAGGTGAGTGAGGAGTCTAACGCTGAGTCTGCAGACCCTACCGCCAGTGATGGGGCAGCCAGGGTTTGAAGAAGTGAGCAGTTTGATACTCGGGTCCGCTAGCTGGGTTTCTTGGAGGTGCTTGGACTGTTTGGTACCTTCACTGGTGCTGCTCCTCCATTTGGGGCTGTCTTGGGCCAAGGATTACTCCTGGGTTGGGTGGGGGTGGTACAGTCCTGTGTTCAGGGATGCCTTGAGGACCCCCTTAGGCATTTCCTTTGCCCATAAAATCTTTGCTACACATTAAAGGTTACGAAGGATTCTATAGAAGTGTAAAACTTCATTTGGTCGCAGTCATAGAATCATACAGCGCTGAAACAGATCCTTTGGTTCAACTTGCCCATGCTGATCAGGTTCCTGCTGCTGGCCAATACCGCTGTAAACGTTTCCTATCCATGTAGCTGTCCGAATATCTTTTAAATGTTGTAACTGTACCTGCCTCAACCACTACATCTGGCAGCTCATTCCATACACGCACCACCCTCCTCATATTGTTTAATCCATGAATAACTGAATGGCACCACACAGGACACAACTGAACAGAGAATAAAGGAGTTACATCTTAAAGATTATACCTGGCTGATTTATTATATTGGGTGCTCTCAATACTTGTGCTATGCAGTGTGAAAGACAGAGACAGTAAGAACTGCCGATGCTGGAGTCAGAGATAATGCAGAGTGGAGCTGGAGGAACACAAAAGGACAGGCAGCATCAGAGGAGCAGGAAAGTTGATGTTTTGGGTTGGGACCCTTCTTAGGAAATCTGAAAGCTATTCTTTCTGACCGCCTGGCACATTGCTTAGAAACTCCAGGACCTGAGACCCACCATGTCTACTGAGATTGCTTCATCCTAAGTATCTGGTAACTGTCACCGTGGTAACTTTTTCAGTTTTGAGGTGAGGCTGGAGCCCCAATCCCTGGAGAAGTTAATGAATAGTAACCTTAAAGTGTAATAATTTTTGGGTTTTTTTGGTTTTACATATTTATTCTATGCATTTTAATTACCATACCCTCTGTGGTCACTGACCTTAGCTCCTAGTCGCAGAATGCTTGACTTGTTCATCTTTATTCAAATCCTTCCATGACCTATCACTTTGCTATCTCTGTTATGTCCTCCAACCCTGCCATGCCTCTGTCCCTCCAGTTGCAGCCTACTGCTCACTTCTGCTTCTCTGCCATAGGGTCTGGGATTCCATTCTCTGAAACCGTTCCATCTCTCCATCCCTCTGTCATTCTAGCACATTCCTCATTGATCAAACCATGAGTCGTCTGTCTACAACCAAGTCCAGCTTTGGTTGATAATTGCCCCTATGGGGTGGTTTTTCCACTGACTCAACGGTGCCACATAAATGCAAATTGTTGCTTTCGCATTACGGTAGTAATTTCTTCCAGTTGGCCATCAGCGAGGCAGGCATAAGGACTCTGGCTATGGAGTCGAAAAACTGGCTGCCTTGCTTGCTGAGTTGATGGGTGGGAGATAGCGAAGAGAAGTGGTTTTGATGGTTTGGAATGCCCTGTGTCTTTGAGATTAGCTAGTAATGAGGCTTGGATGCTGGCCATTGCAAGGACTGTGAAGAGATAAAGCCAGAGGAGGACTGGCAGGCCTCTTGGTGAGGGGAGAGCATTGTAATTTGCTGAGGCTGGCATGTGGTTGTGGGGGTGGGGGGGTGGTGGAATGAGGATTGTAGGAAGTACAGAAATGAATGATTTATTGAGCTGAATTACCCTGTTGCAGGAGACCTATGTTCTTGGCATCTATTAGGACTCATTTATTACAGAAGTGACCCTTAACTTACTGGCAAATGGAGCTGGAAAAAGTACACAGGGCATAAAGTTTATAAGATATTTTTTGTTTTTTAAAAAAAAACCTCTTCGAGCCAAAATTGTACTGCTCTTGTTTTTAAAGGAAAATGCAAAAAGTTTATGCGTTTTGCAATCAGTACTTAGGTATAGTTGAAAAAGTTTGGATTGAGACATATGATGCTCTTTCCTGTCTCTGTCGTGTTTAACAGGTTTGAGACTCAGTTCAGGATGAAGTGGTTCTGGAGATCCGGGGCAAAAAACTGTGTTCCTGAGGGTTACCATTGCATCAGTGAGAATCGTTTCTCTCCCTGTCTCTCTTATTTGAAGAGCACTGGGACTTAAAAAATACCATTCGAAACAGCTGAAGAGATGCTCTGACCAGTCATGTAATGTGGGCACCACTTTTGTTTCCTTTTGTGGGTGAGCGTAGGACCAAAGGGCAATGTCTCAAAGTCAGGGGTTCCACGTTTCAGATAGACATGAGGAGGAATTTTGTCTCTGAGGGTGGTGAATCTGAAATTCTTGACTGCAGAGTGTTGTGCAGACTGAGTCATTTTAAATACATTCATGGTTGAGATAGACAGATTTTTGATCAATAGCGAAATTGAGGACAATGGCTGGGGGAAAGGCAGGAAAGTGGAGTGGAGGGTCAGCCATGATCTCATTGAATGGCAGAGCAGACTTGATGGGCTGAATGGTCTATTTACATCAGTGATCAAAGTTGCCTTAATTAACTTTAGTCGTCATCAGCCGATGTGGCTCTGGATCACCCCACTTCGGCCCCAAACCCACTTTGCCCGGCTGCTTCCATCAGGGAGAGTGGGGTTGGCTCCACGTGGCTCAGTGGGTGCCATGCTCCCCTCCAGGTTCAAAGGCCAAGTCCCAGTCTGGAACGCTGAACAGAAAGTTCAGCCAGGCCACACTGTCTCTGCTCCTGAAGGGAGTTACACTGATGAGGTTATCCCTTCTGGGCTTGAATGTTAAGTAGTGACTTTGTCCCTCCAAACAGTTGGAAGGTGATCCTTTACCACAATGTAAAGAACAAAGGGGAGGGACAGTGCTCCCTGTCCTAGCCAGTGCTTCACACATGCCTGTGTTTTTTTTGTGAATAAAATCCCTACAGTGTGGAAACGGGCCCTTCGGCCCAATAAGTTCACACAGACAGCATCACTGTGTGCGGAGCCTAGGCTGAGAACACAACAATGATGGCTGTTCAGCAAATACTTCTCTTGGCTGTGAAATCTCTCTTTGACATGCTGAGTCTGTGTAAGGTGCTGTGTAAATGCAATTCTTATTTTTCCTTCGCTAATCGGTAGGAAATTTATCTGTGCTCCTTGGGTGGGGAGTGGCTGTAGCCGGAGGCCATTCAGCCTTTACAGAAGGGGCTTTCCACTCACTGAGCAAGTAAGAAGGGGATTTCTAATGCCATCCTTCAAGCTGGTTCTTCCTCACTGCCTGTAGGCTCTAAGGGTAGAAATGGATGCAGGCAAAGTAAACCCTACATGCAAATAACACTGATCTTTATCAATCGTTACCTAATGCCTGTGTTTCAAACCTCCTTCAAAGTTTCTGAAAGCAGGAAACACTATACGAATCTGCATGTGGTCGGCGATACTGCGCGTACACAAAAGTCATAGATTCTCTCTGTCAGTCTGTCTGTCCTTTGCAATATTTACTCCTCACCAGACATCACCACAGTGGATGGTCTGGTCGTAATGTTTGTTTTTGTGGGAGCTTGCTGTGCATAAATGAGCTGCTGAACCCACAAACCGTGGCACCACCTCTGTGTTCTGTAGCTTTCCGGATTTCCCTTGCGATGTCCCAAGATCCAGAAAAGGTTCTGCAAAGAGAGTCTCTTTCCTCCGTCTCACCTTCTTGTTCTCTGCTTTTACTTGCTGTGCCTCTCGCTCATAATTTATATTTCTCTGTTCTGGTGGTTTATGTTACATCCCCCTCACTCCCACTCTGTGTACTAATGATGTGAATGCTTATTATTTATATTTTTTTTGTTACTCACTCGGTTTGGGCTTGTGCACGAACCCCCAGCACCCCAGGAATGTGCCTTCTGCTGCCTGACCTGCCTCCCATACAGGCTGCAGGGAACTGGCACAATAAGCAGCAGTTCAGAATGAAGGGGGTCTTCCTGCAGAATTTTCATTTGGCTGTGTGTTCATGCATATCTTTGTATGTGCGTGTCTCTGTGTGTGGGAGCACGTTTGTCTTGTATGTGTCTGTCTGTGTGTGGGAGCATGCCTGTCTTTGTGTGTTGGTCTGTCTTTGTATGTGTCTGTGGGAGTGTGTCTGTCTCTGTCTTTGTCTGTCTCAGTGAAAGTTAGCACTAAAGCACAGATATTGCTTAAGGAAGACCTTTAGCTGGGAGACGTGCCGGGAGAGGGTTTGGGTTGGGGGTGACAAGGTGGGGATAGTCGTGTGAGCTGCCTTGCTTCCTGTGTCATGGGGGAATCTGCAGTACATTCAAGTGTGACCGCATCAGTGATCAGCCATTAAGCCTGAAGTTTCTTGTTTTCCCTAAGCTCTGTGGTCACTCAGACTCTGGGGTTTTGGCAGAAGTGTCTCCTGATATGTGGCAATCACAGAGAGTGGAAACTCAAAACTGATGCAGTGATCTCTGTCTCCTTTTTTGGCTGCTGAATGAGCAGTAAAGTGTAGCTTGACAAAGCAAAAAAAGAAGGAATGAAGGTGAGAGAGAGAGAGAGAGAAACAATGTAAAGCTATTTGCCTCTCTGAGCCTGCCCTCGAGATGTAATCTGACTCCATCCCTACACTGCACTGAGATAAGGAGAAGGAGGTCAGCAACTGGACCTCATGAAAAAGAACAGCTCTGAGCTGGGCCCCTCGCGGGGCTCCTCGTCGTCAGGAATTCTGTCTGGTGAAACCCGCATTCCTCTTCCCAAACTGAGTAATCCCATTTTGCTCTCTCGAAGAGGGCAAAACACCTTTCGGCCGAAAAAGTGGCCTTATTTCTAGGAGCGGGAGAGAGAGGAGTATGTTTTGCTTTCTGAGCGAGTGCCTGGGATTTTCTGCGCTGTTCAACAGTGGCACGAAGTTCCTGGAATGCCTGTACCAGTGTCAGCAGAGACACATCAGACGACACTGCGGCCGGTGGGCCAAAAGGCTCAGTTCTCATTCCCAGGTACTGGAACACACAAATCCAGGCTGACGCGCCAGGTCAGCACCGTCATTGGCACTGCCTCTCAGCTGAGAGCAAGGCGTTTATTTGAAAGTAGGAAGGTTTTTGCGAAGAGTACACCAGGCACTAGCTGCATCCCAGCTGGAATACTGTGATCAGCTTTGGGCCCGTCCTGTTTGGAGTGATGTATCGCCATTGGAGGCTGTCCAGAAAAGGTTCACTAGGCTGATCCCAGGTGGAGAGAGATCGAGTAAATTGGGCCTGTACTTATATTTTAGAAGAATGACAATCTCATGGAAACATTTAAGATCTTGGGGGACCTGACTGGGTAAATGCAGAAAGCTTGTTTCCCCCTTGTATGACAACCTCAGACCAGAGTGCATCACCTCAGAATATGGAACCACATATTTAAGACAGATGCGAAAGAATTTTTTGAGGAGAGTGAATCTTTGGCATCCTTCACCACAGAGGACTCTTGGGGCTGTTGCTGTTATGTGTATTCAAGGTGGAGAGACATTTTTTTTAATCAGTAAGTGGACCAAGTAGAGTTGAGCATTAGCCATGAGCTCATTGAATGGCAGCACAGAGTCAGTGGGCTGAATGGCCTGCTTCTCCTGTGTCCATAGACTCTCAGTTGAATGTAAATATCCCATGATTCAAAGGAAAAAGAAGGGAGTTTTCCCAGTCATCACTACAAAAATAAAATTTGGGAGCTTGACCAAAGTGAGTAAAATTTCCAGTGGGCCGGTCTGAGACTGAAAGCTGACTGTGATTTGTTTCTTTGCTGGGCTCTCAAACGTCATGCCCCATTGCACAGAAGTTCTTCAGTTGTAGCCCCATCATATAATCTGGAAAGGCCAATAGGTAACTGCTCACCCTCTTCTACCTTCTCTGTGGCCTCCCCCGAGCCCCACAAACCCCTGCAATATCTACCATCCCCCAAAGTAGAGAGGCAAAGAGATTTTAGGGTTGGGGAAGAGCCCCTTTGGCCCATCACATCCACACCAGTCTGCTGTCTCCTGCAGCCTGATACTTCAACCCAACATGACTAAAAAGCTGATTTGGGCACTTTCACATTGCTGTTTGTGGGAGTCTTTCATGCACAAATTGGATGCACAATTCCTGTATTACAACAGTGCCAAGTTTTCTTTTAGAAAAGCACACTATTGGCTGTCCAGCAACTTGGCAAATTCTGATGTCGTGAAAGCTGCTACATAAATGCAATTTCTTTTTTAGAGTACAAAGGAATTAGAACGGCAAAAAAATCCTGAGTTTTGCATTAAACAGTCACTTTCTTTGTCTTTTTTTTAAACCGACCCACCCAGTTTTTCTTTTAAATCTTTCTTCCCTCGTTCTTTTGATAGTTTTTAAAAATAATTATTTTGGAATAGGTATTTAATATTTTCTTATTGAGGGACATGTTGTATGTTTGCTCAGTCATGTTGGTCTGCCAGCCAACAAGCACAGTTCTTGCAGAGGGGAAATGGTGACTGCTTGAAACAGCCTCATATATAAACAAGGGCAGTGTTTCAGTGTATATGTCTGGCTGATAAGTTGGCTTTTGATGGGAGAGATAGCTGTGTCGCCAGGCTGAATGTTGCTGTTATAATTTCTGGTTGTCCCTGTAATAATAGTTGTTCAAAGCTATGGGCTTTTACCATTCCATTCGGGGGGGGAGAAGAAGTGTACCATGAGATTAACTTTTCTTTTTGTCATTGCAAACATTTTACTGTCAAAACATTTAATGGCGCAGCATCAGGTTTTGAGTTCAAATGTTGCATTTTCTTCCCATTTTATGTGGCAAAGTGTTGTTCGACATTCAAAGCCTTTCAGACCTCCCGCTGTCTCTTTAATGGCTTCACCTAATAGCTCCAGGCAAAGCTCAGAGTTGGCTGCAGATGAGACAGAGCTGGCCTCGTGTATCAGGGGCCTGGCTGAGAAAACTTGCTTCTCATTGGGTTCTGCTGCTTGAACCTCAAGACTTTGTTCAAGTGTATGTTTGGAAGTCAAAGTGGGGAGAAAAATTTGAAACAAATTCATTTCAGCAGAGTATTAGGCAAGAATCACAACACTAGTTCAGTATGAGCACAGCACACAACACAACAAAGCTCGCCTCCTTCCTCCGCTCGCTAATAGTTTCCTTAAGGCATAATCCTTTTTATTGCCTCTCACTTACTCGCACGCTGTCTGTCTCCTTTTTGGCTAATTTTTTTCCCCCATTCTCCCTCTCTCTTCCCCACCCCACCACCCTCTCTCTCGCGCTCTCTCTCTCTCCCCCCTCTCTCTCTCTCTCTCTCCCCCCCCCCTCTCTCCCCCCCCTCCCTCCCCCCCTCTCTCCCCCCCCTCCCTCCCCCCCTCTCTCCCCCTCCCCCTCTCCCCCTCCCCCCCTCCCTCTCTCCCTCCCTCTCTCCCCCTCCCCCCTCCCTCTCTCCCCCTCCCCCTCCCTCCCTCTCTCCCCCTCCCCCTCCCTCCCTCTCTCCCCCTCCCCCTCCCTCCCTCTCTCCCCCCCCCCCTCCCTCTCTCCCCCCCCCCCTCCCTCTCTCCCCCCCCCCTCCCTCCCTCCCCCCCCTCCCTCCCTCTCTCCCCCCCCCCTCCCTCTCTCCCCCCCCCCCCTCCCTCTCTCCCCCCCCCCCCTCCCTCTCTCCCCCCCCCTCCCTCCCTCTCTCCCCCCCCTCCCTCCCTCTCTCCCCCCCCTCCCTCCCTCTCTCCCCCCCCCTCCCTCCCTCTCTCCCCCCCCTCCCTCCCTCTCTCCCCCCCTCCCCCTCTCTCTCTCCCCCCCTCCCCCTCTCTCTCTCCCCCCCTCCCTCCCCCCCTCCCCCCCTCCCTCCCTCCCTCCCCCCCTCCCCCTCCCCCCCCTCCCTCCCTCCCCCTCCCCCCCCTCCCTCCCTCCCCCTCCCCCCCCTCCCCCCCCCTCTCCCCCCCTCCCCTCCCTCCCCCCCTCCCTCCCTCCCTCCCTCCCTCCCCCCCCTCCCTCCCTCCCTCCCTCCCCCCCCCTCCCTCCCTCCCCCCCCTCCCTCCCTCCCCCCCTCCCCCCCCCCTCCCTCCCCCCCTCCCTCCCCCCCTCCCCTCCCCTCCCCCCCTCCCCCCCCCTCCCCCTCCCCCCCTCCCCCCCCTCCCCCTCCCCTCCCCCCCCCTCCCCCTCCCCTCCCCCCCCCTCCCCTCCCCCCCCCTCCTCTTTCTCCCCCCCCCCCCTCCTCTTTCTCCCCCCCCCCTCCTCTTTCTCCCCCCCCCTCCTCTTTCTCCCCCCCCCTCCTCTTTCTCCCCCCCCCTCCTCTTTCTCCCCCCCCCTCCTCTTTCTCCCCCCCCCTCCTCTTTCTCCCCCCCCCTCCTCTTTCTCCCCCCCCCTCCTCTTTCTCCCCCCCCCCTCCTCTTTCTCCCCCCCCCTCCTCTTTCTCCCCCCCCTCCTCTTTCTCCCCCCCCCCTCCTCTTTCTCCCCCCCCCTCCTCTTTCTCCCCCCCCCTCCTCTTTCTCCCCCCCCCTCCTCTTTCTCCCCCCCCCTCCTCTTTCTCCCCCCCCCTCCTCTTTCTCCCCCCCCCTCCTCTTTCTCCCCCCCCCTCCTCTTTCTCCCCCCCCCTCCTCTTTCTCCCCCCCCTCCTCTTTCTCCCCCCCCCTCCTCTTTCTCCCCCCCCTCCTCTTTCTCCCCCCCCTCCTCTTTCTCCCCCCCCCCTCCTTCTCCCCCCCCCCTCCTTCTCCCCCCCCCTCCTTCTCCCCCCCCCCCTCTTTCTCCCCCCCCCCTCTTTCTCCCCCCCCTCCTCTTTCTCCCCCCCCCTCCTCTTTCTCCCCCCCCCTCCTCTTTCTCCCCCCCCCTCCTCTTTCTCCCCCCCCCCCTTCTCTCCCCCCCCCCCCTTCTCTCCCCCCCCCCCTTGCAGGTTAACCCCCAATGCCCTCAAGGAGGGCATTCCAGAATTTTGACCCAGAGACACTGAAGGAACGATGATATATTTCCAAGTCAGAATGTTTAGTGGTTTGGAGGGGAACTTGCAGGGGTGGGATTCCCATGTATCTGCTGCCCTTGACATTCTCAATGGCAGAAGTTGTGATGTTTCTCTATTTACCAATCAATCAGCGTCTTTAATATTTTAACTGCCTTGATAAGAACATCCCCTAACTCTCCATACCAATGGAAATGCGGACCTGTCCTGTCCTCTTAAATTTAACCGTGCAGTTTATCAAAGCTGCCAAGAGTATTTTAATGGATGCGATACTCAAGCGTCCGTACCAGGAATTCATTTAACAGCATGTGAAATGCATTCTAGTGGCAATTAAACACAGGATGAAGAGAATCCCATGTAAAGCACCCTGGATCAGTTTGTACCAGAGAGCTGATCTTACAGATCCAGACTGATGCTGTGCTGAGAGGATGCTACACTGTCATTGCCAACCTTCACATAAAAATATTCGACAATAACGAAGTTGATCTTACCCACCACCCCCCCACCCACCTCTTCTCCTCAGATTTCCTTCTGTGTTTGTGCAAGTTATCCAGCCACACAACCAGAGAATGATTTTCTGTGGTATTGAAGCTTCCTGCTCTTCTTCCGAACAGCATCCTGGGACCTCTTGTCTGCACTGGAGTGAAGAAGTGGGATTTTGGTTTTGAGATTTCATACAAGGAGATGTTGAGGTGATTTAGACAAGTTGAATGAGAGGGCAAAAGTGTGGTGAATGTAGTACAGCACATCATTCAGTAAACTTACCCTGTATTCCCCCAGTGGCCAAGTTTTCTTCTTAGAAATAACATTATATATACAAAATTATAAGTAAACTGCATTTTGTTGTTGATATTACAATGTGCAGGAACATGCCTTTTGGTCCCCACCAATGTGTATACTGCACCTGCACCTTAAACCAGTCTGCCTCATCGATCCATATCAACATAGGCCCCTAGGCAGATTTGGTGATGCTGTGGAGCATGCACTAGTTAGGTGATGACTGGCAGTTAACTGCAAATCTCCATTTTAAATTTAAATTGGGCAGGTAGGTTCTCATTCATCAAAGCATTATCCCGGGGAATAAACCCAAGAATGGTTGTCATCTGTTTATTTTAAGCTGTTTCTGTAGCCATCAGACTGGAGCATTCTTCATGGCAGCAGTGGGATCTTGCTGTGCATGGGCTGACTGCTGTCTTTATTACATTCGAACAGTGACCACATTATATGAAATACTTAATTGGTTGTAAAGCACTTTGAGACACCCAGGGGTCATGAAAGGTTTCAGACATAAGTCTCCCAACAATTTTCAGTCCTGCCCTCCATCTGATTTTGATTGGCTAGAGGGTGGGGCTGAGGATTGTCAAAGCCAGTCAGTTAGTAACAGTAGCCTTCAGCCCTATTGGTTCAGGTGCCCTCTGTGTTTGTACTTCTTGATTGAATTGGTTTTTGATTGGTCCAATTCCCACCTCCCACCTCCCTAACCATTGTAACCAGTCTGGTGGGTGGCTACTAACCATCTCCAGTTTTGCTGGGAGAACCGTTGGCTATGTCATGTGACCCACTTAGCGAAGGATACATAGACTCAGACACAGGCAGTCAGTTCATATCTCAAATTGGTGGGCTGTAGGGTCTCAACCAGATTGAAATCAGGACACCTAAGCTTGGAAACTCTTACACACTGGCATCTGTTGATTAAAGAACTTAAACACAGCGTGTTAAGCCCTCATCAGTCAGCAGCAACCTAGCTGTTGGGGAATCCAGCCTCTGATAAGAGAGAGAGTGAGGAACGGGTACATTCAGACTGTATGAATTCCCAGCCTGTGAGATAGCTGAAGTTAACTCTGGGACCTTCACTCTGGAGTACTGGGGTAGGTATACAAAACCAGCAAATGATCCAGTACCTGGGTCTCCCATGTCTGTGCTGAAGCTTTGAGAAGTGCGTCCAGTTAGTTCATGCTGTTTTTTTGCGGTGCTCCTGCAAAAGTTCCCCCTTAAGTGGTTACGCAGCCCCTATCTGTTTGCACCACCCTTTCCAGACCAGCTCATTGCAGCTCACGGCTCTCTGTGGATAAGAAAATGTTTGCCCTTCTGGTTCTGTTGCTGGTTGTGTTTAAACCTGTGTTTTCCAGATTGTGACTGTCCACAAGGCTCCCAGTGTTGAGAGATCACAGGAAAGCTCAGATCCATCACGACAAACAAAGCCCCTGGCCTGTACCTGCCAGTGAGGGAGGACTGACCAAGGTCCCACTGAAATGGATCACCGCAGTAGTCAGATAATGTTGGACGTGAGGAAGGGGCAATGTATTTAACTGGACTTTTCCCCCACCACCCCCTCTTTCTCCCCCCCCCGCCCCCGCCCCCCAAAATCAGAGGGTCAGTTCAGAGGGAGACAACAATGGAACAGTTAAAAAGGGTTAATTTTCTCCTGAGGAGAATCATTAGTTTACCGGTTACAGGAAGCTCTAATTAATTAACTAGTTAATTCTGTTGAGAGAAAATTCTATCCTCTTTTGAGGCGCGTTCCTCGCCTTGGAAGCAGTTGCAAAATTGGGGGCAAAGGATAGGGCTGCCTTTTGCATTGACTGTTTTAACTAAAAAAAGTCCCCAGAGTTCAGTACACCCACCCGCAAAAAGCAACAGAGCCCCAAAGATGTGGAGAGAGGGGCCAGTTTGTTGTGGCAGACATGTTTCTGCCAACAGCACTCCTCCTGAGGGGTGATGGGAAGAGTCCTCGGGCATGGGAGAGGAAAGATAGTGCAGAGAGTGTTTTGTCAGATGATAGAGGGAGGGAGAGAAGGGGCAATGGGGTGGGGGGGAGGGAGAGCTGAGAGCTGGAGAGACGGTTTGACAGAAGGGGAATGGAGAGTGTGTACTGGGTGAGGGATGGGAATTATTTTTCCGAGGCCAGGGTTTGGATAGGAGGTTTAAAAGTGAGTGAGTTCAGAGATAATTTGAAGAGGTGGGAGTGGGGTGGCAGAGGTTTGGGAACACCAGTCACCGGTGCTGTGCTGATTGAAGGGAAACAATGAGATTGTCACGTGAGTGAGTTGATCAGAGCTGATGGTGTGAGGGGGAGGAGGTTAAGAGGCCTTCATCTGCTGATAAGTTGTCAGTGGGAGCCAAGAGACGCACTGGCTCAGAACCCACCCCTGTACTCAGCTTGAAAACCTGGGACCAATGCCCAAATAGAGACCGCTGGACATAATTCTTTCCTTTTAATTGTTAGTGTAGGGTTAGAAATGAGTGCATAGTGTGACCAATAGGAGCTTTTCTTTAAAATAAAAGGTTAAAGCAAACGGATATGGCCTTCCTTCGTGTGCTTACTTTGTCTGCTATTTAATCACTTGTGGGTGTGTTGTATATGGAAAAAATGCATGGAACTGTTTAACTCTCGTTAATTACATGTTTGTACTGTGCTTAATGGGCCTGGCATACACACAGCTTCTCCAGAACCTAGCCTTAGTTGAAGCAATATGAGTCTACCCTTAGTGTCCATGATGTTCCGTGCTATTTTAACCCGCACAGTCCCATGAGATTTGGGGTGCGTGTTCTACACACGCGTGTGTGAGATCCTCGGTCCTTAACTGGCTGGAAAGGGCCCAGGGGCTTGTATGTTGTCTGTTGAGCAGCTGTTATAACAGTGGGCTCAGTCCACTAACCACTTAGCTCAAGGGGCTGTGGGCAAAAGTCCTCCTGCTGCAAGTGGAACTGTTGTGATATGCCACACTGACACTCTGGTGCACTGAGGGAGTGCTGGGTTGCCTGAGGATGCCACTGATCAAAGCAACAGGCCTCTTCCAGTGGGTGGTGAGGTGTGCCGTAGAGAGTCCATTCACACCCTAGGCAGCAATTGGCATTCAGCCAATTTCTGCTGACCCCCTTTGAGATGTCGTTGTGTACAAAGTAGACGTCTGAAATTTTGCTCGGCACTTGCTTAAATCACAAATGCTGCCCTCTGACGTAGTTCCTTGTGATGTTCCTGAGAGATGGCTCAGACCTTGCCATAATGTGCATTCACCTCGCTCGTGTCGATTGCAGAGTTCAGAGGGTTGACACAATTGTCACAGTGCTGAAGGGGACCATCATGCCTGCGTCAGCTCCCCCAGTGCATGTTAGCACTTGGAGACATTTTCCTGCCTTTCCCCTCCTTCACTGGCACATTATTCCTATTTAAACAATTATTTAATACCCTCTTGAATGCTTCAGTTGAGCCTTCCTCCACCAGACTTCGAGGCAACACATTCCAAACGCTAGCTACTCAGTGACTGTGGAGGGGAAAAAAAAAGTTCTATGGTCACATTTGGTGCATTTGTGAATCACTTTAAATCTATGCTCCCTGGCTCTTGATCCTTCTAGCAAGTGGGAACAATTTCTCCATATCTAATCTGCACAGGCCCCTCATGATTTTGAAAACTTTTATCAAATGCTGTCTTGGCCTTCTCCAAGGGAAACCGTCTCAGCTTCTCCAATCCATCATTTCACTGACACTTCCCATCCCGGGAGTAGTTCTCAGGAACCTAACTCTTGTCCTTTCTTTTTCGACTTTATGGGACCTGCTAATAACTCAAATTGTAAACCTAATAATTAGGTTTTGTCTGAAATTTCAGATGCACGTAATCTCATGTTTTTTTTGTCTTTGCAGAGGAAACCCCAGTGATTGATATTTCATATTGAATTTGTCACTCTCCTGATCCAAAGCCCTGACCCCGCAGTTTATTTCAGTTTTTTACATTGGATAATATCCTGAAGTGTTTGGAAGAGATGAGTCAGATTTTTCTGTTAACCCAGCCTTCACCAATTCGCAGTGAGGTAACAGACAGATGTTTCAGGCAATGGAAAATTGTTATTCCAAAATAAGTCAGGGGTGGCATTCACTCTCCCTACCATTCATGGAAGTCATGATGATCATGATCCTAACTCCATCCATTTGCTCCACTTCCATATCTCTGACTATCCTGACTAACAAAACTGTACCAATCTCAGCCAGGGGAAGTGGAGGAAACAGCATTTACATGTCGTAAAGGGAGTGCTGATAGGTTTTTTTTGTTCTTCCCAATATCCACCCAGTGAGTCTCTAGGACGAGCAGAGGGAACTACTAACATCTACTTCATAGTGGGGAGGCAATTGCCTAGTGGTCTTATTATTGGACTATTAATCTAGAGACCCAAGCAAAGTTCTGGGGACCTGGTTTGGAATGCCGCCACAGCAGATAGTGGAAGTTGAATTCGGTACAAATCTTGAATAAAGAATCTAATGATGACCACTGCCAATTGATGGAAAAATCCATCTGGCTCACCGTCCTTTAGGGAAGGAAACTGCCATCCTTACCCGATCTGGCCTGCATGTGACTCCAAACATGTAACTTAACAGCCTTCTGAGCAATTAGGGGTGGTCAGTAAATGCTGGCCTAGCATTAAAACAAAAATGTACATGCGTTGGGGAGCTTGGCTAGAGCAGAGTGTGGCTGAAATGGGGAAATCTTCTCTATCCACCACCTTTTTGATTTGGCATAGTGAGCTGGATGGCCTCATCCTGGGCTGTAGTATTCCATAGTTTAAACTTCCCTTTCTTTGGCAAGTCCAAAAGTGTCTGAATAAGAAGATGTTGAGCAGAAGGGATTGCAGTTGAAAAGTTTGTTGTCTGGCAAATGTTTCCTTGTCTTTACAGTACACTCTATGTAACAAATGGCCAGAAGTTCTGGATTCAATGACAATTGAGCTTTAATCAAGAATGAATATTAATAAGTAAGAGTGGTTCCAGTCAGTGTTGTTATGAGGCCTGCTTAGTTAATTGGCATAAAATCAGGCCAGACTTCATTCACATACTTTAACATGGGATGTACTGGTGTGGTGTTGTTAGCAAATCAGCCCAATTGCCCCCACTAGATCTGCCCCGATACTATGACTACATAGTAATAGCTCTGAAATGCTTGGTACTTAAGTGAGATAAATGACATAAATGTGTGTGTATATCTGCAGGAAAATTTATGTAAACATACCAAGACTGTATAGGAAAAGTTGGATGTAATTCCGGGTGTTTACTTTTTCACAGTGAAGTTTGACGCAGTGGATCGGATTGATCAGGGATTCACATTGTGTAAACTGACAATGGGAAAAGTGGGTGAATCCCACCACTGAGGTGGTGAACTTTCCTCTGCTGTAGTCTGGGTTTACAATTTTGAGAAGAAATGAGCTTCATATCCTAGGATTTCCCAGGCACAATTACTGCTGAGTTTTGTGTCTCTCAGCCCTGACCACTGAACCAGACGCAAGGCCCAGTCAGTCTTGAGGCTGCAATTACATGGGACAACAATGTGGTTTCGTTCTTGGACTAGTATTTGAGAAACTTGGTCTAAATAAACCCTACCACTTTGGATCCCACTGTGACAGCAGCATTTAAATGCAGTGCATTAAATAAATCTAGAATAAACACCTAGTATTCTGTAATGGTGACCATGTCATAAAATTCCAACTATTTCATCTAGTCTGGCCTACAGTGAACCCCACTGCATGTTAATTTGGTTAATGTCGACCTGCCTCCTGAAATAGCCTAGCAAGATATCTGGCATACCAAAACTGTTGGAGTGGACTACAGTGACTTAAGGACGTGAGAGCAAGCCTTCTCCTTCAGGGTATTTGTGGACAGGCAATAAATGCAGATTTGTAAAAGCTGAATGTAGCAGCTCATCTGATGAAACCAGTATCTGGGTTCCCTTGTTTTAATCTTTAATATACATGGTTTTCTTGGCAGGTTTCCCCAAGCACTTGAGGTCTTCTGATATTCACATAGATTGAGAGTTGGTCACTCAATTGTTCCAAGTGTCAGACAGGAGAATCCAGTCCTTCCATCGACAGTATCTTAAGTTATCAATGAATGATTTACGTCATTAATGTTATGAATCCTTTTGAGAGCCCCAAATCTACACAACCCGACAGTTACATTGCTGAAGGGATGGTTCTCTGGTCAGCAATTTCATCAAATATGACCATGGCAAATTATTATTTAACCTAGCTACGAATTGAGAATAATGAAGAGCATTTGTAAGAAGTGAGCAGATTCCATGGGACCCTTAGGCAAGAAATTGTGACCGTCTCATTCCGTGGTGTTACTCTGTAGATATAACCTGCAACTTCACATGTTTCCACTTTGGGGATTTTGATGCTCAACGTTTATCTGGGCAGTTCGAATGTTGACATAAAATTGTGACCAAAAATCATGTCAACAGAAGGTCCGTGTGAAATGAGAGTTTTAGTTTAATAACAATGCGACAAATGGTGAGAAATTTCTGTGTCAGAGAGTCCAATATTATTTCAAACCACACTGACTGCTTCTCTCATGTCAATGTGTTTTCCGGTATTCTTTAATGCTATTCCACAGTTCCCACTGCATCTTACAATGAGCTGGAGAAAAAGAAAGGCTTTTGTTTATCTAATACCTTTTCAGGATATCCCAAGGCACTTTACATCCAATTCAGTAGCTTTAAAGAATAGTTGCCATTGTAGCTATCAGAGATAATGGGAACAGCAGATGCTGGAGATTCCAAGATAATAAAATGTGAGGCTGGATGAACACAGCAGGCCAAGCAGCATCCCAGGAGCACAAAAGCTGACGTTTCGGGCCTAGACCCTTCATCAGAGAGGGGGATGGGGGGAGGGAACTGGAATAAATAGGGAGAGAGGGGGAGGCGGACCGAAGATGGAGAGTAAAGAAGATAGGTGGAGAGGGTGTAGGTGGGGAGGTAGGGAGGGGATAGGTCAGTCCAGGGAAGACGGACAGGTCAAGGAGGTGGGATGAGGTTAGTAGGTAGCTGGGGGTGCGGCTTGGGGTGGGAGGAAGGGATGGGTGAGAGGAAGAACCGGTTAGGGAGGCAGAGACAGGTTGGACTGGTTTTGGGATGCAGTGGGTGGGGGGGAAGAGCTGGGCTGGTTGTGTGGTGCAGTGGGGGGAGGGGATGAACTGGGCTGGTTGAGGGATGCAGTGGGGGAAGGGGAGATTTTGAAACTGGTGAAGTCCACATTGATACCATATGGCTGCAGGGTTCCCAGGCGGAATATGAGTTGCTGTTCCTGCAACCTTCGGGTGGCATCATTGTGGCAGTGCAGGAGGCCCATGATGGACATGTCATCAAGAGAATGGGAGGGGGAGTGGAAATGGTTTGCGACTGGGAGGTGCAGTTGTTTGTTGCGAACTGAGCGGAGGTGTTCTGCAAAGCGGTCCCCAAGCCTCCGCTTGGTTTCCCCAATGTAGAGAAAGCCGCACCGGGTACAGTGGATGCAGTACTGTACCCGGTGCGGCTTTCTCTACATTGGGGAAACCAAGCGGAGGCTTGGGGACCGCTTTGCAGAACACCTCCGCTCAGTTCGCAACAAACAACTGCACCTCCCAGTCGCAAACCATTCCCACTCCCCCTCCCATTCTCTTGATGACATGTCCATCATGGGCCTCCTGCACTGCCACAATGATGCCACCCGAAGGTTGCAGGAACAGCAACTCATATTCCGCCTGGGAACCCTGCAGCCATATGGTATCAATGTGGACTTCACCAGTTTCAAAATCTCCCCTTCCCCCACTGCATCCCTCAACCAGCCCAGTTCATCCCCTCCCCCCACTGCACCACACAACCAGCCCAGCTCTTCCCCCCCCACCCACTGCATCCCAAAACCAGTCCAACCTGTCTCTGCCTCCCTAACCGGTTCTTCCTCTCACCCATCCCTTCCTCCCACCCCAAGCCGCACCCCCAGCTACCTACTAACCTCATCCCACCTCCTTGACCTGTCCGTCTTCCCTGGACTGACCTATCCCCTCCCTACCTCCCCACCTACACCCTCTCCACCTATCTTCTTTACTCTCCATCTTCGGTCCGCCTCCCCCTCTCTCCCTATTTATTCCAGTTCCCTCCCCCCATCCCCCTCTCTGATGAAGGGTCTAGGCCCGAAACGTCAGCTTTTGTGCTCCTGGGATGCTGCTTGGCCTGCTGTGTTCATCCAGCCTCACATTTTATTATCTTGCCATTGTAGCTAATCTACCACAATGTGGTAGTCCCCAGATAATGTTTTTTAGTGATTACTGATTTGAAGCTTAAATATTGGGCAGGACACATGAAAGACCTCGCCTACCCCTCTTTGAAGCTGTGTCACAACAAAGTCTAATGATGACCATTGTCGATTATTGGAAAAACCCATCTGGTTCACTAATGTCCTTTTAGGGAAGGAAATTACCATCCTTACTGGGTCTAGCCTACATGTGACTCCAGACCCACAGCAATGTGGTTGACTCGTAACTGCCCTTTGGGCGATTAGGGATGGGCAACAAATGATGCCTGGCCAGCGACACCCTCATCCCATGAATGAATAAAGGGAAAAGAAATGTTATTTGTGACTGTAAGGCACTCCCAAGCACTATAGGTTTCAGTATTCAAGGCTCTGCAGTGAGACTTGAAGTCATGATATCAAAGACAAAAGGTGATGTAATAGTCCCTTATCTACAGTAAGTTGAGTAACTTATTGTGTTCACTTTATTTCATAACCACTGTATCATCAAAGAGACCATACTGGAGTGAGCAAGTTTGTTAAACTTGGATATGGATACAAGTGGCCTTTGGGAACATTGATCTTAAGCACACCTTAATGCCACATAATTTTTCTGTAATCATGGAAATGATACAAAGCGGAAAGAGACTTATCAGCC
Source organism: Stegostoma tigrinum (assembly GCF_030684315.1). Taxonomy (NCBI): domain Eukaryota; kingdom Metazoa; phylum Chordata; class Chondrichthyes; order Orectolobiformes; family Stegostomatidae; genus Stegostoma; species Stegostoma tigrinum. The sequence continues at coordinate 31,193,891 of NC_081386.1, read as the reverse complement.
CATCGTGTCCCCCATGGGCTTGCATTGTGTTTCTACCCTCTCAAATGTCTCAATCACACCTGCCTCCACCCACACTTAGAGCTCCAACCACAGCCACCAGCTGTCCTGTACCCACCCATACGTGAAACTCGCCTCACTTAAGTAGAGGTTGTATGGTCTGAATGTTTCATTGGGTGTTCCTCACCATTCGAGTGAAACGATGCCTGTCCACCCATGACATCAACATGTCTAGTAAGAGTGCTGGTGTTTTGCCTGTCTGTGGGAGGGTCAATGCGTAATGTGGAAAGGAGGACTGCTACCTACAGAACCAGGTTGATGTTAAGCTTCTCATCAGGTATTGGTGAATTGAGTTTGGATTGTCCTAATGTTTTGGTTTCTCTTCTCCCTTCCAGATGTCAGCCTCTCACCTGACACAATGAAGCAATGCCACTGGTGTATTGTGGCATACTGGGAACATCGGACCAGGGTTGGCCGCCTGTATACTGTTTATGAACAGTCTGTCAGTATATTCTATGACCTACCTCATGGGAACGGCTTCTGCCTTGGACAGTTAGCCCTGCACAACAGGAGCGAGACTGTCAAAAGGACTCGAAGCAAAATTGGCTATGGGATCTTGCTGAGCAGAGAGCCAGATGGGGTCTGGGCCTACAACCGGAGCGAGCATCCAATCTTTGTCAATTCTCCGACGCTGGACATTCCCAATTCTAGGACTTTGATTGTTCGGAAGGTGATGCCAGGATACTCAATAAAGGTTTTTGACTATGAAAAGTCTTGCCTGCTGCAGCAAGCCACAGATATGGATTACGCAGACGGGCCATATGATCCCAACAGTGTTCGAATCAGCTTTGCAAAAGGATGGGGACCTTGCTATTCGAGACAGTTCATAACATCTTGCCCATGTTGGCTGGAAATAATGCTGAACAGTAGCAGATAACAACAGTCACCCTCCAGGAATGAAATCCTATATTAGAAAAAAAATACAAGACTATTCCAAATATCATCTACCTAGATTTAATATAAAGTTTTATATATTATATGAAATATATATTGTACTTGTAAATATGGAGTCATTTTTACATTGTAATTATTTATGTATGGTGCAATGTGTATGAATACAGAACACAACAGGAAAATGCACTTTGGTTTATATATGCTCATTCAACATCAGATTAAATTATACAGCAAAAATGGGGACAGAGCCTAGTTTTGATGTATAGTTCTGCCGTACTTTTAGTACCCAGACGAAAAGCTAACTTACCCGTAAAACAACAAAATGAGTCACTCATTGATAATAAAGTATTTGCATTATAAATCAGTTGTGCCAAGTCTTTGTTTCAGATTGTAGGCTATCATCTCTTTTTGGTGAAGAGGGTGGTTTGGCATTTCCACTTCCCAGGGGGATTGACTGTTCCAGCACTCTGGCTGGCACTCCACCTTCTAGCTTCTGGAAGGTTGAGGTTTTTCAGAACTCTGTCATAACTGATAACAAATTCTACTCACCCATCACCTACTAACCTTGCTAACCTGTATTAGTCATATTAAGCCTTAGGCTTAGAATTCTCATACTTGTTTTCAAATACCTCCATATCTGAGTTTACCTCCAACTCTGTAATGTCCACTGGCTCCATACCATCCCCTGAGATCGCTGCATATACCTCCTGTTATTAATTTCTCCATTACTGGCAGTTTCTTCTCTTTAAACTCAAGAATTCAATTTCTAAACCTGATTACCTTAAAACGTAATCCTTTAAACCTCCCTCTTTGACTGAGCAAGTAATTGGCAATCAGATTTTGTTTGCTAACTTTGCTGTAAATGCTTTGAAAACTTTTCTTACAATTAAGGTGCGTTATAAATACATGCTGTATTCTCCCCTGGGTGAGTGTGGAAGAACTATCCCCCTAACCCCAGCTGTGAAGAGTGAAGTACAGTAGTTAATGATGGACCATATATCCTCATATGATCAACTCTGCATTTCAGTAGCACCCCTGCAGTTTGCAGCATCTTCCACAAAACGTCCCAAATGTTATACTGTGGGGGAGACCAAACAGCAAATGTAAAATAATATCTTCGTCTGACATCAAAACACTTGCACTTGGCAAAGAAATTCAGGAGAAACTTCTCTCCCAGAGAGTAGTCAGACTCTGGAGTTTTAGTGGGTGGGAAGGTTATTAAAGCTACATTTAAAGGGAAGTTAGGTAAACATTTGGAGGATATTCATGAGGAATACAAACCCTGTTCATCAGGATTTCTGTAACTATGATTAGTGCCAGTAGTTCTATTAAGTGGAATAAGATATTTTAGTGGAACACTGTCACCTGAATAGAGCTGATGTAGCCTTCTGTCCTCCTGGCATTAGCTTGGCTTTTGTTGTTTGATGTCATTCAAAGAGGCTGGCCTCAAATACACACCCAGTGATGCTTCAAGCAGCAGATGAGGGACAGGAGAGCTGGATGCTCTCTAATGAGTACCACTTATCTAAATTCTTACGATCCCGATTGACCTGTCAATCTCCGTTAAACCATCACTCCATTTACAAGTGACTGAAACAGTAAGATTCCTGGTTCCAATCTGCAGTGTAGGGTTTAGGGTTTGGTTGTTTTGTGGGACATCTGCGTGAAATCCTGAGAGCTGGAATTTCTGATTGATCACTGCTGAGAAAGCATGTCATTTTGATGTCAGGTGAAGATACATATCTATGGCCCTAGTTAGATTACCCCACATTCTAACATGAAATACTGACAAAAACACTTCAAATCTGATTTACTGTTTATTAACTAATCATTAATTGAACGATATTTAATAGCCAGAATCATGGAGTTAGTATTTGATTAGGGCCTACTCATCCTTGTTTCATTCTCACTGAAATGCAAGTTTGATGAAGGCCTCAACCTAAAGTTTTGACTTTCCTGCTTCTCTGATGCTGTCTGACCTGCTGTGCTTCCCCCAGCTCCACAGGTTATTGACTCTGACTTCCAAAATCCACATTTCCTTGCTATTTCCTACCTCCCAATATTGTACCTTTTCATCTCCCAGCCAGATTACTGCCCTTCAGAAGTTAGAAAGGTCAGCAAGGTGACTCTAATTATTAGGAATTTGTTGTAGGGATGAGTTAAAGGAATTGTCCAACTTTTGGGATGAAATCCTAAATATTGACATAATTCCAAAAACTTCACACGTTTGTGAGGGAAGGGACTGATAATGAGAGTTGTATATATCAGTAATCTTAGTATGTCATATACCAGTAAACACAAACATTGGGTGGCACGGTGGCTTGGTGTTTAGCACTGCAGCCTCACAGCACTAGGGACCTGGGTTCGATTCCAGCCTCTGGCAACTGTCTGTGTGGAGTTTGCACATTCTCCCCGTGTCTGCATGGGTTTCCTCTGGGTGCTCCAGTTTCCTCCCACAGTCCAAAGATATGCAGGCTAGGTGGATTGGCCATGCTAAATTGCCCGTAGTGTTCAGGAGTTTGTGGGTTATGGGGAATGGGTCTGGGTGGGATGCTTCAAGGGGCGGTGCGGACTTGTTGGGCTTGTTTTCACACTGTAGGGAATCTAATCTTTTATTGCTCTTTGCCCAGACATTTTATGAAATATGTTGTTGTGTTTACTGATCATCCATGGAAGTGCTTAACTTATGCTTAGATAGAGTCAATGCTCCAATGGCAGAAGAAACACTTTCTTACCCAGTCAGTGAGTTTTGATCTGGAATGTCCAAGGTAACAAAGTGTGGAGCTGGATGAACACAGCAGGCCAAGCAGATCTCAGGAGCACAAAAGCTAACGTTTCAGCTCTGATGAAGGGTCTAGGCCTGAAACGTCAGCTTTTGTGCTCCTGAGATGCTGCTTGGCCTGCTGTGTTCATCCAGCTTCACACTTTGTTATCTTGGATTCTCCAGCATCTGCAGTTCCCATTATCTCTGATACAAAAGTTGATGTTTATGTGATCTATTCACTGACCATTGAACATTGAGGCTGATTATAATAAGCCACATCTGAGGTTCATACCTGTGTCTTTACTTTGGGAATCTATAACAATGCAAATAACAGTCAAAATATGTTGAGATCAATTTTCACGACATTAATTATCCTGGATAGAGGACATTGTTTTGGTGTAACCAGATGAAATGATGGTAGACCTGCATAACAATGCTATGGATGACAGGAGGGTTAAAGAACTGGTGTTAATGTTTCCTGAACAAATGCAGAAGCTGTACTTTCCCATTCTCCAGCTTAATAAAATATGGTGTAAAGTAGGTGTGACATAATGGAAATCCAGAAAAGTTAAACGATTCTACAGATAGTGTTGATCTCTGTAATTTCCACCTATCTCTCACTCAAATGTATAACTAGTTATATAGAACAGATAGTATAAAAACTAGCCACTTACAGTGAGATATATCCATAACACATATGGATTGTTTTATAGATGATCTCAAATCCAGCAACCCAAAAACTAGTGGCATCTGAAGATGTTTCAATAATAATCCATGTATCACTTTTGTTTGTCCAATTTGCATTTAAAGAAAACTTACCTGGACAATTCAGTGACATGCTACATTCGCGTGGTGTAACTCCAGAGCAGTTGCTGGCTTTGCCACATCATGTCCCATTCCGTTCCACATTCTGAGTGACCCTTGAATCCAGCTTGACCTGAACTTCCAATGGCTTGAACCACTCGACTTGAAATGGTGAAATGTCAGAAATGCAACACAGCCTGATCCCTGACAGTGCTGGGTTTGTGTTACTGTGCCTGTAGAAAATCAGGGAATTATACGACTGCATAAGGAGGCCGTTTGGTCCATCGTGTTTGCACTGGCTCACTGAACATTTTGATTTAATGCTAAACTCCTGCCTATTCCCCATGACCCTGCAAATTGTTTGTGTTTAAATAACCATCCAATGTCCTTTGGAATGCCACAATTGAACCAGCGTCCACAGTATTTCCAGGTAGTGCCTTCCAGACCTAACTGCTCGCTGAATGAAAGTTTTTTTTTCTCATCTTCTTTCGCAAAACCCTTTAAAACCATGCACTCTGGTTCTTGATCCTCATACAAATGGGAACAGTTTCTCCTATCTGCCCTGTTCAGACTCCTCATGATTTGGAAAACTTTTACCAAAATCTGTCAGGCTTCTCCAGTCTATCCTGGGATGGATTTCCACTCCATGCTAACTATCTCGGCAGTAGTAGGGAATTGCCTATGAACTAGGTAGTAGTAAATGAGACATCATTTCCATTCCCAGCTACTGTTTCTTCGTGAGAATGATATCTGCGGATTCCAAGAGACAAATTTATCTCTATCTGTTGACAGTGGCTCGGCTGATTTGGAAAATGGTTGAGTTGGTAAGATTATGACCACCTTTCGGTACCAAAGGAATTGTTTCAGAAGATTTACAGTTTTAATATGAAGAGCAATGAATCCTGAATACAACTGTGGAGAGAGGTCAGGGTTGAGGCCAGGAAATGCAGTCAGTGACATAATTGAATATGCACTTAATATCCGTTGCTTCATTGGGGAATAAATTATATACAAAGTGGAATAGTTGGAAGTTGCATAGCAGAGGACAATGTGGCGACTTCTATCTTTTATCTTGAAAAATTAGGTCCCATCATCAGTGGTCCCCTTTTGGAATGTTTAAAACTGACGTACCTAGTAAAGTCTACCCACGGCACAAGTTGCAGACTGGAATTTAACAAAGGCCATGAGGTTATTTTCTGTAACATACACACAAACTTGAATCTAATTGATGGATTTAGATGGTTTATAAATATGGAATAACCAATACCTGAGGGAACAGCAGATTAAAATCTAAATGATGCTCTAAGATAGTTTATTTTTAGAATACTGGCATTCTAGGACTGAGATACAGACTGGAATCTAACTGGGGGGATTTGAATAGTTTACATGTTGATATAATGGATATCCAGGGGCAAATTAAAGTCTGGAATATAATTGTCGGAGTCATGATATTTGTATAGATTAACATTTACTTGGGAATTTTGAAGTTTGCAGATTGGAGTCTAACTCAGGAGTCCAAATGCTTCCAGAAAGAGGATATCTGTGTTCCGCTGTCACCTTGTCTTTAGGACACACCAAAACCAATGAAGTATTTTTGAAACGTAGTCACTGTCTTAATGTAAGAAATATGGCAGCAAGTTCCCACCTAGCCATTGCAGGATGAATGATTTAATGATGTTGGTTGAGGGGAAGATTTTGAACAGATTTAATCAAGTGGTAACTGGGCCTGATTGGAATCTAACTGAAGGATTCAGCTAGCTTATGTATCAAAAGTCATTGATTTGCAGGACTATTATAAACTGGAATCTAATTCAAGTTTATAGATAGAAAATCAGATTGCCTGGATTAAGCTAAAGAACACACGCAGAAACGTCAGTTTCACCATGAGTGGTTAATACAATTGGCTGTACAGAAGGTTTATTAATGTAGAACAAATTGGAAGTTGGTTTTATTGTCATGTGCTCCCAAGTACATGGATGGAGAAGTATGGTGAAAGGTTTACAATGTCGCTCGCTATTCACAGTGTCGTTTTAGGTACAAAGTACTCGGGCAGCATTGTGGCTCAATGGTTATCACTCCTGTCTCATAGCGCCAGGGGAGTCAGGTTCAATTCCAGCTTCAGGTAACTCTGTGGAGTTTGCATGTTCTCCCTGTGTCTGCGTGGGTTTCCTCCCACAGTCCAAAGATGTGCAGGTTAGTTGGATTGGCCATGCTAAAATGTGGTATACTGCATCCACTGTACCCGGTGCGGCTTTCTCTACATTGGGGAAACCAAGCGGAGGCTTGGGGACCGCTTTGCAGAACACCTCCGCTCAGTTCGCAACAAACAACTGCACCTCCCAGTCGCAAACCATTTCCACTCCCCCTCCCATTCTCTTGATGACATGTCCATCATGGGCCTCCTGCACTGCCACCATGATGCCACCCGAAGGTTGCAGGAACAGCAACTCATATTCCGCCTGGGAACCCTGCAGCCATATGGTATCAATGTGGACTTCACCAGTTTCAAAATCTCCCCTTCCCCCACTGCATCCCTCAACCAGCCCAGTTCATCCCCTCCCCCCACTGCACCACACAACCAGCCCAGCTCTTCCCCCCCACCCACTGCATCCCAAAACCAGTCCAACCTGTCTCTGCCTCCCTAACCGGTTCTTCCTCTCACCCATCCCTTCCTCCCACCCCAAGCCGCACCCCCAGCTACCTACTAACCTCATCCCACCTCCTTGACCTGTCCGTCTTCCCTGGACTGACCTATCCCCTCCCTACCTCCCCACCTACACCCTCTCCACCTATCTTCTTTACTCTCCATCTTCGGTCCGCCTCCCCCTCTCTCCCTATTTATTCCAGTTCCCTCCCCCCATCCCCCTCTCTGATGAAGGGTCTAGGCCCGAAACGTCAGCTTTTGTGCTCCTGAGATGCTGCTTGGCCTGCTGTGTTCATCCAGCCTCACATTTTATTATCTTGGAATCTCCAGCATCTGCAGTTCCCATTATCTCTAAAATGCCTGCAGTGTTCAGAGATTTGTAGATTGGGTTATAGGGAGGGTGGGCTGCTCTGAGGGTTGGTGTGGACTTATTGGGCCAAAGAGCCTGTTTTCACGCTGCAAGGATTCTATATTTAAATTTTTAAAAAGTAGACAGAAGTAAGTTAAAAGTTCAACTTTACAGCTCTTCTCGGTATAAGGTAGTAAATAAACATTCCTGTCAGTGGCTGAGATAACCTCCATCTCAAGCAGTTCCCTCACCTAGTGACCCCCAGGTTAAACCACTACCAACTGCCTCCCTGTAATGAAGGAGTGGTACTTTATAAAGGTGTGATTACAGCCTTGATGTGCGTGCAGACTTTATTAGTACATTGTCATGAAAGTCAGCCTCACTAAAAATAATGTCTAAATTCTGGTAAGAAGAATAACATCTGTATCTTCTCCAGTCTTTTCTGTCAATTATTTTGCACGGGCCAAATATATAAAAACATAACAAATACCACACAATTGTGCATTAGAATAATTGAAGAGCAATGGAGCGAAATATTATTGAGGGGCGGGTGGATTGTTGTCAGCCATGATCTGAGCGAATGGGGGATGGAGTTTGAAGGGCAGAGTGGCCTAGTCCCGCTCTACATTCACATGCACAGAAAGCAAACCAAACCGGCTTCGTTGCAATTCTTCTCACATCATCTAAACAGTCTGTACAGTCGAGCTTGATACAGGAGGTTCCCATTTACGAACGTCTGACTTACGAACGCTTGTAACTACGAATGCGACGCCACGCAGGGCTGTAAACATAAAGACACGACATGTGAATATCTCCTGTACTTAACAGAAAACATCTTCACATAGTCCTGCGTTAGGTTCCGATTTGTATCGGAAATAGACCCTAGAACAGAATCCCTTCACAACTCGGGGACTGCCTGCAATTTTCATTTTTATTTAACCTTTTTTGTTAATGAACCTGTTCAGAGATGCTACTACACATCTCTGGAGCATGTAGGATTTGAAGCCGGGCCTCCAAGTCCAGGGGTAGTGTCACTACCACTGCGCGGGGACTGTCTGTAAAATGTGTCTCCCTTTTGTTTCAATGTGGCTTCCTTTGCCAACAGCTACATTGTCGCCAATGGGTGGATCAATGTGAACTAAAGGATGTTGTTAATTTTTCCACATTAAGCTGAGAAATGAGAGGTCACCATTCGCCTATTTCAAGCTCCTAGAATCCACATCAAGCATTGCAGTCAGTTTCAGAATAATCCAGGACATGCTCAAGCCCCTCTAGTCTGACACCAGGCCCCTCCAACGCCAGCATGTACAAGTGAAAACTGTTGTATAAAGTAATGGTTCTGAAAGGGTTAATGTTAGAGACTGCGTGAAGCTTCACTTGTGATGTCAAATGGATTTATCGTACAGGAAAGAAACCTTTTGCCTTGATTTTCTTGTGAAATATTCTGATGAAAGCCTTGCAAAAGATTTTGACAGAAAGTGCCTTTTTCTGCAATAGTATTAAATCATTTGCAGCTCAATTTTGTGAGACTCTTGAGCAATATTTCAGGGTAAGTTGTGGAAAGGTTGTTCCCCTTTGTGGGAGAACCTTAAAACCAGAGGGTATCATCTCCGAATAAGGAATTACAAACTGAAAACAGAGAAATATGGAGGCATTTTCTTCTCTCAGAGGCTAGTGAATCTGTGGAATTCTTTACAGCAGAGGGCCGAGGTTGGGTCATTACGGACATTCAAGACTGAGATTGAAATTCTTTTAATCGGGCCTGGAATCAAGGGTTATGGAGAAAAGACAGAAATGTGGAGTCAAGGATTATCGGATCAGCCATGATCTTATTGAATGGCAGAGCAGATTGAATGGCCTACTTCTACTCCTACAGCCTATAGTGTTAAAAGTAATAGAAGGGTTAGTGGTTGTGTGGAACCAAGCCAGCACAGATTGTTTCAGCTGAATGGCCTGGTCCTCTGTTGAAAATTCAATGTAATTCCATTCAAGCCATTGTAACTGACTAGAAATAATCTCTAGTCTCCACATTCCAGAATCCAGCTGCCAGTTTAAGTGACTCCAGAGTTTTTGTTTTCACTGCATGCCAGGAAGTCCATTGCATGTGTTGATCACTGTTTCTGTTAATAACTTCCTGTCATCAGTCCTAAACTTGCCAGTTGCTGGTTTGAACCTGTGCCCCTTGTCTTAATGTTGCTGTTTAATTTAAAGTAGTGACCAGATTTACTAAATGCCCAGCAATGGAATATTGTGGCTCTCTTTGGCTGGACTACAAAGGATCTTTTTGCTCTTGGATTCAAGCCATGTCCAATTGCTGGACTCGGAATAAGGGAGAAAAATGGGGTGAAACTTTTTAAAGAGAATTTTTTTGACATGTGTGCAAACAATTGGTAACATTCAATATTATAAATGAACAGATGTTGCAATGCATTCTTAAACAGAGGTTTTAATTCACAATGAGATAGTAAGAACTGCCGATGCTGGAAACAGAGACAACGCAGTGTGGAGCTGAGGAACACAGCAGGCCATGCAGCATCAGAGGAGCAGGAAAGTTTACGTTCTGAGTCACAAATTTCATTTCACAATTTTTTTAGTCATTCAAGGGATTATGGATATCTCTGGTTGGGCCAGCATTTGTTGCCTATTTCTAATGACTCCAAGAAACCCGTGGTGAGCTGCCTTCTTGAACTGCAAGAAGCCTCCCAGAATTTTGACCCAGTGACAATGAAGGAACAATGATATATTTCCAAGTCGGGATGGTGAGTGGCTTGGAGGGGAACTTACAGTTCCCTGGTATTTTCTGCCCTTGTCTTTTTTAATGGCCATGGTTATGGATTTGGAATTTGCAGTCCAAGGGTCTTTGGTGAATTCCTGCAGGGCATCATGTCGATAGTACACACTGCTGCTACTGAGGGTCGGTGGTGGAGGGAGTGGATGCCTGTGAATGGGGCGCCAAACAAGCAGGATGCTTTGTTCTGGATGGTGTCAAGCTTCTTGAGTGTTGTTGGGGCTGCAAGTGGGAAACATTCCATTGCACTCCTGACTCATGCCTTATAGATGGTGAGCAGGCTTTGGGGAGTGAGGAGGTGAGTTACTTGCTGGCTGGTTATAGTAACAGTAGACTGGATCAGTTTTAATGCTGCACTTAATTATTACTGAGCTAACGTGGAGATGGCCTTTTTGTCACAGTGTTTTGGAAGAATAAAAATCAGTTGATGAATGAGAGGGAATGGAGAAGGCTATTTGGCCTCTCAAACCTGTTTTGCCACCCAGAGCCTGGCTGATCTGGACACTAACTTCACATACCTCACCATGCCCTAAATCCCTGAGGAACTTTGGCTCAAAATTAATATAAGACCCAGCATTGCTTGTCATTTATGAAAGAGATTTCCAAATTTATGCGCCTGCATGTGAGTGGAATAGTTTCCAAGATTCACACCTAAAGACGTGGCTGTCTGTTTTAGATTGTGTGCCCCAGTTCCAGACTCATCACCAGTGAAATTGTTGAAAGAAGTTATCTGTTTCTCTTAGTCTCTTGAAAATGGTAATCAACGTTCTTCTAGAAGTTTTAACTTACAGAACAAATCACTTACAGCCACAATCAAGATGAATGGGCTTTGAAGATACTATTGGAATCAGCACCATGGCTGAACTATAGGGAAATACTGGATTGACCTCAGCTGGAGTATTGTGAGACTAACTTTGGGGATCATTTTTTTAAGAAGGATGTGAAAGCATCAACGAAGCAGAGGAAAAGATTCATGAGAATGGTTCCAGGGCGGGGGATTTCAGCTAATTGGGTGGATTAAAGATCTGGCTTTGTCCTCTTTAGGGAGAATAGGTCGAGAGGTGATTTGATAAAGATGTTCAAACACATGAGGGGGTCAAGGTAGAGGAAATGTCATGGTTTTCAGTAGGGAACTGAATAAGTTCCTGGGGAGGAACATGTTGCAGAACTGCAGGGAAAGGGTAGGGGTAGGGGACTGACAAAATTGCTCCTGCAGGAAACCAGTGTGTGTTTGATAGCCTCAGTAGCCACCTTTGTGCTGTAACCATCCTGTGATTGCCCTTTGCAAAAGAGCGTGGGCTGAATGGTCCTCTCACTGACCTGCTTTGTGGGCAGCTGCTAGAATGTAGACAAGAGCTACTGCGATAAAAAACACTCCATTCAAAATCACACTGAGCAACAAGTCAATCAAAGGTCAGTCTCTAAAGGAGCGTTTGGTATTTTGTTTAAACTCAGGAAAACTAGATTGCTTCCTGTTTACAGAGTAGTTACCCTGTCATATGAGCAAATAGGAATTTTTCACAACAGCTAAATAAAACTGGTCACAGGGTAATATTCCCCAGTTCAGGAAATCTACTGCGGACCATAAGGCTGCCTAAGGGGCACAATTAAATGGTAGTGACCTGTGTATGCACCCCCCCCCCCACCCCACACTGTATCCACCATCATTATCTCACTGGTCAGCTCAAATAATATCCTGCACTCATTACTTATCCTGTGAATTCATGGGCACTGCACAGTCTGCCTCTCTGGGTATTTTTACAAGCCATTGAACTGTATCGTGCACCGTCCTTGAACTGGAAAGACTGCAGCTCAGAAAGAAGTTAATAAAGGCAAGGGCTATTGTACCTTGGGGAAAAAAGCAGCTCCTCCGGCAACTGGCATATCAGAGGAGCAGGCCGCTGCAATATCACATCCTCACCTTATAAAAATCATCCTTTATAACTGAAACCATGGTTGTACATCTATTTGCTGTTCACTGAAATGTCACTGTCTTTACAGAGGGAAGAAGCAGCGAGGATTGATTTCTTGTACAGTATACTGTGGTGAAGATGTAGATTTCATGCATATAACATCCTACACAATGTGTGTGTGTGAGTTTGTATGCGAGGGTGTGTGTGTGTTTATGTGTGTGCACAAGAGAGAGTGTGTATACATGTGAGAGAGAGAGTGTGTGTGTGTTTGTGTGAGAGAGAATATCAGCGTGACTGTGTGTGTTTATGTGTGTGTGAGAGAGTGTCAGTATGACTGTGTGAGTGTGGGTGTGGGTGTATGTATGTGTGTGTGCGTGTGTGGGTGTGCGTGTGTGTGAGAGAGTGTCAGTATGATGGTGTGGGTGTGTGTATGTGTGTGTGTGTCTGTGTGTGTGTGTATGAGTGTGCATGGAGCCCCAAGTGGACAGAGGCAGTGCTTTAGTGACACCCTCAAGGCCTCACTGGCGAAGGGCAGCATTCCCACAGACACCTGGGGTATCACTGTCCCGAGACTGTCCAAACTGGAGGAGGAGCATTCAATAGTGGAAGCTGGGCGAAAGGCGCACCCTGCCACACCAATACCCCACCCACCCATTCCTGTGACCACTACCTGCCCCAAGTGTAACAGAGCCTGCGGTAGCCTCACGGACTGTACAGCCACCTACAGACTCTTGCTGAGAGTGGAAGAGAGTCATCCTCATCTGCAAGGGGCCGCTGATGATGATGGTGTGTGAGATAGAGAGCACAGAGAAGCAAAGTGAACTATTCAACTATTGAAGCATCACAGCCAACCAACCCCAACCCCACTTCCATAAGATTTCCACACGTATAATCTTCTAAGCAGGAGTTACTTGGGAATGATCCCTCGGCTGAACATCTTCCTCTTTCAGTTATATGGAGAGCCACCATAAGGGCAAAGGGCTGAATGGCCTCCTTCTGTGTCTAACAGTTGTGGGAGTACACTTCTCTGACTCGTCCTGTCTGTATTTGTACCCTCCTTTAAAAAATTTCCTCCAAGCCTACCTCGAACAAACCTTTTAGTCCACATATCTGCAACTTTCACCCAGTGGGCGTAGGTGATGGCCTAGTGGTATTATCACTAGACTATTAATCCAGAAACTCAGTTAATGTTCTGGGAACCCAGGTTTGCATATGGTGGAATTTGTATTCAGTAGTTTTTTAAAAAGTCTGGAATTGAGAATCTACTGATCACCATGAAATCATTGCTGATTTTTGGAAAAGCCCATCTAGTCCACAAATGTCCTTCGGGTGAGGACATCTGCTACCCTCACCTGGCCTGGCCTTCACATGACCCGAGACCCATAGCAATGTGTGGGTGGGTGTGACTGTGTGTGTGTTGAAGGGCCTAGCAAGCCGTTCAGTCGTACCAATTGCTGCAAAGTCTCACAGAAATGAAACCAGATGGATCACCTGGTACTGACCTAGGCACTGTAAACGTCAAAGGCAGAAACTGCCCTGTCAACCCTGCAAAGTCCTCCTCACTAACATCTGGGGGTTGGTTCCAAAATTGAGACAGCTGTCTCCCAGACTAGTCAAGCAACAGCCTGGCATAGTCATACTCACAGAATCATATCTTACAGACAATGTCCCAGACACCACCATCACTAGCCCCACGGATATGTCCTGTCCCCTCAGCACAACAGACCCAGCAAAGGGGGTGGTACAGTAGGATACAATCGAGAGGGAGTTGTCCTGAGAGTCCTCAACATTGACACCAGAGTCCATGAAGTCTCATGACTTCAGGTTAAACATGGGCAAGGAAACCGCCTACTGATTACCATGTACCTTCCTCCCTCAGCTGATGAACCAGTACTCCTCCATGTTGAACTTAGAGGAAGTACTGAGGATGGCAAGGTCACAAAATGTACTCTGGGTGGGGGATTTCACTGTCCACTAACAAGAGTGGCTCAGCAGCAGTAATATTGATCGAGCTGGTTGGGCCGTAAAGGACATAGCTGCTAGACCAGGTATGCGCAGGTGGTGAGGGAACCAACAAGAGGGAAAAACATACTTGACCTCATAGAATATAGAACATAGAACAATGCAGCGCAGAACAGGCCTTTTGGCCCTTGATGTTGCGCCGACCTGTGAACTAATCTAAGCCCCTCCCCCTACACTATCCCATCATTATCCATATGCTTATCCAAGGACTGTTTAAATGCCCCTAATGTGGCTGAGTTAATTACACTGGCAGGCAGGTGTTCCACGCCCTTACTACTCTCTGAGTAAAGAACCTGCCTCTGACATCTGCCTTAAATCTATCACCCCTCAATTTGTAGCTATGGCCCCTTGTACAAGCTGAAGCTCATCCTTACTAAACTGCCAGCCGCAGTTGCATCTATCCATGACAGTATCGGTAAGAGAGACCATTGCACAGTCCTTGTGGAGATGAAGTCCCACCTTCACATTGAGAACAACCTCCGTCGTGTTGTGTGGCCCTATTGCTGTGCTCAATGGGACAGACTTTGCACAGATCTAGCAGCTCAAGACTGGGCATCCATGAGGCGCTGTGGGCCACCAACAGCAGAATTGTACTCCAGCGCAATCTGTAACCTCATGGCCCGGCATATCCCCCACTCAACCATTACCATCAAGCCAGGGGATCAACCCTGGTTCAATGGAGAGTACAGGAGGGCATGCCTGCAGATGAGGTGTCAATGTGGTGAAGCCACCAAACAGGATGACTTGCACACCAAACAGCAAAAGCAGCGAGTGATAGACAGAGCTAAGCAATCCCACAACCAATGGGCCAGATCTAAGCTCTACAGTCCTGCCATATGCAGTCGTGAATGGTGTTGGGAGGAGGAGGCTCCACAAATATCCCCATCCTCAATGATGGAAGAGCAAAAGATAAGGCTGAAGCTTTCACAGCAATCTTCAGCCAGAAGTGCTGATCCATCTCGGCCTCCTCCAGTGGGTCCCCAGTATTACAGATACCAGCGTTCAGCCAATTCCATTCACTCCATGTGGTATCAAGAACCGGTTGGAGACACTGGATACTGCAAAGGCTATGGGCCCTGACAACATTCCGGCAATAGGACTGAAGACTTGTGCACCAGAACATGCCGCTCCCCCAACCAAGCTGTTCCAGTACAGTTACAACACAGGTATCTACACAACAACATGGAAAATTGCCCAAGTATGTCCTGTACACAAAAAGCAGGACAAATCTAACCCGGCCAATTACCACCCCATCAGTCTACTCTCGATCACCAGTAAAGTAATGGAAGGTGTCATCAACAGCGCTATTAAGCAACATTTGCTCAGCTATAACCTGCTCAGTGATGCCCAGTTTGGGTTCCACCAGGGCCATTCAGCTCCTAAACTCATTACAGCCTGGACAAAAGGTGAGGTGAGAGTGACAGCCCTTGATATCAAGGCTGTTTTTGACAGTGTGTGGCATCAAGGAACCCCAGCAAAACTATACTCGATAGGTATGAAGGGACAAACTCTCTGGTGGTTAAAGTTATACCTGACACATAGGAAGATGGTCATGGTTGTTGAAGGTCAATCATCGCAGCTCCAGGATATCTCTGCAGGAGTTCCTCAAGGTAGTGTCCTAGACCCAACCATGTTCAGCTGCTTCATCAATGACCTTATCTCCATCATAAGGTCAGAAGTGGGGATGTTCGCTGATGATTGCACAATGTTCAGCATTTGTGACTCCTCAGATACAGAATCAAGCCATGTTCACATGCAACAAGATCTGGACAATATTCAGCCTTCGGCTGACAAGTGGAAAATGACATTTGCGTCACACAAATGCCAGGTTATGATAATCACCAATGAGAGACAATCTAACCACCATCCCTTGACATTCAATGGTGTTACCATCACTGAATGCCCCATTATCAACATTCTGGGGGTTATCATTGACCAGACACTCAACCGGACTCACCACATAAACGCAGTGGCTATAAGAGCTGGCCAGAAGCTAGGAATACAGTGGTGAGTAATTCAACTTCTGATGTCTCAAAGCTTTTCCGCCATCTACAAGGCTCATGTCAGGAGTGTGATGGAATACTCCCCACTTGCCTGGATGAGTGCAGCCCCAACAACACTCAAGAAGCTTGACACCATCCAGGACAAAGCATCCTGCTTGTTTGGAACCACATCCACAAACATTTACTCCCTCCACCACCGACACTCAGTAGGAGCAGTTTGTACTGTCTACAGGATGCACTGCAGATACTCACCAATGATCCTCAGGCAGCACCTTCCAAACCCATGACCACTTCCATTTAGAAGGATAAGGGCAGCAGGTACCTCGGAACACTACCATGCCAAGACCCCCTCCAAGCCACTCACAATCCTGGCTTGGAAATATATCTGCTGTTCCTTCACTGTTGCTGGGTCAAAATCCTAGAATTCCCTCTCTAAGGGCATTGTAGGTCAATCTACAGCAGATGGACTGCGGCAGCTCAAGAAGGCAGCTCACCACCCCCTTCTCAAGGGGAAAGTAGGGATGAGAAAGAAATGCTGGACAGCCAGCAATGCCCACGTCCCACGAATGAATAGAAAAAAAAATTGTCTCTGATTAATGCTTAAGGGAAGTGCCTTGGGAGAATCTAGTGCATTAAAAGCACTGTAAGAATGCAGACTGTTGTTGCAGTGGTATTGTGCAGGTTGAAATTGGCTGAGTGCCCAAACATTTCCCAGTTCAGGTGGTCAGCCTATGTGCGATCATAAAGTAAATAAAAACTTTGATCAAAAAACCTGAAAAACCGTCGTTAAAGCTAAACAGTGCTGAAAATGCTCAGTGCCTGAAAATTAAAAAGAAAATAGGATGACATAAGCACTTTGGCAGAAGCCAGCGCTCAGTTACTTTATTCAGATCATTACATGTTGCCAGATTTATGTGAAGACATTGCCCCTTTAAGAAAGCTGCAACTCAACTTTTCCTCAGCACACTTGACTCCTAGGATTTATTTAGGTATCACTTTGCGTTCCACATTTGATGTGATTAATTAAAATAGACTTAAACTCTGCATTATATTTAAAACACCAGCTAGTTATTTTTGGGACTGACACTCATACCAGATAACTACGAAGAACGTACTTATGTAAATACATGAGATCAAACAAGACACATCCAACTGGGACATAATGTGACCATTGTGTAAATGCTTTTGTGCTTCCTTGGTGGTCTCTAGACCCCCAATTGTTTGTTTATCATTTACTTGGAAGTATTTTTAGTGGTATCACATGGAGTGAGCCACACAATCAGGCCAAAGCAAGGGCCAAAGGGATGGTTCGAAGGTAAAGCATCTGAAAAGCACTTAGAATTTGAAGAAACTGAACATCATACAACGACAGTCCAGGAACATTGGGACAGGAGGGGGCCACCCAGCCTCTCAAACCTGGTCTATCATTTAATAAGAGCATGACTGATCTATACCTTAAATTCGATCTAACTGTCTTGATTCAGTAGTTATTGACGCCCGTGTTGAACTAAAATCTATCCATCTTGGCTTTCAATTTTGCAAGTCTTCCCCTGCCTCCACCTACTCAACAGTCTCCCTTGGAGTGAGAGAGGTCAACATTTCCGCCACCTGGAGGGTGAACAAATGTTTCTTGATCTCAGTCCTTAAATTGTACCCTGTTGTATAAACACCCATCCTGGGAAAGAGGGTACACGGTGTAACTGAAATCTCCTTTCATTATCCTAAACACATCTATCTAATCACCGCTTAATTTTTTATATATTTTTTCTAATTTTTTTATATGGTAAATCAATGCTGCACACAGGCCACACAGCCAAAGTATAACCCCCAGGGGGAATGAGGCCGTAGTGGTTTTGGAACTTGTATTTGATATTACTGAGACCAGTGGTTGAGGGTTTAGGAAGTTTTAATTCCAATTGCAGCAAATTTGTACCCACTGCAGTTATAGTTTCCAATCAGCTTGAGATGTTATTAAGTCCTCTAGATTGATTGATTGATTGATTGTCGTTTGTGCCGAAACACAGTGAAAAGCGCTGTTTATGAGCAGTACAGGCAGACTATAGTAAGTAAGGATGTTCAGATCAAAAAGACGGAAGCATACAGGTTACATTGCACAGAGTTTGTGCAAGGTGAGATCAACATTAGCAGGATCAGTGAGCCGCCTAAATAGAGTCCATGGATGGAAGGTTGTCCTCTGTGATGGTCTGGGCTATACATGCCACCCCCTGTAGTTTCTCATGGTCCTGGGCAAAGCAGTTGCCGTACCATGCCGTTGCGCACATGGACAGTATGCTTTCAATGGTGCAACTGTAGAAATTGGTGAGGGCCCTTATGGACATGCCAGATTTACTGAACTGCATGAGGAAGAAAAGGCATTGTTGTGTCTTCTTGACCATCACATCTACATGGGAGGACCAGGACAGGTCATCGGTTATCGTCACTCTGAGGATCTCGATGCTCTTCACTCTCTCAACCTCAGCTCCATTCATGTAGATGGGAGGGGTGTGGTCTGCTCCATTCTTTCTGAAATTAATGATCAGTTCTTTAGTTTTGCCAACGTTGTGAAAGAGGTTGTTCTCATCACACTGCGTCACCAAGCCCTCTATCTTTGTTCTGTATTTTGACTTGTCATTATTAGATATCCGTCCCAAGACATGATGTCGTCAGCAAACCTGCAGATGGCATTCGTCGGAATTTAGCAACACACTTGTAGGTGTACAGGGAGTACAGTCAGGGGGCTGAGGGTGCATCTCTGGGGGGGGGGGGGTGGGCTCCAGTGTTGAGTGTTATTGTGGATAAGGTGCAGGTACCTATCCTCACTAGGGTCTGTGGGTCAGAAAACTAAGGGTCCAGTTGCAGATGTTGGAGCTGAGACCAAGGTCTCACAGGTTTGAGATCAGTCTGGAGGGGATAACGGTGTTGAGGCCAATAAGCCAGAGTCTGTTGTAGATGTCCTTGTTGTTCAGATGTTCCAGGGATGAGGGCAGGACTAGGGATATGGCATCCTCTGTGGATCTGTTACGTCGGTAGGCTAATTGTAGGAGATCGAAGCAGGCTGGGAGGCTGGAGTTCATGTGGGCCATGACCAGCCTGTCGAAGCACTTCATGATTATTGAGGTCAGAGTCATTGGGCGGCAGTCATTAAAGTACATTACATGTGATTTCTCAGATGCAGAGATGATGGTGGTCTTCTTGAAGCAGGTGGGGACTTTGGCCTGTAGGAGGGAGAGGTTGAAGATCTCAGTGAATACTCCCACATAGGATCTGAGTGCTTGGCTGGGGACACTGTCCAGGCTTGTCACTTTCCTTGGGTTGACTCCCAGGAAAACCGATCTGACATTTGCAGCAGTGAGCAAGGGAACAGATGTGTCCCTGTACTGTCAGGGCAGGAGTCACTGCCCTGCTGGGAACTGGGACATGAAAGCAGGCATCCTGGCCCAGAGGTAGGGGCAGTTCCACCACACCACAAGAAGCTTACAGACAATCTTATACAGAATGCCACAGGGGATAGTAGATGCAATAGGTAGAAAAGATGCCAAGGTGGTGCAAGGTGAGCTAATCGATCATCACAGCCAGCCCTCATTAGAATTATTACACACAGACCTTCAAGCAGGACTTGCTTGATCAGAACTCCTGGCTAATGTCCTTCTTTAGTTCCTTTGGAGAGCTAGCACCAAATGGCCTCTTCCACTGCTGTAGCAGTTCTGTGATTCTGCAGGTGGTGGCTGTCTTCTGCTGTTTTGCTAGATACATTGTTGGGTGTGGAACGTTCAATATCTAAATACACCTTCCCTGACCTGGAGACTTCTCAGTATAATACAGATGTTTCATTTTCCGTGTGTTCATTCAGATCTCCTTAACCAGCAATTTTCATTCCCACCATGTTCTAATGAGGATAACTAAACTGGAGCAGTGACTGTTTCATTCTTTCCTTCCATTAATTTGCAAGCTGTGTTCACCTCAGGTATGAAGTGATAGGTGGAGAAAGAGGCCAATTAGCCCATTGTACCTCAAATATAAAGTGATACAGTGGCAAAGGAGGCCATTCAGCCCATCATGCCTGAGGTAAGAGTTGGAAAAAAGGCCATTCAGCCCATCATATCTGAGGTATGAAGTGATACAGTGAAGAAGGAGGCCATTCAGCACATTACAGCCAAGGTATGAAGTGATACAGTAGGAAAGGAGGCCATTCAGCCCATCATGTCTGAGGTATGAAGTGATACAATAGAGAAGGAAGCCATTCAGCCCATTGTGCCTAACAGACACTTTGGAAAAGTTTTCCTACTAGACCCATTCCCTGTTCTTTCCCTACCACCCTGCTCATTTCTCCCCTTCAATGTGTTTTTCCCAATTCCCTTTCCAAAGTTATTATCGAGTCAGTTTCCACCCTCCTTTCAGACATTCCCAATTATAATAGGTGAATTGTTTTATAAATATCTCCTTATCGCATTTCTGCACCTTTTGTTAATGATTTTATGTCTGTGTCTGTATACCAACTGTTCCAAGCGGAGGCTGTTTATAATAGTGAAATTGTAACATTCGGTTTAGAGTTTGCCCAGGAGTCCATATATTCCAATTCCACTGATAGATTATATTGTACTGCACCATCTACCCAGCCCTATATCTTCTGCATAATCACCCTATAAAGCCATCAGCCATTTATCTTCAAACATTATGATCACTCTAATGCATAATACACCATGTGATTGTAGAACATAGAGAACATAGAACAGTACAGCACAGAACAGGCCCTTCAGCCCACGATGTTGTGCCAACCATTGATCCGCATGTATGCACCCGGTGGCATTTTGTTTCTCCTAAAACGAAGCACTGCCAAATGGTAATTCTGAAACAGCTGCCAGAAAAGCAGCCTATATTATTCCACGTATTTGAAACATAGAAAATTGAAACAGGAGTAGGCCATTCGGCCCTTTAAGCCTGCTCCACCACTCAATATTATCATGGCTGATCAGTACTCTGTTCCTGGTTTTGCTCCATACTTAATGATCCCTTCAGTTACAGAAATTATCTCTATCTCCTTCTTGAAAATATTCAATATTTTGGCCTCAACCATTTTCTGTGGCAGTGAATTACACAGGCTGTCCACTCTCTGGGTGAAGAAATTTATCCTCATCTCAGTCCTAAATGGCCCATCCCATATCCTTAAACTATGACAAAAACAGAAATTGCTGAGAAAACAAAACGTTCTGAGAAAGGGTCACTGGATCCAAAGTGTTATCTCTACTTTCTCTCCACACATGCTACCAGGCCTACTGAGTTTTCCCAGCAATTCCTGCCTTTGTTTCCAATTTCCAGCATCCAAAGTTCTTTGGTTATTTTCCCTTAAACTGTGATGCCTAGTTCTAAACTCTCCAGCTATTGGGAACATCCTCCTGCATTTACCATGTCTAGTCCTGTTTGAATTTTATAGGTTTCCATGAGGCTCCATCTCTACCCCCCACCCTTTCTTCCAAACTCCAGTGTATGTAGTCCTTGCCAATCTAGTCTGCCTTCATACATCAGTCCTGGGGACCAGGTTTCAGTCTGGTAAATCTTTGCTGCTGTCCCTCCATAGCCAGAAAATCCTTCTTGGATCCTGAGATAGTAGGAGCTGTAGATGCTGGAGAATCTGAGATAACAAGGTATAGAGCTGGATGAACACAGCAGGCCGAGCAGCATTATAGGAGCAGGAAAGCTGACGTTTTGGGTCTGGACCCTTCTTCAGAAAAAGGCCCAGACCCGAAACGTCAGCTTTCCTGCTCTTCTGATGCGTTCATCCAGCTCTACACCTTCTTGGGTCCTGTTCCCTGACCTTATTCAGGGGTATAAGAGCTGTAGATACTAAGCCAAGAACCCACCTTCTGGTTCAGCCAGCTGCTCAAACTCCCATGGCACAACTGTGGAAGATTAGGCTGTCCTCTGCTCTGTGTTCACTCACCAGCCAATCATTTTGCTTGTTGTATGTCAGTTTCAAACATATACAAAATGACTGCAGCAGTTACTTATCACAGTCTTTGTAATTTACATTCAATTACATTGAACAAAGCGTTAATAAAGTCATGTTTATTAAAATAAACAAATCATTCTTGGGATTGCTGAATTTTCATAGGGCATATCCCTATTGCTCTGGGGTAGTTGATGCTGACCCTCCTGGAATCACCTTACCATATGTTGATGAAGTTGCTTCCAAGGTGCTGTTAGAGTGGGAATTCCTGGAATTTTGCCAGCATCATTGAAGGAGTATCTTTTGATTTGGAGGTAGTAGTGTTCCCATGTGTCTACTGCCTTTGTTATCAATGAAGCCTTGGTGATTTTTTTTTGTTTAATGTCAAAATATATTTTATTCATAAGTAGTATCTTTATGTATACACTCACACACATACATTTATTGTCACAAATATGGTTCAGTTCTCCTTCATCTGGCTTTGGCGTAAGCTTTTTTCCCCTGTAATCTGCTGGAAATCCCAAAGGAACAGCACACTGCTGCAATTTTGTTCCTCAATTTTAAAATATTGGACTGTGTGCCGGGAGTATGCATTTAATGATTAAAGCAAGGAGGCTGGCGTAATTGTGTTCAGTGTATCATTTACACAAAAGGTTACATGTAACAGCAAGCAAACAGGGTTAGATTGGGTACCCTGGTTATATGTTACCGGACAGGAGACATGGAAACAAAAGAAATAGGAGCCGTTCTAGCCTCCCCCATCATTAAATAAGATCATGGCCAATCATCCAACTCAGTCTCTTAGTCCCGCTTTCTCCCTGTAATCTCTCAGCCCTTTAACCCTCAGACTTATATCTAATTCCTTTGTTAAAACATGCATTGTTTTGGCCCCAACTGCTTTCTGTGGCAGTGAATTCCACAGGCTCCCACTCTCTGGGTGAAGAAATTTCTGATCAACTCAGCCCTAAATGGACGCTGTTTTTGGGATGCTGCTGTAATGGAACAGTTGATGAGTAGTAGTTAGACAATATGTTATGTTGTTGAGTATTTCAACGGAGTTAAAAGTTATGCCAATTCTTCTTTTGTTTGTATTTTGACTGTAGTGTAATAATAAAGTATGTTTTGCTTAAAGCTTAGTAGGTTGACCAATACAATTATATCGCGGAATGCAGCGATTATACTAACCTTTAAGTACAATAAAAGTTAGGGTCTCGGCTATCTCTTTGATATATTCTGAGCAGGATTAGGCTGGAACTCAGTCCTACCCTATATCGTCAGACTGTGACCCTGGCTCTGAATCTCCCAGTCATCTGGAAGATCCTTCCTCCATTTACATTATTTGTTCCTATTAGAATTTTGTACAATTCTATGATATTCGCAGCTCCCCCCACCTCACTCTTTGAAACTCCAGTAAATATAGTCCTCACCGATCCAGTAGGGAAGGGCAATGAACACTGACATAGCCAGCAACATCCGCATCACACAAGTGAACGAGAAAAAAACAGGTTTTTTTTATACGTCAGTACTGCCATCCCAGGATTCAGTCTAGTAAATCTTTGTTATACTCCCTCCACTGCCAGATATTCTTCCTCAGTGATATGAGTTTTGTCGTGGACCAGACCAAACCCCTCAAATCATAACAGGCTAGCCTAGACCCTAAATTTTATCTTACTTAAAGCCAAGTATAAGGTGCTGCACTCCGGATGTCATTTAATTGATCAAACCTCTAGGCTTTAAGCAAAACATACTTTATTCTTACACCACAGTTAGAATACAAACTGAAAAAGAAGTGACATAACTTTAACTTAATGGAAATACATAACAAAATAATATATATTTCATATCTAGTCATTGGCTGTTCCAATATAGCAGCATATCATAAACACACCTTTGGCAAAGACAATTTCAGCAAAGCAGATTTTCCTCACTTGCTATCTCCTAAAGTCCAGGGAAAGGAACACTGACAGAATGAATCTAGCAGCAGAGAGAGAGAACTCAAATTTTTTGCAGCAGCAGAGAGAGAGAGAGCTGTATCTAGCAGCTTCAATTCCAAACACACCCAAGTTCAACAACTGAAAGCAAAAACTAAAATTCTGGGCCTGACTCCACCCATTCAGGCTTCTATTGTCTACTTTAAGAAAACCCAAAGCTATTTACTCTGCTTTCCATGGAGTAGACACTTCACTACTAGCCCCTCTGAAAAAGAGAAACAGGACAGAACAAATCCCTCTTAAAGCCACATCCTTTCACAACTTAAGAAGTGAGTTTAAATCCCACCATGGTACATTGAATTTAATTCAGCTAATTCAATGAATCTTGAATAAGATGTTAGTTTGAGGAATAAGGAGCATGACGTTTTTGGTTTGTCGTTTAAAAACCCATCTAATTCTTTAACATTCTTTGGGTAAGGAAATCCGCTGACCTTAATCTACATGTGACTCCAGACCCACAGGAATGTGCCCTCTGAAATGGCTGAGCAAGTCAACCAGTTCAAGGGGCAACTTGGGTTAGGCAACAAATATTGGTCCTGCTGGTGATGCCCATGAAAGAGTGAAGAGAAAATAAGAATGGGCAATAAATTCTGTCCTCTTAATGAATATATATATATTTTACAAAGGAATCATCATTAAATAAGAAGGTGGTGGATAATATTTACAAAGAAGTGGTTTGCTACATTCACAAAAAATGATTGAGTGCAACATCTTCCCTTAGTAAAACGCCTAAAGTGGAGCACATGAAAGTTTGCTCTGCATATATAGCAATATTTGGGGTTCTTGGTGGGCTTGTGAGGAGGGATATGTTGTTACAAGATAGTTTGAAAGCAATATTAGAAGATTAAAATGTCTCAGAAGTTTTGGGCTGCAGAATGGGAAAACTGGCCATTGTTGCTAAACGTTGAAGGAGTGACTGTTCTGGGTCATATCAAACTTGGGATTTGGCCTCACCTGCCCTCTCAGGGGGTTGGGGACAAGGAGTGATATGAATTATTCAAAGGCAGTTGTCAAAAAAAATCACGGGTACAGCTTCCCCATATTCTGGGTAATATTTCTCCCTCAGCACGCAAAAAGAGATGGTTTGATCATTAACACATTGTTGTTTGTAGGGATTAACTGTATTTCTGCTTTTAACATCGAAGACTAATATTGACACTGACCAACATCTCAATGGGTAGCACAACCATTAAACCAGGGCTGAATTACTAGGATGGTTGACTTGACAATGAGCAATGTTTAAATGGAAATAATCTTGTGATGGCTCACAGAAATTTTATGTGATGGGGTCATTACTCTTTCTTTTGCGCAGCCAGAAAACGGAAGGATTCTATCTCTTCCAGTGCTTAGATGACTCCGTCTCCAAGTTATCTGCATGCTTGTAACAAGCAGGATTACATAACTGAGAAGTGACATGAATGTGCATTTTAGCTGCAGCTCAGTATTATGTGTCACAGATTAACTTCTGGTGCCTCTTTCCTCAATCCTTTTCTTTCCCCTTCTCTCCCTCTGCCTCCTTCCTTCCCAGCCATTTCCCATTTGGAAAGCCAAATGAAGCAGAGCCTGAAACTTAGAAGTAACAGACTTATGATTAATGGAAACTTTACAGTGATCTGAGCAGAGAAAGATTGCTTGACCCTTTCAAATTACCCATCAGTTCCCTCCCAATGATTCTGGAACTAACATCCCAGCATCCCATTTACTAACAGGAATCCAACAAATCTTTTCATGAAACTTACATTCTTCTGTTTTGCTGCCCACTGGTATATTTTCTACAGTTCTATCTCTCCCTTACTTTGCCTAATCTTAATATTTTCTTTAAAAACCTTTCAATAGAAACAACATCCTATGTCCTCACATTCAGTCTCAACAGGAGAACTTTCATGAATCCAAACTGCTCACATTAGCACAATCCAAAAATCTTTTTTACTTGGTTCTCTTACCCTACACCTTCCTTTTCTCCAGAGAGTGAAATCTATGCAAACAGAATTTGCTGTAACCCAGTCATTAAAGTTCTTCATACTTTCCTGCAATACCTCCAACAATTCTGTTTCTCTTCCATAACCAGAAACTGAAATAATGCCTCATACTTAAGATGCAGCATCAACAAGCCCAAATGATGCCCCAAATCCACCTTCTTATAATTATAGTTCACACCCCTAACAACACATTCCAACTGATCATTTGTGTTTGTCACCACCTGCAAACAATGAATCAATTTCCTGCCTTTTTTTACCTGTTTATCACAGTTGCCTGAAAGACCCATGCTTAATTAGGAATTGAGCATCATCCCTCTGTTCCTAGGCTAGCACTGAGCAATACCATGTGAGATCTGCTGGTAGATTTAAGTAAATATTAGCATTCTCCCGTGCTGCCTTCATCCTGCTTTTCCTGCGTGCTGGTGGTTGGGACTAAGGGCAATGTTTAAGCAGCAGTCTGATCTTAATGCATTGATTGATACATTTCACTGTTTCTGCCTGTTGCGGAGGAATTTCAGGAAAAGGATAACCCACAATAACCAATGCCTTCATATTCCCGAAATCTTTGTGAGCCATTAAAA
The DNA here is from genome assembly GCF_030684315.1 of Stegostoma tigrinum. Taxonomy (NCBI): domain Eukaryota; kingdom Metazoa; phylum Chordata; class Chondrichthyes; order Orectolobiformes; family Stegostomatidae; genus Stegostoma; species Stegostoma tigrinum. Next base: position 31,167,158 of record NC_081386.1, on the reverse strand, counting down.
ATTTTCCATTGCAGTTTCAAAACAAGCAGACATTTAATATTTTGAATAAAACATTTCTCCGTTCCCAAGTTATGTAACAATTAATACATTTTCTCCCCCCACTTCAGCCCTATTTCTCCTTAGATCTCTGTATCTTACTGACTGACAGATATTTAAGTATTCGACTCATGCTAGTGAGGAGCACCCTTCCCTGATGATTATCATTTAATCATCCTGTTCTAAATCCTTTGGAACAGAATTGAGGCTGTTACTCCTAATGTGGCTTGTGCGCACATACATTCACACACACACACACACACACACAGAGGCACCCAGCTACATGCACAGATACATACATACTCAGATACCCAGACATATGCATACAGATAACCCATACACAGGTACACGACACATACATACACACGCAGGTACACAGATGCATACCCATACAGATACACACACACACACATTTACATAAGCATATAGACACAGATGCATACACACAGCATGCCAGTGGGAATTCTTGATTTTAAACAGAGTAAAATCCTTAAGCTTTTTTTCTGCATCACCAATGCAGAGGTCATGTAAACAGCACTGTAAGAAGTTATGACCCAATCCTGTCTGTGCTAGATATCTCTTGTGTTTATTGCCACTTGGTTGGGAGAGCTTTGCACAATTAGGTGGGCCCTTATGTAGGAATCAGCCTTTCTCTCTGCTTACCCGAGTAATGCTGTGTAAACTGCAGGATAAAGGGCCTGGATTTCATGCTGTTTTATTGACAACAAAAGCTCAGGCATTTTGTTTTCCTTTACCAGGTACCTAGGTCCCACACCAGCTCAGGTATGTGCTAGTCTAAACATAACTGACAGCAACTTGTTAAAAATTACTTGGGGTCTGGCTAATGTTCAACAGCATTTTGAGCCAGCACTGATGATGTCACCTACAAATTAGTCTGACCTTTTTGCCTTAATGACATCATTTTGCTGTTGCTATGTGCCTTCAATGTCACAACAACAACTTGCATTGATGTAGTACCTGTAAAGTAATGATACACCCCAAGGTATTTCATCAAATTTGACAGAGATAAATAAGGAAATATTGACACAGGTGACCAGATGCTTACAAACATGCAATGTAAGATCAGGAATAGGCATTCAGCCCTTTGAACTGCCCTACCATTCCTGAAAATCACAACTGATCTGATTATACATTCCTATCTACGCCCAATAAACTTTCACTTCCTTGCCAGCAAGAATCGATCTACCACTGCCTTAAAAATATTCAAAGACTTTGCTTCCACTGCCTTTTGAGGGAGACCCTCAAAAAAGTTCCCATCTGTCTTAAATGTGCGACCCTTTGTTTTTAAGCATTGAGCCCGAGTTCTGTCTTCTCCCACAAATGGAAACATCCTCTCCCCATCCGTCCTGCTATAACCTCTCATGATCTTAGACATTCAGGCACAGGGGTGAGTTTTAAATCGGGCCTGGAAGAGGAGCAGATAGAGAGGGGGACTGATTTGGGGGTGGGACATAGCAAGGGAGGCTGTTTTGGGGGGCTAGAGAGGAGAATTGATGGGACATGGTGAGGGATGTTTTCGGGGTGAGATAGAGAAAAAGGGGTAATGTTTTGGGACAGTAGTCTCCAAAGGATTAGAAAGCAGGTCTCTGAACACATCACTGTCAATTGTATAGCCATTAAAATCAGGAAGGTGCAAGAAACTGGAATCAGAGAAGTGCAATGATAAATACTTGTAGGAAATAAACCTGATGGGTTAAGATGATTGTCTGGCTGAATAGGTCCCACTGAAGCTGTCTACAGCGAGCTAGTATGGCTTGGACAGGCTGAAATACACACTTTTTGCTGGAATGACTGTTTGGGTGGAATTTTCCCCTCTCTGTTCTGGTGTGTGTAATGGTGAGAAAATTGGAAATGCCAGATTCGTGATGTTGAGATGAACTTTTACAAATCTCCCCTCAAGTCTTAAACAGTGACTCAGAATCTCACCTAGAGCAGTGTCAGACTTAGTTCTAAGTATCTGCACGTTCCATTAAAACCCCGACTCACTTTAGTTCGATGTCATTTCCCATCGTCCTCTCCTTCAATGACAAACGACTTAGTACAATTCGTGCCGTATAAACAAGACAGGATACCTGACACTGCAGTTCACTGAATGCTTGACCTGACCATCATGCAGCTGCTTCTTCAATGTTTAACTGTGTCCATAAGAAGCAAGAAGTAGATTACTCTTCTGAGATGGCAAGCAGGGCCAGCCTCAATGTGTCAGAGTCGAGCAGTTGACTTTCAATTTGATGTAGTGAGGCTGCAACTTTGATTCAGCCTGAGTGAATTCCAGCTCTGTCCAGGGCTTTCCTCTGTCCTCGATGTCCCCTTTTGTGTTGCTGACCCAGTCTTTCAGCCCAGCCCTTCCCCATTTCCATTGAGGCCCTTAATGTAACTGTTATTATTTACCCCCAAGAGCCCACGACGTTGGAGAATCCTGTCTCATGTTGGCCTTATACCTTCCCCACGTCGTGGAATCATAGAATCCCTAAAGTGTGGAAGCAGGCTATTCTGCCCTTCAGGTCCATGCCAACCCTCCAAAGAGCGTATCATCCACCTATCCTACTCCTATAAACCTGCATTTCCCGTGGCTAACCCACCCAGCCTGCACACCCCTGAACACTATGAGGGAGTTTAGCATGGCCAATCCACCTAACCCGCATATCTTTGGACTGTGGGAGGAAACTGGAGCACCCAGAGGAAACCCACACAGGCATAGGGAGAGTATGCAAACACCATACAAACAGTCGCCTGAGGGTGGGATTGAACCTGGGTCCCTGGTGCTGTGAGGCAGCAGCGCTAACCACTGAGACACTGTGGCACCCATTTCATGCTAGAGTTACTGTGATTTGTTTGAACTTGCTTTCCATAGCTCTGAACATCCCCCATTCACTCAGAGGTCCAACATGACTGTCTCTTATTTCCCCCTATCACTGTCACATTCCCTCAGTGAGCAAGTACTATGAAGCCTAAACTTGAATTTCCCTCTTTGCCAGGATTCCAGGGATGCCCCCTTGTTAAGACCCCTGACCATTGTTGTATAGTTACATGGGAACAACTGTGACCCACTGCCCAAAATTGGAAGGATAGCGCCTGATTTACCAGGCCCAACCCTTGGACTGATGTCTCCACAGTCTCCCAACTGTCCTTCCAAAACAAGGTTGGAGCCTTGATCGAAAGTCAACTGCTTGATTCTGACACAAAATTGCAGCCTCTGTTTGCTGGGTCAGCAGAGTATGCTGCTTCTTGTTTTTTTGGGGCAGAGTGAAATTGGAGGCCTTGCTAAGGGAATTGAAGAAATCAGGGCTCCACTAAATCTGGCTTCAATTCCCATTTCATCAGCAGGTCATTGATTGTCCAAGAATTCAGGTTAGGAATTATGGCTTCATGCAATCATGACCAATATATTGTGCACATTAATTGCCCTCTAATGTCAGTGAAGCAACTGTATTGGAAAACAAGACACCTAAAAGGGCCACCTGAAGTTCCCATTTGACAAACATTCCCCAGCTAGTGCTGAAAGGCAATGTTCTGTAGCTGCCAGATTTACACACTGAGCTGTAGGAATGCAAACACATGGTCTGTGATGTGGCTGGAGCTTTTTCTTTGAGGTGGAGATGCAATTATGTTGATTTGCAGTTAGAATCCTATTCTCTGTGTTGCATGGAAACCTATCTCAGATTTCCTTATGAAGGCATAACAATGGGAAACCTCCCTGTGTGAGGACACAGTAGGAGGCTTCATTGTTATGGACATGAGTGCTCGGGAGTTCCTCCAACACAATTGTATCATCTTTCTAACATTCCATAGTGAGTATCTGCTCACAGACCTCACACATAGAATGCTGTCGCTGGAATCATTGTGGTCTAGATGCTTGTCTAAAGACAACAGCAAAGGAGACAGCGATCACAACATTGTCATTAAGTCAAGGTGGAATAGCAACCTCCAGCATCTGCTGACAGCCTTCAGAGGGAGCAGCAGCGGGTGAAGTTGGAGAATGATGGAAGCCCAGATCAACCAGCCTCACTGTCATTTCCTTTAGCTCTCTGAAAGACAGTGCAGGCATCAATTAACACTATCCCAGTCCATCTTCATTGAACTGACCTGCTGGAGCAGTATTTGAGCTGAGAACACCTGGGTGACCATCCCATCCCAGTGGCCATTACAGCTTTCCTGAATGTTATGCCATTGGCTTGTTTTTAACAGCAACTGGGGACTTGTGCACCATCTTCTAATTGTCTGCCCAGAAACAATTCTGGGATGTCACTGATGCCATTTTGTCGAGAACACAGATCTCCATGTCATTCCTCCCAGTGACAAGGGGAGTGAAATGACCCAGAGATTGTCACTGTCCACCATCACTGACTTCTCCCAACCCCAGGGAACTATCCACTGCGCCATGTTGCTCTGAGACCCCCCAGTCTCCAATCTGCAGAACTCAACAGCTGAAAGGCTTCGTCCATCGATGTTCAACTTATATCAGAGCATTGGTGCCAAACTTGAGAGGCCTGCAGAATATTATCGGAACTGCCACTCGGCCTAGGGCTGCCACAGGATCCTTCCTCTTTCCATGACCCTCAGACCTGATGCAAATGAGGGCTATACGTAACTTTCTGAAACCCTCTGACTGACAGAGAATGAAGATACAAGATTATTCAGGCATCCACCAGGATTATAGAGGAACAGGCAATAAATTATAACTGAGGTTTGTTAGGTACTGATAGTGCCTGTGTAAGATAGAGAAGGAGCTTGTTCGTGAAGAGGGCTAAAGCCTGTACAGATTAAGAGTGAGTTAATGCTGGTGTTAATGAGAGGGCAGTAGAGCACAGCACAATAAAGCTCACTGTATTGGCTGACCATTCAGGTTTCCATCTCCCCATGTGAGCAGGTCATGTTCCTCTGCAGCCCAACCAAGAACTTCCACCTTGTAGACTGTGAACAGCCCTGCTCCATCCTTCACCCATCTGTTCATCCTGGGCCTCACATTCTGGCTGTAGGCCCGAACTTGCTGCAAGTAGGGAAAAAGGGAATGATTGAGATGGATGGAAGAACAGGAGAACAGGTTGTGGTGATGCATGAGCAGGAGGTGAGGATTGCCCAGTAAGTGAGCAAGAAGAACAGAGGACAGGAAGTGTCAGTCATCTGACAGGATAAGGGGGCAAAAGTAGTTGAGTGGACAGGTGGCATGGAATACCAACAGTCATAGTCCATAAGCTTTGGTGAGATGTGTGTGAGGTGGCAGAGCTAGAGTGAGTATTGGCCATGTCGATGTGAGGTGGAAGAGAGAAGATGCTGGTACTTAGCCTTGAGGAGCACAAAAGATCATTGACCTTATTCCTGCATCTCTAGGCATCCTATTTCACTCAGGAAACAGCACTGACCCAGGGTACAATTTTTCCTCCAGAGGGGCTGGGTCTGGTGATCAGTCAGGAAAGAAACAGCCTTCCTCTCCATCACTTTGTCTATCAACACCTCTGGGCTCCTGACCGTAAAGCAAAGAGGCAGCTTTCCCTTCCTCTGGGCTGTGTGCTGAATATAGAAGTTCAAACGCCACAGTGCAATAAGCAGCTCCTGGCCTGCAACATCTGAAGTGGTACACAGATGGGCTTGAAATATTGTACCAGGGCAATAACAGCTGGAACATCCTGGTATTGGCTTTCGCCTGATCAGCCCCACAATTCCCTGTGAAAAGTGAACACTAGCCATGAGGGGAAGAGCAGAAGATTGCATGAAGAAAGACGCTCTGAGCTGCAAAAGGACTGGCATTGTGAATCTCATTCAACAAAACTAAAAGTGGGGATAAGTATACCCCACAATTATACCTCACAGCAATGCTGAGCTGGAGGAGGTCACAGAGTTAGCAAGGTGGGGAAGCAAAGTCCTGAAGTGATTTCAGAGCAAGAATAAGACTTCACAGAACATCATGAAACACAGGGAGGCCATTTAGCCTGCTGTGCTCGTGCCAGCTCTTTCGGACCACTTGAAGTGAAGGCACAGGAGTGGGATTTGAACATGCAACTTGCTGACTGAAAGATGAGACTGCCAGCAACTGAGCTAAACTCTGATACAGAGCCAGAGTTTTCCCTCTCCCGCCCTGAAACCACTAATCCATGCCAGGGAACCAGATGGCAGCCACCCAATATCCTGGCACACTCTGTGTGTGGGGCAGGGCACACCATTCTCAGCAGGAATTGTGAGCTGCAAGGGGGAATGGAAATTGTGACATTATTTTTTCCACATCAAGGATGCTGGATAATGGGGCATTGGTTTGAGGGTTTCAATTCATTTTTAACGTGACAGCTCCATCCCAGTGACTCAGCAGCTAAATACTAGGAATTGAACTTATCTAAGAAATGGGAAGGAAAGTTAGGGGTTTCTATCCTTCAGCAGACTTTCCAAGCTCAGGACATTCCTCAGTACTTTACAACCATTGAACTATACTGTTGAATTGCAGTCAGCATTGTAATGTAGAGACTTAGCAAGCAGAGGTGCACGCAGCAAATACCAGAATGAATGAATGACCTGATAATTTGTTTTGTGATACCTATCTGGTAGTGAAGGTCTCTCTAGTGGTGGGATAGTTTCTATGAAGAAGTTGGATACTACATGATAGAATTGGCAGGCCATTCAGCCCATTGAGTCCATGCTGGCTTTTCGAGCAGGGTGGTGCATTAAAGTGGCAATTCCCTATTCCCTGACCCAACATCTCCGTCTCCGGCTTGTTGCAGTGTTCCAGCAAACCTCAACACAAGCTGGAGGAACAACACCTCATTTTCCGCTTGGGCACACTGCAGCCCTCTGGGCTCAATATTGAGTTCAATAATTTTAGGGCTTAAAATCTCCCATGTCCCAGCCGCCCACCCCACACACCAGGCCTGTTACTACATAGCCTGCCATTACACACCACCTGTTGTTAGTCACTAATAGTCCCATTATCAACTATTCATCTTCCAATTCATCATTGACTCTCTGTCTGTTCAATTGTTCTTCTCTCTCTCTAGGCTCTATCCTATCGTTTACTCCCTACCTCACCTCCCTCCCCTTTTTTTCTGCATATAAACTGACGTTTTCCCAGCCACCATCAGTTCTGAGGAAGTGTCACCAGATCCAAAATGTTAGCTCTGCTTTTTCCTTCACAGACGCTGCCAGACCTGCTGAGCTTTTCCAGCAACTTTGTTTTTGTTCTTGATTTTCAACATCAGCAGTTCTTTCGGTTTTTATTCCATTATCCGGCACCTGTGTTATCAGGAGTGTGCCAGTTTATCAAATATTCTGGATAATCAAGAGATCCACATCATCAATGTAAAAACATACCCTAAGTGGTAGGAACATAATGCAGGGGTTTGCACGCCACTTTCAGGAGAAGGGCCCCGACCTGAAAAACATGAGGTTCCCTGCTCCTCTGATGCTGCCTGGTCTGCTGTGTTCCTCCAGCTCCACGCTGCGTGATCTCAGACTCCAGCATCAGCAGTTCTTGCTATCTCCTACTCCTACACTTTATTTACAGCACAAACCACTTAAATAATATTGCAACTTTGCCTTAAAGAAGAAGGCAGAGAGTCTTCTCACTTACACGCTGAACAGAGCACTCGTACATAGCTTACTTGAGGAGAAATTGACTCGAACGTGAATCAACTGTTGATAATTCATGTGGCCTTTTGATTGAACTACAAGTATTTTTACAATGAGGTGAATGAATGTTAAGAACTATAATAATTGGACAGAATAATGCAGTAAATTTGGCAGTATTTGAAGAGTGTAATTTTTACCAGTTTGTTGAGAGGGCTGGTTAGAAATGTGCCGCTTTAAACAAAGTCTGCTGTGTTTTTAAATCCTGCAGTCAGGAAGTTAGGGACAAAAAGAAAGAGGAAATAAAAGTAAAGGGGGATGTGGAATATCATGCACAAGCAGCAAAAGAAGAAAATGACATTAATGATGATTTATCATGGCTTGCAGCTTTCATTAATGTCAATGCTTCAGCATAAAGTACAACCTCAGGCACACTGCCTGATGATCTTACACATGGGACTTCTCCAATGTTGATAACTGTGACCCTTCAGAGCGTTAGAAAAATGTCAATCTCCTTTAATCACCACCTTTCTGGCATTTAGAGTCATAGAGTAATACAGCATGGAAACAGGCCCTTCAGCCCAGACTAGTCCATGCCAACCATGGTGCCCACTCAGCAAGTTCCAATTGCCCTCATTTGGCCCATACCCCTCTAAACTCTTCCCATCCATGTACCTATCCAAATGTTTTAAAAATGTTACTATTGCGCCAGCCTCAACAACTTTCTCCGGCAGCCTATTCCATATATGCACAACTTTATGCATGAAGAAGTTGCCCCTCAGGTCCTTCTTAAATCTTCCCCCCTCACCCTAAACCTTATAGTTATTCAATTCTCCATCCCTGTGAAAAGAGACTATATGCATTCAACCTATCTATGCCCTTCATGATTTTATACATCTCGATAAGATCATCCCCCATTCTCCTATATTCCAAGGAATAAAGTCTTAGCCTGGCTGATCTCTTCCTATAAATTAAACCTACTAGTCCTGGCAATATCCTTGTAAATCTTCTTTGCCCACTTTCCAGTTTAACTATGTCTTTGCTATAACAGGGTGACAAAAACTGTACACAATACTCCTTACCAATGACTTATACAACTGTAACAGAACATCCCACCTCATTTACTCAATGCCTCGACTCATGAAGGTCAACATGCTAAATGCCTTCTTCACCACAAAAATACAGCTGACTTGTAAAGATGTACATCAGTCCGTGTCAGAGGAAAGATATTTATTGGCTAGCACCGAAAACTGATTCAAAGATAATCTGAATTTCTGCTCCAAAAACTATCACAATCTTAACCCCTCTTCAGGTGCCAATATTTGAATACTTGAATGAGCTGTGGCATGAAATCGACTTCCAGTTAACAAAGGATGATTAAGTTCAGAGGGTTGGCAGAAAAAGGAGCAAAAATGGCAGAGATAGGGATGCCACCATAAAATACCAAGGTGCCCCCTCAAACAGGTCAAACTTTGAGGCACCAAACTGGCTGCAATATACAGAGAGTGAGCAATTCAATGCACTGGAGACCAGATAAACTGGAGAAGTATTTCTGGAATTTAAAAGATTAAAGAGTGATTTTTATCAGCGTTTTCAAGATAGTAAGGTGAAAAGATAGGATAGATAGAAAGAAACAAATCATGTTGGTTAAGGAATGTAGGATCAGGGGATTTAGCTTTCAGGAATCAAGTTAAGAAACATATCTGCATGCACAAAGGATAGCAGAAGTTTGCAACTCTGTCCTGCAAAAGTCAATTGTACACTCTAGATGTGAGATCAATATATTTCTATTAACCAGAGTATTAAAAGATATTTGACAAAGGCTAGTTTATAAAGTTCAGTCTCAGATCAGCCATTATGTAATTGAATGTCTAAAATACTTGAAGTCAGCTGCAGGTTTGAATAATTAATTAAGGGGCACCCTTCATGCGTGAGATGATTAAAAAGATATTGTACAACCAAAACTTATATAATAAAAGACATAGGCAATTCTCAATAATCTAAGTTATGCAAAGTTTCAGCAAGGTGCCATGTTACAAAAGGTTGGAATTATTACAGCAGGTTTTTATGACTAACACAATGGTGTAACATGATCCAATTGGTCATCACTGACCCTTGCAGATTAATAAAAGAATCTGGCTTTCAATGCGATCTTTTGCTAAAATAACTAAAACAACCACCTGCATTCATATAAAGTACTAAAATATTCTAGCATGCTTGACGGGAGCAATTCTCAGACAAAATTTGACATTGAGTCACGTCAGGAGGTTTTAGGGTTGGCATACTAAATCTTGGTCAAAGAAGTAAATTTTATGAAGTGTCTGAAAGGAGCAGAGGTAGAGAAGTAGGGAAGTTCAGGGATCGAATTCTAGAGTGTGGGGCCCAGGCAACAGAAAGCACGGATTGATTAACACTGGAATGCTCAAGAGGCCAGAATTGGAGGAACACAGAGATCTCGAATGAAACTGTTGAGATTATGGAGGAATTTGATAATGCAAGGGGGTCCATGATTTCAAACATCTGAAATGCAGCAACTCGTACTTACGAATGCTATCCCATGCAAGGGTGAAATTTTAAAGATTTGACATAATATGAACATTTCCTGTACATGCAGACCATTGCCAATATATTGTCCTGCACTACGTTCCGACTTGCATACAAATTTGCACAGACCTAAGAATGGAATCCATTCACAACCTGGGGACTGCCTGCGAGGATGAGCACTGGGCTTGAAGGATAAAAATAAAGATGTTGTCAAACTTGGAGCCAATGTGCGTCAGTCAGCAACAGGGATAAAGGGGACTTAGAGTGAGGTCAGATATGGGCAGTAACATTTCAGATGAACTTACACAAAGTGCAAGTTGGGAGTCTGACCAACAGAACAATGGAATAGCCTAGATATCTGGTTAAGGATAGATAAGCATTTGATAGATAGATAGGACCATTACTGGCTCCTACTTATAAAGTAATTACTTTATAGGATCTCAGTCAGTATGAATGCAGGGAGACAGTACTGGGCTCGGCTCTAATGTTTCCCTGGATTGAACAGCCGTTTCACTCTGCCTTTCCAAATTCATGTATGGAAAGAAGCCATTTGGTTGATTAACTGGTCAGATTCTTGAACCCTTACAAACTGAATCCAGCAAGAAGAGAGAGGGATAAAGATATACAAATTGAAGAATTGATTGCCATAATTAACAATCACTAACATTATTATCAATATTGTTGATAATGAGAAGAAAACAATCACCATTATTGCATCAGTAGTTAAATTTCTCCAGCCCAGCATGCTTCAAAATATGATTCCAATTTACAGAGTTAATGTTAAGAATGCAGGGGCAAGGATTCTCATCTCTAATGTTCCTGTTGTCATTACTGAACAAGTCAGATCCCAGAATGAAAATTCAGCTTGACAGTTTTTTTCAGTTTGAATGAACTGGATCTTTACCGAATCACAAGCGCACAATGCCACAAGTTTGGTTTTAACAATAAAGCCGTTAATTGCACCAAAGAAATGAAAGTAAAATTGAAGAAACAAAACAATTTTCACATAACACCAGCTTAAATATTTTTTAAAAATAGTATAATGCAATCCCTTTATTTCCAAAAACATCCTTCTTTACTTCTAATGCCAGAGAGAATTTTCTTCCTTTTCACATCAATAGGGCATAATTTAGTGCTGTCTTCAAGTCCCCATATTGAGACTCAGGTAACTTCTTTCTAAAGCCTTCATACACTGAGCTTAAAGTTTCTCAGTTTCAAACAACCCTTCAGGCTTTTAACCAAACACTTTTGGCCTGAAACTTTTAAATTAAACAACTTATATTGAGGTAAACTCTTAACTGTGCTAAACTGTCCCCTTTCTTTTTCAAGCTGTGGGTGTTTTCTCTAAGTTGAACAAGAAATTTCAGAATTATCTGTCTGTAACCGTTCACTCTGATCTCTTGTAAACTCTCCCATTATAAACAAAATCCCATTACTCTCTGGGAAGACTCTCCGCAATGTTGTGTTTTGAGCTTAATCACCACAGTTACAGAAATACTTACAAATTAATGATTGAACTCCATTGGACATGCAGGCACAAACACATATACTGTGAGTTCAAAATACAAAGTCTGAAATAAATATTAAAATGTATATATCTAAATTATACACTTTACAACACACTAAGTCAGGAGATTGGGGGCTCTTATTCTACTCCAAAGGTATACGAACTACATGACCTCTTTGCAATACTGAAGGTGTACTGGTTTATGAAACCTTCTTTCAGATGAGGAACTAATTTGAGATCATACCTGCCTTTTCAGGTGGTCATAAGAGATCCCATGATATGATCCAGGAATTCATCCTGAGACCAATATTTGTGCGTCATATCGAGAAAAACAGATTATCCGGTCACAATTACATTGCTGTCCATAGGAGCTTGATGTGTGCTCATTGGCTCCTAAGTTACTGAAGTATCTTTTAAAAGATTTAATTGTCTGTAAAGTTCTTTTTGGAAATTCTGAGGTTGGGAAATGAGTTATACACAACTATGATAACAAAATGTGAGGCTGGATGAACACAGCAGGCCCAGCAGCATCCCAGGAGCACAAAAGCTGACGTTTTGGGCCTAGACACTTCATCAGAGAGCCTTCTATATACACAACTATGTTTTCCTTTTTTCTCTGGACAAAAGGAGAGAATGGAAGAAAGACAAAGAAGCAAGAAAGAAACTAATCCTCCTAAAACTGACGTTTGGTGAGAGTTTTGGAAGTTGTCATGGCGAAGGATTGTTTCTTTAATGCCTGTTACAAAAACAGTCATTTTTCGCTCAGTGGGTTTAACCACTGTATCCTGTTAAACAATTGTTTACAGAAGAAGGAAGGATAAATAGTATGACAAGATAAACACAACTCCAGCCAAGATCATTGGCCCATGCCGCACTGATGTCCTCAACTTTCCTGACCTTGTTGGAAGGCCTGTGTTTCTCAGCGTGGACCACACAACCTGGGCTCTTGGCTGGTTTCTGCAACAAACTGATTCAGAAACAAATTCCTTATCCAACTTGGCTACAGCAGTTGGCTCAGAGCCCTTCCTGTACTCCAATCTGAACAACAACCAACAAAAAAAAAATGGTATTTATCAATCCGCACTTCACAGCCAAACATCAGAGTGTTTTCTTTTGGTCGTATGTATTAGTGCATCACATGCAGGGAAAAAGAAGTGCGTTCAGCCTAAAGTTGGCAACCCCCCCAGAACTGGCCTGCTAACCCGATGAATTGAAGTTTAGGGTGGAACAATGTCAGAGAGAAATCTTTGAGACAATGAAAAAAATGTGATCTTTTAAAATTTACTTTGCACAATTCTATTCATGAAACAATTGACCAAGGCAAATGAAAGGCTGTTCACCTAGCAGTAAAGATTTATTCAAACAAGTAATTATCAAGAGATAATTTATTTTCCCAATGGTGGGGAAGTGACCAACCTGAAGATTGTTATGCTGAGTGGAAATGTTATTGATTGATTAATTGATTGATTGATTTTATTAAGACAAGTACCAAAATTCAGTGAAAAGTTTTGCTTATGAGTGTTACAGGCAGATCACAGCAAGCAGAGGACGTACAGATCAAAAAGACTTAGAGGCGTACAGGTTACATTGCAGGTTACATTATTAGAGGCTACAGTCCGTTCAACAGCCTGATAATGACCAGAAAGAAGCAGTTCTTGAGAGTGTTTATTCGTGTGTTATATCTCGTATATAAGAACATAAGAACTTGGAGGAGGAGTAGGCTATTCAGCCCCTCGAGCCTTCTTCACCATTCAATACCATCATGATCTTATCTCATCTCAACTCCACTTTCATGCCCACTCCCCATAACCCTTCAACCTGTTACTGGTTATAAATCTGCCTATCTCTTCCTTAAATGTATTCAGTGTTTCAGCATCCACCACTCTGGGTCAGTAATTTTGACAGATCCATGGCCCTTTGAGAGAAGTAATTTCTGTCAGAAAATTGATGAAATCAGAAGTCACACAATCCCAGGTTTTGTCCAACAGGTTTATTTGAAATCACAAGCTTTCGGAGCATTTCTCCTTTGTCTACGCCAGTCCAACACTGGCAGCTCCACATCATGGAAAGTTGATGGTCAGTGATCATGTGACGAAACCTCCAGGAATACAATCAACAAGAGTTGGCAACATTAATTTGATCCTCGCCCATTCCCTACAATGGTCACTTCAGATTTATAAAGGTTGTAAATCAGGGTAAGAATTCGGGTCCAAGTCAACTGCGTGATGAATTAGACTGAGAAAGGGCATGGAGGAAAAGGTGGGGCAGGGGAAGCGAAATCTGACTGCCAACTTCAGCATTGGATTAACTGAAAAGTCAGCCAAGGCAAAGAAGCATGAATAATTTAAGAGAGAGTGGTTGATGAGACATAAGATCCATCATCTCAGAGCTTGTATTCAAGAGGAATTTTCATTCATTCAGCACTTTGGTCTGAGCTTTGTTTACTGTACTCTGCATGCAATACTACATGATCGATAGTACACTACTCATTCAAACAAATATTGATGCTGCCGGGAGATGGATTAATTCTATTTATACCTAGGGAAACTCTGTGTAAACTTTCACTTTACTGTTGTTGAATGAAATACAATTTGTTTACTTCTATTTGCCCCACTGGATGCAGGGAAAGCCACATTCATGTTGTAAGATTGTCACCAGGTTTGCCAAAACAAATTTACCCAGCGCCTCCAAATTTTGTATTTTGTTCACAGTCAACCCCATATTTTTGCAATTAGATATATGGGCTTTGGGTACTATTCTGTGGTGGTTTGATGCCATGCTATGAGTTTAGGTTTCAGATAGACTGATCGAGAAGAAGCCAAAACAAAGGGTTACCTTCAAACTTAGACTTCAAAGCAACCCAATTTATTTTACGTTAATACTAAACACTGCTTCATTGGGTCATTCAGTCATACAACATGGAAACAGGCCTTTCAGTCCAACCAGTCCATGCCAATCACAAACCACTCCCACCTGCATGCGCTCGGCCCATATCCCTCCAAAGCCTTCCTATTCATGAATTTATCCAAATATCTTTCAAATGTTGTAACTGTACCTACATCCATCAATTCGTCTGGAAGGTCAATCCACACATGATCCACATTGTGTAAAAAGGTTGCCCCTCAAGCTTTAAAAAAATCTTTCTCCTCTCACCTTAAAAATATGCCCCCTAGTTTTGAAATCCCCCATTCTAGGGAAATGACACCTTCCATTCAACTTATCTATGCCCATTGTGATTTTATAAACTTGAATAAGGTCACCCCTCAATCTCCTACACTCCTGTGAAAAAGTCCCAGCCTATCCCCTTTTAACTCAAACCCTCCATCCCAGCAACATCCTGGTAAATTTTTTTCTGAACCCTCTCCTACTTGATAATATCCTTCCTATGACAGGACGACTAGAACTGCGCACAGTACACTAGAAGAGGCCTCACCAATATCCTCAATATGATATCCTAGCTCCTATGCTCATACATCTGAGCAATGAAGGCAAGTGTGGTAAACATCTTCTTAATCATACCCTGTCTACATGTGACACAGGGCTCAAACTTACTGTTGCATTAGATAAGGACTAATCTGTCTTTTTCATATGCTCATGTCCATGGGCTTGAACTCTTTCATATTCTTGAGCTCTAACTTGGCAAGCCGTAGAGTATTCTAACTTGGCCCGCGTTGTGCCATTTCTACCCCAAGGTGTCACTGACTGGCCAACATTAGTTTCCCTCTTGAGGAGATGGTGGGGAGCTGCTGTCTTGAACTGCTGCAGTCCATATGCTGAGCATAGACAGTGACAGTGATTTTGACCCAGCGGCACTGAAGTGATATATTTCTAAGTCAGGATGATGAGTGGCTTGGAGGGGAACTTGCAGGTGATGGTGTTTCCATGTATGTGCTGCCCTTGTTGTCCTAGATGGTGGTGGCCATGGATTTGGAAAATGCTGTCTGTGGAGCCTTGGTAAATTTCTGCGGTGCATCTTGTAGATTGTACACTGGAAGTGCTGCGAATCAAGCTTTGCCTTTGGCTAGGAAGCTTTGTCTTTGTCAAACTTCTTGAGTCAGAAGTCACACCACACCAGGTAATCATCCAACAGGTTGACCTGAGATCATAAGCTTCCTCAAGTGAAGGGGAAGTGCTTTGAAAACTTGTGATTTCAGAAAAACCTGTTGGACTATAACCCGGTGTCGTGTGATTTCTAACCTTTTATATTCATTCACGGGATGAGAGAGTCGCTGGTTAGGCAGCATTTATTGCCCATCCCTAAATGCCCAGATAAGAGTCAACCACATTGCTGTGGGTCTAGAGTCACATGTGGGCCAGACCAGGTAAGGATGGCAGTTTCTTTCCCTAAAGGACAATGGTGAACCAGATGGGCTTTTCCAACAATAAGCAATGGATTCAGAGTCGTTGTTCGACTGTTAATTTCAGATATTTATTGTATTTAAATTTCACCATCTGCTGTGATAAGATTCGAACCCAGCTCACTAGAACATTATCTGGATCTCTGTTTTAACAGTACAGTAATAATACCACTAGGCCATCACCTCCCCAGTCCACCCCAGTCCAACACCAGCACTTCCTCGTCAAAGCTTCTTGAGTGTTGTTAGAGTATTCTACCACATTCCTGACTTGCCCCTTGTAGATCATGGACAGGATTTAGGGAGTCAGGAGGTGAGTTACTCCCTGCATGATTCCCAGTCTCTGACCCGCTCTTTTAGCAACTGCATTCATATGGCTAATCCAGTCGTGCTTTTGGTCAGTGGTAACCCCAGGGCAATCAGTCATAGCAATGCCATTGAATGTCATGGGGTTAGATTCTCTCATGTTAGAGATGGACACTGCCTGGCACTTTTGTGGTGCAAATGTCTCTTGTCACCTGTTATTCGGAACTGGGAAATCGTCCCAGATCTTACCGCATTTGAGCATAGACTGCTTTAATGTCTGAGGGTTTGAAAATGGTGTTGAATAATACACAATCATTGGCAAACATTCCTTTTTCTGATTAAGGGAAGGTCATTGATTAAGCAGGTGTAGATGTTGGACAGACGAAACTACTCGAGGGACTCCTGCAGAGATGCCCAGGAACTGAAATGATGGACCTCCAAGTACCACTGACCTATCATGTTCTCTGTGATGTCCCTGGTTGAAGAATGGGCTACATTGTATCTACTTAAGTCAGGGGGCTCTGTTATGGAGTCATTAGCCGATGTTGTAGAGGGTAGTCCTTGTCTCCCAGAAATTATCCTGGTAAGGTATCCAGCTCAAAAATATAACAGGAGCATGAGAGGTCTCTAAGAAATAGACATCATAACAACTTCCAATTTGCTGCTGTCAACATGATGTGTGAATAATCAATAGTCCCTCTCCCGGGGGAGTGGGATGCCAGCTGTGTTGGCAAAACCTACTGCCCAGGCTGCAGCACTGACCTTGTCATGAGGTAAAGGGATGGCACAGTGAGATCTGGCACAAACTGCATCAGGAACCACCTTGATGCACTGATAGTTAGACGATTGAGAGATCCCACACAGGTCTCCAGTGATTCCCTGGAAGGAGCCAATCACACTAAAGTTCAGTGCAGCTGTGACCTTGACAACAACTGGGATGGTATGGCCACCCACTGCTTCCGGGTCCAGCAGTTGGTCCAGTTCAGTGACAGTGTCCCGGGACACCACAGTCTATGCTAACACTGTGCCTCACTCACCCGGAGGGGAATGGCACTGAGGGTGATAGACTCTGGTTCTCCTGTGTCTCTGACACATCCTGAGAGAGGCTTCAGCTGCGAGTTCCTCATGTGGAGGTTGATTGGCATCTTCCCCAGAGCTCGATGTGCATCTGTTCCTCATTCATTTCTCTGCATCTTTGTTGCATCCCTGCAACAGCAATGATAACCCCTGTTGGATCCATCAGCCATGTTTATAGTGATAAGTTCTGGGAGCAGGAGAAACAGAATGGGTGGATGGGGGTGGTATGCATTTGATGCCCAGAGGGTTCACCCTGAGGTGTTGGGTATCTGAGATGGCAGGCCAGAGGGGCAAGCAGGGAGCTGGAGCAACCCGCTAACAACACTCTGCCTTCCACTTTGGGAATTGTCACCATCTAGGTTCTCCCTGACTGGTGGGAGAATGGGAAACTGCATGCCAAAGACACAAGGATAACTAACAGTGAGGTGTTAACAATGAGCCTCTCGCCACTCATAGTAAGAATCTCACTGCGCTGTTCAACACTACATTGGAAAGTGGGACTTTTTTTATTCAACATTAAGAAGTTCTCGCTCATGCGATCTTCTCCACTTTCTCGCCAAAGCACACATCGTTCCGGGGCTAGGAAGGTTGAGCCATGGGTGACCACTGGGGGCAGGACCTAAGCTTATTGCCCCTGCTTTGCCCATGGGTGTGCCAATTAATTGCAGTACCTGCTATCATTGACTGACTTAACACAGACTGTCTCTGAGATCAGCCCGAACTCCATGGTTCAGTTTTTTCACTTGAGTTATGTAGGGAGCTCTACTGTATCCTTAATGTGGTTCAATTTTACTGATAACATGCAAGGCTAACAAGTCACAATGAGTCATTTCACATCGCTCTTCACAAAAGTTATGTTATTATCTGGGACAAATGGTCCCAAGTGGAGAAATTATCTCTCCTGCGTATATTGCTACTTCTCCACTGACATTCTATATTTATTTTACTGTAAGCATGTAATTGATGGTTTGGCAGATTTTAAAGGCATTTATAACATGCTGGTGCATGTATCATGGTAAAATGCCTTTGTACATGATTCATTCTTTAATTGTACCCATGCCCCCATCTAAAATAGTTGCTTTTGGCACTGTGGCTGGAGCACTCACGTAGACAATCATGCAGAGCCAGAAGAAAACAACAAAATTCATCCGAAATAAAATCAAAGAATGCTGTAAACCCTGAGCAGGTCAGGTAGCATTTGAGGGAGTAAGAGTTAACGCTTTAGATCAATGACCTTGCATTTGTTAGAGATAGAGCACAGTTTTTTTAGTATAGACACAGACAATGTAAGGGCTGAAATCTGAGAGAAACATGACAAGGAAGGCAAGACAGACAAATAAGAAAACATTTGCTACTAATGGAATCAGTAAAGAAATATAAGATGGGTCTAGAGGAGGTGTGAATGGCAACAGCAGAAAGATTACAAGTCACTACAGTGTGACAAAGTGGGAATAAAGGCAATGATTTGCAATTGTTGCACAAAAACAGAAAGTGCTGGAAAAGCTCAGCAAGTCTGGCAGCATCTGTGAAGAGAAATCAGAGTTCAGTTTTCAGCTCCAGTGAGCCTTACTCCGAAGTGCTCTGAGGAAGGGTCACTGGATACGAAACATTAACTCTGATTTCTCTTCACAGAAGCTGTGTGTTTCCAGCAATTCTCTGTTTCCGTTTTTGATTTCTAACATCCAGAGTTCTTTTGGTTTTTATTTTGCAATTGTTGTACAGTGGGTCTACGCTCTTTCTTCCCCCAGTATTCATTGTTTCATTTGTATGAATTTTCGATGATAGCTCAGCTATTTCAGACCTATATCGTTATTTCATTATTTTGCCAAAAATTCATTTGTTAATTCTGAGAGGAAATAATTGCCCATTTTTCGCCCTTTAGCTATTTGCCAGATTATTCTTAAACCTATCTCCTCTGTAAAGTGAGGACCCCTGTACAGGGACATGGTGTTGAACCCAGTAGTCTATAAAATGCCTTTCACCGAAAGATAAGGCAGTCATGCTAATGTTCAGCTTCATTGCGAGCTGTAGGATGCACAGCAGGCTGTGCACAGTGAGCTGCCACAATCAACTGTGTGATAATGCCCAGACCATCTTTATTTGTGATGTGGACTAAGGAATAAATATTTGCCTACATCTCATCTCATGACCTACATCTCATTTCTGATCCAAAAGCTGTGATTTCCTACTGTGATGCGCTTCCAGAGTGTCAGCCAGGATTGTGCCTAGGACCTTGAGTTAGGATTGGAACACATGACACACTGAGTCAAAAAACGAACACATTCCCCAAATGAAAGTTTTGTTAAAAAGGATGAATTTTATTTCCCCTATGAGATAGAAAGAGCTAATGGAGGAATGGATATTCCTTCTGTACAATGTAGTAAAATATAGAAGCATTTCAATTTTGTGAATCCTTAAGAACCCATTGTCACTGGATAAATGATTCAAAGGTGAAGGCGAATGCACCAGGTACTTGGCTTCAAATCCTACCTCGTTCAATGAATTAACAATCTGGAGTGAAAGGCTAGTCTCAGCAATGGTGAACATGGAGCTTTCAGCATTTGTCATAAAATCCTGTCTGATTCACTTATGTCCTTTAGGGAATGAAGTCTGCCATCCTTAACCTGGTCCGGCTTACATGTGACTCCAAACCCACAGCAAGGTGGTTGACTCTTAACTGCCCAAAATGGACACTCAATCCAAGTATAGCTAGAAATGGACAACAATTTGCAGTGATTCTTGTATCTCATCAAACAATAAAAAGGTTGCTTATAATCTGATTAGTGCCTGGTATATATCCAGTTTCTGAAATCCCAATGAGGTAGCACCATACTAATGCTTAATGACATAACACCAATGTTCTTTTCCTGCTGGTGTAGTTGAGGTAGTAACCCACCTTTGATTAAGGCCATTGGTACAAAAGTGGAGGGGACAGTACAACAATTGACTGTGAGTGCAGGAGGTTACTTCCAGGATGGGATACAGATTCGGGAATATCTCAAGTTCACAATCCCCAAGCCCCAGGGAAAACTCAGTCAATGGGACAATTGTGGAAGGCAGTGCATGGGGTAAAGGGGAGGCTCAATTGGCATGCAGTTGCTTTGAGGGGCATTTACTATGGTGATGGGGTATCTCCATTTAAAGTGAATGAACAGGATCCCAAAGCTAGAGGGCCAATCTGATGTTCTTATTGTCTAGGAAGAGCTGTGGGTTTTTGTGGAATATTACGAAAGAGAGAGGGTGCTTCAAAATGGACCCTGCCTTATCGCCAAGTTTAATTGGGGAATAAAGTCAGGAGTGAAACCAGGAGGGTGGAGTGGCGATGGAAGGGGCGAGGGGATGTATATAGTGTTTATACTCCTTGACCTGCTGTCCTGTGGTTGATGTTGCAGCCAGGCAGACAGGTTTGGAAATCCTCTTGGCCCCACTCAACTGCTAATCCTCTGGTCACCACCATCTCCCGGGTTGCCAGTGAGTCCCTCTTTAATGAAGTCTTGCCAGAACATTCCAGGCATACTGTCATGGAGCTGTACAGCACAGAAACAGACTCTTTGGTCCAACCCATCCATGCTGATCA
Source organism: Stegostoma tigrinum (assembly GCF_030684315.1). Lineage (NCBI taxonomy): Eukaryota > Metazoa > Chordata > Chondrichthyes > Orectolobiformes > Stegostomatidae > Stegostoma > Stegostoma tigrinum. The sequence goes on along the minus strand of NC_081386.1, from coordinate 31,146,184 downwards.
GGTATCCAAAATTAATCTAGTCCCACTTGCCAGCATTTGGTCCCTATGTCGCTAAATCCTTTCTATATACCCATCCAGATGCCATTTAAATGTTGTAACTGTACCAGCCTCCACCACTTCCTCTGGAAGCTCATTCCATACACTCTCCACCCTCTGCGTGAAAATGTTGCTCCTTAGGTCCCTTTAAATCTTTCCCTTTTCACCCATGCCCTTTAGTTTTGGACTCCCCTACCCTGGGAAAAAGATCTTGGCAATTTCCACTATCCATGTCCCTTGTGATTTTATAAACCTCTATAAGGCCACCGCTCAGCCTCCAATGCCCCAGAGAAAATAGCCCCAGCCTATTCAGCTATCTCTATAGCTCAGCAATCTTGTAACATCCTTGTAAATCTTTTCTGAATCCTTTAAAGTTAACAACATCTTTCCTGTAGCAGAACTGAACACAGTATTCCAAAAGTGACCAAACTCATATCCTGTACAGTTGCAACATGACCTCCCAACTCCTATACTTCATACACTGGCTAATCTAGGCAAACATGCCAAAAGCACCTGGTTCACCACCCTGTCTGTAAACCACTCCACTTTCAAGAGATTGAATTTACATCAATGAATTGGACTCAAATAGCACTTTACACATTTCTTTAGTTTTTAAATCTTTAGGTCACCACTTGTGCATTTCTCACTGTCAAGAGGGCTTTGACTGGTTTAACTGCATATTTGCTAATATTGCCAAAATACAGATGTGGTGCAGCCAAAATTGAAGCAGAACGATTGACCATCTTTTCTAACATTATCAGGGAGAGATGGGAGTTTGGAACTGAGGCCCTGATCAAAGCAGCCATGATCCTTTGTTGGTAAGGAAATTAGGGTGGGGCTGAATGGCCTCCTGCTGCTCCTAATTTGCATCGTTGCATGTACTCACCATGTATGAAGCGTGAGCCCTGGCACCTCCCCATTCCAGCCCCGCAGTCGGATGGAATGGAGATGGGATAGCAGCATGCCAGCCAGTGGTATCGAGTTGTGGTCCAATCTCACCTCTGATCCTCGTCAAAATCTGTTCAACTGATGCCACTCTCCACCCAGCCCACGGTCTGGTTTGCAGAGCCAATAATCCTGGAAAGAGTTAATGGCAATGCAGAAGAAGTGAGTTTAATCGAGCTGTAGGAATCTCACCCAAGAGAGGAGGTAATTTGAAGGACTTGAAAAAGGTTTTTACTGTGGAGTCATAAAATAATAGATCCAAGGAACTGCAAACATTAAAGTGAAGCCTAAGTAATAAGTGTATTTTGCCACTAATGCGTTCCACATTTTTGAGACTAAATGGGGTAGACTGCGGAAATGCAGTCACCCTGCATCATTTCCAAGCTTCCAACACACGGCCTGTTCCAAGCAAGCAAAACTCCAGAGAAATGCCACTTTGAAGCCTGCTCATTAAAAATCCTGCTTTGTGTTTTTTTCTTCCTCTTCATGTCACGTTGGTACTGACACTGTCCAGCCTCATGTTCCAAAATAAGGGGGAGTTAGCAGGGGTGGAAGAAAGAGTCGGGAGGGAGAAGGGAATGGAGAAAGATTAAAATAAAGGCAAGTAGTTTAAATAAATGCAGCTTACAAACAAATTACCTTAAATAGCCCTGGAGGTCAACAGTTTGTGAGGGCACAGCTGGTAATTATTAAGTGAGTGTGCTGTGACCAGGCAAAGCAGGCCGCTGTGCCAGCTAACCACAGTGACTTATAGCTACTCTGTAGACAGTAGTTTACGGACAGCTTCCGATTATAATAGCGTGCTATCGTCAAGGGTGAGGCATTTAAACACATCACGTTTTATTTGCAAAGAAGTTTGCACATCAGTCCCTGGAGAACAGGATGTGTGCAATGAGGCAAAATGGAAAAAACAGAGGAGGGAGGAAAAGGGGATGAAAGATGTTGAGGTGCAAGTGTCGTTTGATCATGGATTGACTTGATACATAGAGCTTTGGCAGCCTCTTTAATGTGACATGTGTTTGGTTTATACTGGCAGGGCCCACTCTGTGTCTAATGCCCTCACTGATCTAACAGCAGAGCCCATTCTTTTGAAATGAGAGCACTTTTAGTTATTGTTATTCCTGGCGAATGCCTTGTGTGAGAGGGAGAAGTGTCCATGAGCATTTCCCCAAAGTCTCCTGGGGTGAAGGAGGGTATTGATGTGACCACAGTGGGAAAGAAGAGTTAGACATGACCAAGCCAACTCAAATAGGAAAGAGAGGCTTGACATTAGTGTTGATTTCGCCATTTTCCTGTTGTCACGTAGGAAGGGATTAACACTGACCCCATCCCCTCCTGTGCTACCCCTATATCATTGGATGTATCCTGGCTCAGCCTGAAAGGCATCAAGAGAATTTGAGAGCTCATCACCTCCCCCAGTCATTCTTTCTTCATCCAAATTTTACAAACCAAGCTTGGTATCCTCAGAAACCGCCACTTCTGGATTTGTTTAATTTTCTCTGCCTTCTCTTTCCAATCTTTGTTGGTTTCCTGAAATATGGATTTCAACACTTCACCAGATCCCTCCAAAAAAAATCTGGTAAACCTTATACTAGACAAAGGGAAGAATGCTGAAAGACCTTGCATTTATGTAGTGCCTTTTGGGACCCAACGCCACCCTCAAGTGCTTTAATTCCAATGATATGCAGTTGCTACTGCCATGTAGGAAATGTGGCAGCCGATTTGCATGCAGTAAACTCCCACAATCATTACTGAGATACTGACCTGATGAAGAATAAATACTGAGCTAAGAGCTAGAAGACCTCCCCTGCTCTACATCAAACAGTACCACGAAACCTTCTAATTTTCACATCTCTCCCACAGCACTGCAAAGCAGTGTCAGCCTTGATTATGAGCCAAAGTCAAGGAAATGGGCATTAAGCCTATGTCATCCTAGCTGCTGAATGACTGTGAGAGGAGATATTAATCTTTCCACTGAAGGACCAAATTCGATATTGGCCACCCCTAAACACACTGACAAGGTGACCATGGACCTTCTTGTTAAAAGTAGCTTAGATATTATTGAGTGTCCTGCTAGAGACTACTTCAGAGGACAGTTAGGAGGCAGCATGGTGATGGTAAGGAACTAAAGTCACTAGAAAGTTCCAGACCAGGGTAAGGATGGAGGGTTTCCTTTCCTAAAGGGACATCAGTGAACCAAATAAAAACCAAAAGAACTGCGGATGCTGTAAATCAGGAACAAAAACTGAGCTGCTGGAAAAGCTCAGCAGGTCTGACAGCATCTGTGAAGGAGAAAACAGAGTTAACACTTCAGGTCCGGTGACCCTTCCTCAGAACTAGTTGGGTTGTTATGACAATTTTAGGCTTTGTGGTCGGTTCTACACACAGTATGTCACTGAATCTTGTGTCCTTTCAAAAAATGAAAAATATCAGGCATATGGCATTCATTTTTCCAAGCCAAGAAATTACTCTATTTTTGAGCATTTCATCAAGCCATCTCCAACATTTAGTTAAATTGTATCTGAATCGTATCTTGAACCCATGTTCCTACCCTGGACCAGTCATGCTAAAAAGCCCTGCCTACCGTTCATATCTACCCAAATCATTTTGGAATTTTTAATTGACATGGCTCCCTCTTAAAAATCTTGACAAATTTTCAAAGGAGAGAAGTCCAGATTTCTACTACCCTGTATGTGAAGAAGTGTTCCTAATAAATCTCCTAGCTTTAATTTTAAGATCCTACCCCTTTGCTCGGGATGCTCCCATCTAGAGGAGTGACCTTCTCTCTAGCTATGTTGTTGGAACGTATCTACGCAGATACACAGGTGAATATTTGCGCTTTGGTGAATAACTAACAGGAAAGTGATTGTGTGTTGGGATTTTCTTTCAGCTTCAGCAGAAATCCATTGGAATCCTCGCTTGTCCCAAGGAGATTGTCGAAACAGGAGAAATGAAGGGCAGGGCTGCTGGAAGGCCCAGGGGTCAGCACCAGTGGAAACACTGAAGAGCAATCCCAACATTGCAAGAGTGGACATGATTAAACAACATGATCCACTGGACATCTTTAAGATATTCATGAAATTCTGATTCCTTTCTGTCCATCATTATCACCAGTGGTCCAAAGTAGTGTTGTCAACTCTGCTTGAACATATTCCTGGAGATTTGATCACGTGGCCAGCCAATGTTATTTGGTGTCCAATGTCTTGTGGTTCCTCAACCACATGTAAAACAGATAGGTTTTACAATGCCTGATCGGGTGATACTCAAATTTCTCCTCTCCAATCTTTTCAAATAAAAATCCACAAAGAAAATGTTTCAAAAGTGACGCACAATTTCTTTAAACTACTTTCTTGTCAGAATTGCTCACAGAAAACTTACCTCATTTATTTCCTCATGTGGATGGGCCTGATTGTGTTTGATAATGCTTCTGTGGAAGGTCTTGGCCTGTTCAAGGCGCTATTTAAATTTCAACCCATTGTTGCTGTTGTTGATTGGGATATTAACCATGAATAAACAATCTGCTGGGACACAGTGCGACAATTTCTTTTGTTCACTTCACCAAGAAGAAATGGTGGGGAGATGGTAACAGCCTGAACATTTCAGGGTCCCTTTTCCCTCCTGGTTAAGAAGACCACACTCTGAAAGAGGCGTATCACTGGGGAACTGCACTGAGGCCCGTTTCCAGTGTACATCCTTGCAGTTCATAGGATAGGATTCCTCTATCCTTCAGTTGCTGGTATGAAGATAACCGGAGATAACTAGAGTGTGTGCTGTGAACGTCCTGTGTGTAGTTTAGATGGGCATCAATGACTGATAAAAGCCATTAATCTAAGACGATGCACTCCAGGGTTCAGGCTCTATACCCAATCTCTCTGACTTTCCTGTCATTGCATCATCCCCCGAGCCTCCTGATCCTTTTTATTCAATCATGGGAGATGGGAGTCACTGGCTGGGCCAGCATTTATTCCCCATCTTTATTTGCCCCTTGAGAAGGTGACAGTGAGCTAGCTTCTTCAACCACTTGCAGTCCACGTGCTGTAGATAGTTCCATGACGCCATTAAGGAAGGAGTTTGAGGATTTTGACCCAGCAGCACTGAAGGAATAGTGATATATGGATGGTGTTCCCATGCAACTGCTGCCATTGTTCTTCTTTATAGTCTTAGTTTTGAGTTTGGAAGGTGTCACCTGAGGATCTTTGGTGAATTTCTGCAGTGCATCTTGTAAATGGTACACACTGCTGCTATTAAGCATCAGCGGTGGAGGGAGTGAATGTGGACATAGTGCTGATCGAGCAAGTTACTGTGTCCTGGATGGTGTCAAGTTTATTGAGAGTTGATGAAGTTGCACTCATCCAGACAACTGCGGAGTATTCCATCACACACCTGAATTGCACCTTGTAGATGTCGGACAGGCTCTGGGGAGTCAAGAAGTGAATTATTTGCCACAGGACATCTCGTCTCTGACCTGCTTTTGCGGCAACATAATTTATAGGGATAGTCCAGTCAGTGCCTGGTCAATTGTAACCAATGGAGTGTTGGTAGTGCGAAATTTGGTGATGGTAATGCCATTGAATGGCAATGCTTAGATTGCCTCCTTTTTGAGATGGTCACTATGTGTGGTATTTGTTTGGTTTAGATACAACTTGCCACTTATTGGCCTAAACCTGGATGTTATTCAGGTCTTGCTGCATTTGGAGATAGGCAATCTCCATATCAGTTTCAGTGGAGGAGTCACAAATGGTGCTGAACAATCATTAGTGACCATGCCCACTTCTGACCTTATGACAGAGGGAAAGTCATTGACAAAGCAGCTGAATTTTGGAGTCAATGAGTTGTATGCATGTTCCTTTGGTGCGTTCAGTCTTCAGGCTCATGATACAATGAGTCTTGGTTACCCCAGCACTCCTCCATCCACTTGACTTCCAGGCACTTGATAATGATGAATCTGACCCCTCACTAGTGACATAGTGAGTAGCACTCTTGCCTCAAAGTCAAGAGGTTCTGAATTCAAGGCCTGTACCACCTACTTGAGTGTAAATTAGAAACAAAAACAGAAATAACTGAAAAAGCCCAGCAGGCCTGCCAGCATCTGTGAAGAGAAATCAGCATTAATGTTTCAGGTTTAGTCCATTCCTTCGAGGAAGGGTCACCAAACCCAAAACGTTAGTGCTGATTTCTCTTCACAGATGCTGACAGACCTGCTGGGCTTTTTTCAGATATTTCTGTTTTTGTTTCTGATTTACAGCATCCACAGTTCTTTTGGTTTTTACTTCAGTGTAAAACCCTGTCTAACAATCCAGTACAGAGTGGGAGAGCTGCATTGTCTGAGGTGTCTTCTTTCAGATGAGATGCTAAACTAAGGCTCCCTCAAGTGGATGCAAAAGATGTCATGGCATTATTTTGAAACTGAGTTTTAGAGTGTCCTGGCAATTGTTTGAATCCTTCGAACACATTTGCTCATTATCATGCGATTAAGACAGCTCACTGGGCACACATTTCTCTCAGGAGTAATAGGAACTGCCAATGCTGGAGAACCTCAGATAATAAGGTGTAGAGCTGGATGAACACAAGCTCCAAAATCTCCCCACCCCCGGGCTCATCCCGAAACCAGCCCAGCTTGTTGCCGCCTCCTTGACCTGTCCATCTTTTCTCCCACCTATCCGCTCCTCCCACCTCACTGACCGACCCCTACCCCCACTTCCTACCTAGAGGCCTCGTCCCTGCCTCATTAACCTATCCATCCTCCCTTGACTGACCAACCCCCATCCTAACTCCTCACCTTTACTGGCTCCATCCCTGCCTCCTTGACCAGTCAGTCTCCTCTCCACCTATCTTCTCCTTTATCCATTTTCCATCTGCACCACCCCCGCAACTCTATTTATTTCGGAGATGCCTTCCCCCCCCACCCCATTTCTGAAGAAGGGTTCTGGCCCAAAACGTCAGCTTTCCTGCTCCTCTGATGCTGCTTGGCCTGCTGTGCTCATCCAGCTCCACACCGTGTTGTCTCACATTTCGCAGTTGTGTTTCTTTTTGTAGAGCGAATAAACTTTAAAAGTACTTCATTGATTCTAAAGTGCTTCACAATATTGTAAGGTCCTACCTAAGCTTGAGTCTCTGCTTTCTCCCTGTTGTCAATGAATGACCTTGTGGGCAAGGTGCCAGCAAGATAAATCCAATTACACATTCAGGAGGGAAAAAAAGCAAAGAACTTTGTGAAATAAATATGGTTTCATTGCCAAAAGAAACTGGTGTTACCTTAAATGGGCCAAATAGCTGATTTCTGTACAGTAAAATTCTACATTTTCTTTAAAAAAGATACAAAAAAATCAAGAAGTACTTTAGCAGATGGAAAAAGAACCAGAGGTTAAAAGAGGAAATGTTAGTTATGTAACGAGTGACTGGGCTTTGGAATGCACTGGCAAATAATGCATATAGATCCAGTGGTAATTTTCAAAAAGGAATAAATATTTGAAGGTAAGGCAACTGTGCAGGGATAGGGGAAAAGCAGAGTTGTGACACAAATCGGGTTGACCTTCAGAAGAGGTGGAGTAGAGGTGCTGGCTTGTCCTATGGTTCTAATCAGTTGGACTAACTATTGAAATGAATCAAAAAGTGCGCTCCAATCTACATTTTAAAGGAAAGGTAAAGAATCAGACTGAGGGATCGGTGACAAAAGAGTTAGATTTTGAGGGGAAAATAAGGAGCAAGTGTTTCCAATAGCAAAGGATGGTAACCAGAGGGATGCAGATTTAAGATAATTGGCAAAGGAACCAGTGAGTTGTTGTGATCTGTAACACACTGTCTGAAAGAAACAGAACCTGTAAGAACTTTCAAAAGGGAACCTGATAAACATTTGAAGGGGAAACGTTTGCATGGTTACAGCATAAGCACAGGAAAATGGGATTAATTACCTAGCTCTTTCAATTGAGCTGGCACAAACACGATGAGCCGAATGGCCTCCTCCTGTGCTGGATCATTCCCTAATTCTATGAATTCAGCTATCTGTCAGAATAGTTTCCAGAGCTTATTGATTCTGAGCTTCAAGCAATTACAGAGGAAATAAGGTAAGACTTAGTGCCCAGTTCTAAGTAATGACAGAGGGACTGTAAAGTAACTGTTCTAATTGGATTGTAAATTATGGACAGCCCTCAAGGAACCTCAAATGCACAGTGAAGGCCAGATGTTGAAAACCTTTTAAAGGGAAATCCAACTCTTTTTAACTGTGTTTGTCAACTGTTAATAGTTGCCACTAAAGAATGTTTTGAAGCCACTATAGTTGGAACAGTGTGTCCTAGTTAGAAGTTTATATAAGGAGTTTAAAAATGCCCAATTGTTTAACAGATGTTGAAGGAGGTGTATGTGAGTATGCTTTCCTAAACTATCTGTTAGAAGAAAGGATATGTGCTTTCTGTGGCTAGTTTATTCAAGGCTAGATATTCATTACCACGTAATTACAGTCCATATTATAAACTCACTGGTAGGCTGTGGACATTGTTAGTGCATGTAAGGCTTCTGTTATGATCTGTAAGGCTTTGAAAATCGAGGGGCTCTTATTTCCCATCTGGTAAACAAAGACACCAAGCACAATTCCAGCCAACTTACAGCCACTTGTGCAAGGGCTGCTGGCTGGAATTAAACTGTCTTCTCTCTATACTCATTTACCTTTGATTCTAATTCATCAGTGTCCTCCTTGCCTTCGCGAATGTTGCTGCGCATCAGGGTGGGCGCGGGGATCGGGAGGTGCTTGTTGTCAATGTTCAGGAAATCAAACGCTCCCATTTCCTGCCTGCACTGTCAGAATCAGGCACTTGATGCTATGAAATGCAACTGAAGAGTATACACTGCTTCATCAAACACTCATAGGTCAGGTGTATCGACCAGAGGTTCTCCAACCTAAACAGCATATCATTTTGTATAATGAAGTAAGCTCGAGGGGCTGAATGGCCAACTCCAGCAATATCTTCTTACATTTTTGTCTCAGCCAATCTCAAAGAACTCCATTTGTATAGTGCCTTTTTATAGACTCAAGGCATTCAAGAACATTTTACAGCCACTTTCTGAAAAGCAAACTTCCACACGTAGTAATGAGATACTGAGCAGTTATTTAGATATTGGATAAGGAATAAATATTGGTCAAAACAACAAATAGGCCTGAAGTCTTCTTCGAATAGAGCATGGGATCCATTCAATCCACTGGAGACTGCAAACAAGGCTTGGTTTAATGTTTCATCCAAAAGTGCTGCACTGGCCATCTAGATTTTGTGCTGAAGTCTCTTGAAGCCAAGACTTAGAGACAAAAGTCCCACCACTGAGTTACATCTCATACTTACAAAAGTGGCCCTGACAACACCCTCCAAGATAACAAAGTGTGAAGCTGGATGAACACAGCAGGCCAAGCAGCATCTCAGGAGCACAAAAGTTGACGTTTCAGGCCTAGACCCTTCATCAGAGAGCCCGAAAAGTCATCTTTTGTGCTCCTGAGATGCTCCTTGGCCTGCTGTGTTCATCCAGCTTCACACTTTGTTATCTTGGGTTCTCCAGCATCTGCAGTTCCCATTATCTCTGACAACACCCTCCATTCTGCTTTCACTTTATTCATACATGGAATGCAGTCATTGCTGCCTGGGCCCACTGCTAATTGCCCTGGAGAAGGTGGTGGAGAGCTGATTATTTAAAGTCACTGCTGTCCTTACAGAGCATAGACACCTACAATTCTGTTCGGAAGGGAGTTTCAGGATTTTGACCCAACAACACTGAAGACACTGATATATTTCCCTGTGGAAGGGTAGTTGAACAGGTGGTGCTCCCATGTTTGTGCTGCCCTTGCGCTTCACAATGGTGATGGTCACGGGTTTGGAAGGGATTCCTACATTAGCCACGCTTGAGTAAGACCCTCAATTTAGCACCAAATAGGAACTGCTGTGCACTATGGGTATAAACTTGAACAAAGAATGTGATCCAAACTCCATTCCTCTATTTAATGCCAGCGAAGAGCAAAAATTTTCACCATCTCCTGAAAACAGAAATCAAAGATTCATTTATCATTTTTTGTGTGTCTCAAACCTCTCTTAGAACACTTCAATAAGCACTGACCTCCCCCTGAAATAACTACCTTTGGCCAGTTTACTTGTTGGTCGCTCGGGCAACAGGATAGTGTATGTTAAGGACAGGCTTAGATTTGCCTGCTAACCAAACTACAGCTCTTTACTTGGCCATCATTTACTTTCTAAGCTCATTAAGGATGACCACTTTGTGAGAACATTTCAAAGAACCATTCTCCGGGGTGTGGCTGCCAAAGGCATTTATTGCCTATTGTTGTTTGCCATTGAGAAAGTTTCAAAAGCCAACCCAAATCATTGAAGAAACACTGCACTTTATTTTTGATGCTGTATCCAACTTTCACTTTTTTCTTGCTCCCTCAGTGGGTTGAACTGAGGTCAGGTTCCAGAGTATTTCCCTTCCATGCAATGCCATTGAAACTTGGACACATATCACATTTTCATGATTGTTACTGCATCACAATCCTGAGCCTCCCTACCCCATTGTGCACACACCTTCACCACACAATCTAACGAGATGGTGGTGTAGAATTAATGTCTAATGGAATAGTGGCCCTGGTTAATGTACTGTGACCATGGGTTCAAATCCCATCATTGTAGCTGTTGAACTTTAAACTCAATTTGTAAATTTTAAGCTATTTTCTTGGAATTAAAGGACTTAAATATTGCTGAAAGGAGGCAAGATGTCTTTCACTCATTAAGACTATGATGCAAGAAACAGACATGAAAAAAGAGAGACTCTTTTGTACAGCATGAGATGAGGGTGCTGATTGGTTGGGCCATTGTTGGCAGCAACAACATATGACCTTAAGAAGTAGGAGCAGGTGTAGGCCATTCAGCCCCTCAAGCCTGCTCTGCCATTTTGATACGATCATGGCTGGTCTTACCTGGGCCTCAACTCCACTTTCTTGTCCACTCCCCATAATGCTTCAAGCCAGTACTAATTAAAAATTTGCCTACCTCCTCCTTAAATTTACTCAATGTGACAGCATCCATCACAATCTGGGGGAGTGAATTTCATAGATCATCTCCTCATCTGTGTTAAACCTGCTACCCCTTATTCTAAAACTATGACCTCTCATTCTAGAGATTGTAGGAACTGCAGATGCTGGGGAATCTGAGATAACAAGGTGTAGAGCTGGATGAACACAACAGGCCAAGCAGCATTAGAGGAGCAGGAAGGCTGATGTTTTGGGCCTAGACCCTCATTCTAGATTGCCCCACCTGAGGAAACATCCTCTCTACATCTAATATGCCAACCTATTTTATGTCTTATATGCCTCAATCAGATCTCTCTCATCCTTTTAAACTCAAGAAAGTAGAGGCCTAAACTTCATAAGGCAACCCCTCATCTTTGGAATCAATCCAGCGAACTTCCTCTGAACTGCCTCCAATGCTACTGCACAGCTCCTTAAATAAGGGGACCAAAACTGTACATCATAGTCACAGGTACAAAAACCTTTCCTTACTTCAGTAATAAATGCTGAAATTCCATTGCCTTCCGTATTACCTGCTCTACCTGTATACTAGTTTTCTACAATTCATGCACAAGGACACAACAATTCATAATTCTCAGACTCGGGGTGTAGACGCTGATTGTTCGAGGTGTTGTATGGGAATGCAACAGAGATTGGCAGTCTCCATGACCATCTTTCCTTAACCCCCATGAAAGAAATGCGCTGCATGTATGAATTCCATCTGCTGTACAAAATAACACTTTTCAAGTCTGTGTCCTTGTTTAGATGAGTACGAGATTAAAAGCTTGGACCTTTTGTCTCCTTTTGACAGTGTTTAAATTATAAAGCCAGCATCAGTATTGAAGCTAACATTCACTGTTGTTCAAAAGCCACCTGATTCCCTCATGCCTCTTTAAGAATCCTCTTAGTCTGATCTATCTGTGACTTCAGGAATGACCAAACAAATTCCTAACGTCATTCAGGGATGGGCAATAAATGGCAGTTTTGCCAGCAATTTCTACATCCTGTGGATGAATGAAGAAGAAAAGACCCTTCTTCATTACCTTCCCACACCTCATCTAAAACAATTATATACTCTGCTCTATTTAAAATTAAAGTAATATATCTTTTGCTTTATATCCCATCCAGTGTGTAATTATTTTGTGTAATTATTGAACTCAACGATGGGCATTAAAAACCAACTTTTCCAGCAACACGTTTAACTTGAAGAAATATAACAAATGGAACAGAGACAACACCGTATGGAGCTGGACGAGCACTGTAGGCCAGGCAGTATCAGAGGAGCAGGAAAGTTGATGTATTGGGCCTTTCTTCAGAAGAAGGGCCTCAACCCAAAACATCAACTTTCCTGCTCCTCTGATGCTGCCTGGCCTGCTATGTTCCGACACCTCCACAGTGTGTTGTCTATGACTCCAGCATCTGCAGTTCGTGCTATCCCTGAAAGAAATGACACACCTTCCTTTAAGAGATAGTAGGAACTGCAGATGCTGGAGAATCTGAGATAACAAGGTGTAGAGCTGGATGAACACAACAGGCTGAGCAGCATCTGAGAAGCAGGAAAGCTGACGTTTCAGGCCGAGACCCTTCATCGGAAATGGGGGAGGGGAAGGGGGTTCTGAAATAAATAGGGAGAGAGGAGGAGGCGGATAGAAGATGGATAGAGGAGAAGATGGTGGAGAGGAGACAGACAGGTCAAAGAGGTGAGGATGAAGCCAGTAAAGGGGAGTGTAGGTGGGGAGGTAGGGAGGAGATAGGTCAGTCCAGGGAGGACGGACAGGTCAAGGAGGCGGGATGAGGTTAGTAGGTAGGAGATGGGGGTGGGGCTTGAGGTAGGAGGAGGGGATAGGTGAGAGGAAGGACAGGTTAGGGAGGGAGGGACGAGCTGGGCTGGTTTTGGGATGCGGTAGGGGGAGGGGAGATTTTGAAGCTTGTCAAGTCCACATTGATACCATTGGGCTGCAGGGTTCCCAAGAGGAATATGAGGTGCTGTTCCTGCAACCTTTGAGTGGCATCATTGTGGCGCTGCAGGACGCCCAGGATGAACATGTTATCTGATGAATGGGAGGGCGAGTTAAAATGGTTCATAACTGGGAAGTGCAGTTGTTTAGTGCGAACCGAGTGTAGGTATTCTGCAAAGTGGTTCCCAAGCCTCCGCTTGGTTTCCCTGATGTAGGGGAGGCCACAACGGGAACAGTGGATACAGTATACCACATTGGCGGATGTGCAGGTGAACATCTGCTTGATGTGGAAAGTCTTCTTGGGGCCTGGAATGGAGGTGACAGGGGAGGTGTGAGGGCAGGTGTAGCACTTCCTGAGGTTGCAGGGGAAGGTGCCGGGGGTGGTAGGGCTGGAGGGGAGTGTGGAGCAGACAAGGGAGTCACGGAGAGAGTGGTCCCTCTGAAAAGCAGATAAGGGTGGGGAGGGAAAAATGTCTTTGGTGGTGGGGTTGGGTTGCAGATGGCGGAAGTGTCGGAGGACGATGCGTTGTATCTGAAGGTTGGTGGGGTGGTATTTGAGGATGAGGGGGATTCTGTTTTGGTTGTTATTGCGGAGAGGGGGTGTGAGGGATGAGTTGCAGGAAATGTGGGAGACCCAGTCGAGGGCGTTCTTGACCACTGCGGGGGGAAAGTTACGGTCCTTTAAAAACGAGGACATCTGAGATGTACGGGAGTGGAATGCCTATCCCTGGGAGCAGATGCAGCAGAGTCGAAGCAATTGGGAATAGGGGATGACATTTTTGCAGGAAGGTGGGTGGGAGGAGGTGTATTCTAGGTATCTGTGGGAGTTGGTGGGCTTGAAATGGATATCGGTTTCTAGGTGATTGCCAGAGATCTGCGCCTCCTGCAGTGCCACAATGATGCTACCTGAAGGTTGCAAGAACAGCAACTCATATTCCGCTTGGGAACCCTGCAGCTCAATGGTATCAATGTGAACTTCACAAGCTTCAAAATCTCCCCTTTCCCTACCGCATCCCGAAACCAGCCCAGTGCATCCCTGCCTCCCTAACCTGTTCTTCCTCTCACCTATCCCCTCCTCCCACATCAGGCCCCACCCCCATCTCCTACCTACTAACCTCATCCTGCCCCCTTGACCTGTCCGTCCTCCGTGGTCTAACTTATCTCCTCCCTAACTCCCCACCTACACTCACCTTTGCTGGCTCCATCCCCGCCTCTTTGGCCTGTCTGTCTCCTCTCCACCTATCTTCTCCTCTATCCATCTTCTATCTGCCTCCCCCTCTCTCTCTATTTATTTCAGAAAGCCCTTCGCCTCCCCCATTTCTGAAGAAGGGTCTAGGCCTGAAACGTCAGCTTTTCTGCACCTCTGATGCTGCTTGGCCTGCTGTGTTCATCCAACTCTACACTGTTTTATCACACATTCCTTTAAGTCAGCTTCCATGCTGACTGACTGTGGGAAGCACGAGTTAGCACCTTATTTGAATTGAGGGCATGTGACAAAGTCCAATCTATTTGTCCGTTCTTTCCAGCACAAGCCCCCGAATGCCAATCAGAAGTAGGAATCCTGACTGATTTCTTGCCTCCTCTCCTGGTATTATGGCCAAACGTAGCACTCTATAACCAAGCTGATCGAGATCATTTAACTAAAATAAAGACCTGGAACTGTAGCTAGAGCTTTCCTGTTTTGTATGAGAATCACAAGTTTATCAACAGGAATTTACTCACTAGGCTAAAGGAATAAACCAGTTTTCAAAATTAACTAAACTTGAAACAATTTTTTTGTTCAAATAATCAAAAACCAGGATATTGCTGTATATTGATATGACGATATCTGCATCCTCGGGAACTGATTACCTTGAATTTGTAAGATAATTTAAGTAAAGTTCAAGGACAATATTGTTCATTATTTTCTGTGTTTACTTGACCAGGATGCATTTCATTTAAAGCTATTATATCTGATATTCTATTTAAAGTCCCATTTCCCCCTCCTGTCTGTAATTGTTTTGTTTAATTGTTAAACAGTTCCCATTTACTTTATAACCTTGCAATTCTTCTCAAGCAGGAAGAAAAACAGGAATCAATAAGCCTAATTCTTCAAATCTTCATGAGTGTTCAATGTAAGAAAAAATCTAGAATGAGGAGGCGAGAGTCAAACATTGCGTCTTTGGGAAGGAAAAACAAAATATATAAATGGAGAAAAACTGCAGAAAGCTGCAACACAAAGAGACTTGGGTGGACTTGTACGAAACACAGAAAGTTAGCACCCAGGGAAGCAGGTAATCGGGAATGCTAATGGAATGTTGGTCCTTTTCAAGGCAGTTAGAGTAGGAGTCAGGAGGTCTTACTGCAGCTGTATAAGGTGCTAATGAGGCCACATGTGAAATACTGTGAATAGTCTCAGTCCCCTTATGTAAAAAAAGATAACATTTCCTTGGAAGCAGTCAACAGAAGGTTCACCAGGATGATCCCTGGTGTAGAGGGATTGTCTTATGAGCAAAGATCAAACTGGTTGGGACTCTACTCACTGGAGTTTAGAAGAATGAGAGGTGATCTCATTAAAACATGTAGGATTCTTAAGGGACTTAACAGAATAAATTCTGAGGGGACATTTCCCCTCAATGAGGAGTCTAGGACCAGAAGGCACAATCTCAAAATAAAGGGGCTCCAATTTAATGCATCTTTTGGAATTTCTTCTCTTGGTTTTGAGACGTTGGAATTCCTTGCCACAGACAGCTGTGGAGGCAGAGTCCTTGTGTACATTTAGTGTTAAAATAGATAGATTCTTTGATTAGTCAGGAAATCAAGAGTTACAAGAAAACGTGGATGTTGGAATGTCAGCCTGCTAATGATTTTTAAAACACTCTATCAAATCTCCTCTCAGCCTTCCTCCTTCCAAGGAGAGCAGTTCCAACTTCTTCCAGCTATTCACATAACTGAAGTTCCTCATTCCTAGGACCATTCTTGTAAATAAGAGGTGGAGACCATAAAAATCAGTGAGACTAAATTGATGCAATGTGCATCATGATCCCCACCAACACCCTCTTGCATCCAACATCCCATTATTCTAACTCATCAATTAGCCTTGGCCTCTCACCTAGTACCAATGTTGGTTTTGCTCATAAACTAGAATTCTTGCAAAATGTCCAGATGAGAGCAAGATGAAAAGCTTTGACACAATGTATCCTTTATCCGTAATATTCAAGTTCTGTTCTACAAAATGGTGGCTGCGCGCTATTACGATGACATACACTATGTTAAGTCAAGAACACAAAATGAAATTTCCAATGTTATGTAGACAGTGAGTAAACCAGTCAATGCATGTCCCCCATTGAGAATACAAGCTAGATGGAAAAAAAAATCAGCTGATGCGTTAGGCTGTGCAATTTATTACGAGTCCAACAACAATAATAGGGCTTGGAACCTCTTCCATAATGAAATACGTCAAATCACTTCACAGAATTGTTACAAACCAAAGTATAATATCGAACCACGCATGGGATATTATGTTAGTGACCATATGTTCAGTCAGTGTTTGCTTTATGAATGCCTGTAAAGAGGAAAGTGAGGTAAGGAGGGGGAGAGCCCTATAGAGAATATACAAAGGCCAGACCCTGGTTAACTGGCTGAAGGCCACCAATGATGGAGTGTATTTTTTTATTTGTTCACTGGATATGAATATTGCTGGTTGAGCCAGCATTTTTTGCTCATCCCTACTTACACCTTGAAAAGGTGCTGGTGAGCCGCTTTCTTGGACTGCTGCAGTCCACATTGCTGGACCCACAGTGCTATAAAGAAGGGTGTTCCAGGATTTTGACCCGATGTTGCTGACGAAACTGTTATATATTTCTAAGTCAGGGTGTTGAGTGGCTTGAAGGCGATCATGCAGGTGATGGCATTCCCATGTACTTGCTGCCCTTGTCCTTCTATTTGGGAAAGATTGCACATTTAGAAGGGGCCTTTGAAGGACACATAGTTACTGCAGTGTATCTGCTACACATATTGTTGTGCATTGGTAGAACAAGAGAATGTTGAAAGTGTTGATATGGTGCAAATCAAGCAGCCTGATGTGTCCTGGATGGTGTCAAGCTTCTTGAGTGTTGTTGGAACTGCACACATCCAGACAAGGGGGCACTATTCCATCACACTTCTAATTTGTGCCTTGTAGATGGTGGTCAGACTTTAGAGAGTCAAAGTTTGAGTTACTCAATGCAGAATTTCTGGGCTCTAATTTTCTCTTATAGCTACACTCTTTGTATGGCTGGTCCAGTTCATTTTCTGGTTGATGGTAACCACCAGGATGTTGATAGTGGGGTATTTAATGATGACATTACCGATGAACATCACATGGAAATTAAAATTGGGGATGCACAAGGGGCCAGAGTTAGAGGAGTGTAGAAAACTTGGGGTAATTCCACTAAGTGTTAAAAGAAGACCTGTATTTTTTTGTATCAAATGCCACTTTCTGCTAAATCTAGGGTTACGGTAAGGAGCCTTGACTTGTGACCCTGACCTCGACTAAAGTCACATAGGGCAAACACAAACAGACAGACAGACAGACAGGCAACATTAATGTGTGTAGCCATGGTCTGGAGAATGTAACGCATAACAGCACATGGGCTAACTAACAAACCAGTCTTGAGGAAGACTACCGATGCTCCATAATATATTATCTGGGGTATATTCTTGCATCTCAGTCAGAGGCCAATGCTCACAGTTTACTGCTCTGGGATATTCAAGCTTCAGAGGGGGTGAGTGTCAAAGCAAGGGCATTTGTCTGCCAGTGGAATTTGGGATGTCAACATAGACAATTCCCTTTCTCTTTAGGATCCACGGATACACGTGAATGGCACAGGTTGGTACAGGCGCTTGGGCGAGCTTGCTTCAGATCCTGAGAGGATGCAGAATCTCTGTGACAACTTCAGCCTTTGAATGTAATCGAATGGGGCACTGTGAGGGGGATTCTATCTTTAACAGAGAGCTTGTTTACAAAGTGAACACAAAGAGAGATGGCACAGTGCCAAGACTACAAGGAGCCATCTGAAAAAACCCTTCTCTATTACAAAGTAAAAGAACAATGATATATTATTCCACAGCAACTGGATAAGTATTTAATCATTGTGCGACATTCAACAAGAGCTTCATGCCCCGAAAAACCCTCAGAAATGTGTTCACTTTGTTACTTAACATACTGTTCTAAAGATTTTTCCACACACTGCTCGTATTACACACTTTAACTGGCTCCCTAAGCCCTCAATATTGTCAGCAGGAGGACATGCTTATTACAATCCACAAGTGTGTTCCTGCCATGTCAGTACGGGCTAAGAAATGGCACAGTGGCGATGCTTGAGAAAAGTGCCGCACCATGTCTTCACTCTCAGCAAATCTCATTCCCTTTCTTCTGCACTTACTGACCTCCACTGAATCCCATCAAGTAAAGGTTCACTCTAAAAATCTCATCCTTGTTTACAATCACCGCCTCATTGTCCCCACCCTATCTCAGTCATCCTCTTCAAACCTCGATGTATCTGCATTCCCCTAATTCTGGTATCCTATTCATCTCCAATTTTAATTACTTCACCATTGATGACCATACCATCAGTGACCTAATCTCCAAACTCTGAAATAGCCATCCTTTGGGTCCCAACTTCTCTGCCTGGCTTTAAGATTCTCATCAAAACCTGCCTCATTGGCAATGTTTTCAGTCAACGAACCTAAGATTGGCTCAGTCTCAAAGCTCATTTTTAATTTTCTTTTGAAGTGTCTTGAGATCTATAACCACATTGCTTGCACCTCATATATATAAAGTTTTGTTGTTAATAATGCAAACTGGGTCTTATCAGTTGTTCTGAGGCTCCCACTGCAAGACTGGACAAATTTGCGTTGGCTGTAGTCTAGAAATTCAGACCTACCTGTGATTTCCTGACCACAACCAACAAGGTATGTGTTCAAGAGATAACAAGGTGTAGAGTTGGATGAACACAGCAGGCCAAGCAGCATCAGAAGAGTAGGAAAGCTGATGTTTCAGGCCTAGACCATTCTTCAGAAATGGGGTTCTGAAATAAATAGAGAGAGAGGGGGAGGCAGATAGAAGATGGATGGAGGGGAAGATAGGTGGAGAGGAGACAGACAGGTCAAAGAGGCGGGGATGGAGCCAGTAAAGGTGAGTGTAGGTGGGCAGTAAGGGAGGAGATGGGTCAGTCCAGTTAGGGCAGACAGGTCAAGGGTCGGGATGAGGTTAGTAGGTAGGAGATGGCCGTGGGGCTTGAGGTGGGAGGAGGGGATAGGTGAGAGGAAGAACAGGTTAGGGAGGCAGGGACGAGCTGGGCTGGTTTGGGATGCAGTGGGGGAAGGAGAGATTTTGAAGCTTGTGAAGTCCACATTGATACCATTGGGCTGCAGGGTTCCCAAGCGGAATATGAGTTGCTGTTCCTGCAACCTTCGGGTAACATCATTGTGGCACTGCAGGAGGCTCAGGATGGACATGTCGTCTAAGGAATGGGAGGGGGAGTTAAAATGGTTCACGACTGGGAGGTGAGTTGTTTAGTGCGAACCGAGAGTAGTTGTTCTGCAAAGCGGTCCCCAAGCCTCCGTTTGGTTTCCCCAATGTAGAGGAGGCCACAACGGGTACAGCAGATGTAGTATACCACATTGGCAGATGTGCAGGTGAACATCTGCTTGATGTGGAAAGTCTTCTTGGGGCCTGGGATGGGGGTGAGGGAGGAGGTGTGAGGGTTAAGGCGGTTGCAGGGAAAAGTGCCGGGTGTGATGTAGCAGGAGAGGAGTGTGGAGCGGACAAGGGAGTCACGGAGAGAATGGTCCCTCCAGAAAGCAGACAAGGGTGGGGAGAGAAAAATGTCTTGGGTGGTGGTGTCAGATTGCAGATGGCGAAAGTTTCGGAAGATCCGGAGGTAGGTGGGGTGGTATGTGAGGATGAGGGGGATTCTGTTTTGGTTATTATTGCGGGAACGGGGTGTGAGGGATGGGTTGTGGGAAATGTGGGAAACATGGTCGAGGACATTCTCAAACACTGAGGGGGGAACGATGTGGTCTTTGAAAAACGAGGACATCTGAGATATTTGTGAGTGGAATGCCTCATCCTGGGAGTAGATGCGGTGGAGGCAAAGGACTTGGGAATAGGGGATGGCACTTTTGCAGGAAGGTGGGTGGGAGGAGGTGTATTCTAGGTATCTGTGCGAGTTGGTGGGCTTGAAATGGATATCGGTTTCTAAGTGGTTACTGGAGATGGAGACAGAGAGGTCCAGGAAGGTGAGGGATGTGTTGGAGATGGTCCAGGTGAGCTTCAGGTTGGGGTGGAAGGTGTTGATGAAGTGGATGAACTGTTTAAGCTTCTCGTGGGAGCACGAGGCAGCGCCGATACAGTCATCAATGTAACGGAGGAAGAGGTGGGGTTTGGGGCCTGTGTAGGTGTGGAAAAGGGACTGTTCCATGTAACCTACAAAGAGGCAGGCATAGCTTGGGCCCATGCGGGTGCCCATGGCCACCCCCTTTGTCTGTGGGAAGTGGGAGGAATTTAAAGAGAAGTTGTTGAGGGTGAGGACAGGTTTGGCTAAGTAGATGAGGGCATCAGTGGAGGGGGACTGGTCAGGCCTGTGCGACAGGAGGAAGTGGAGGGCCTTCAGGCCATCTGCATGGGGAATGCAGGTGTATAGGGACTGGATGTCCATGGTAAAGATGAGGTGTTGGGGACCGGGGAATTGGAAGTTCTGGAAGAGGTGGAGGGCGTGGGTGGTGTCACAGACACATGTGTTTGAAACATGTTTACATGAATTTACATCTGAACTGCTGCTGGCTTCTACTCTCACAACTGTCACTACAGCCCTACAAGACTTCAGAACTGCCCTTCTACTACATAGAGGGTTAATTGGTAGCGGTTCAACCTGAGGGTCACCACATCTCACATGAAAAGGAGAATCCTCCATGGTAACCTCAGCCTGTGTAGGAATCAAGCACATGCTGTTGGCATCACTCTGCATTGTAAACCAGGCAGCCAGCCAACTGAGCTCACCAACCCCCTGAACTCCGTCAAAATCCCATGCCCACTATTCTTTGCTCAAGCCAAATTGTTGCTATTCTCGACTAGCAGCCCCCATCCTCATGCTGCTGAGGACACAATCAAGTGCAGGACTTGATTTTTCCAATCCTACTTCTTCAGTGAGATGATCGAAACTCTTAATTAGGTTCCATATTGAGTGCATTTTGGAATTTACAATGCTGCGCGCCCAGGAATTTATTTAAAGCAGAAGCAGATAGATTGACCAGGGAGTCTATGGTCTGGATGTCATGGGGTTCAGAAAGAAAACTGGTTGGGACAATAACTGGATCAACCATGACCTTATTGAACGATGGAGCATATTCCCAGGACCTAGTCTTGTCATATTGTTTCTCCTATTTTCCTATAAATGATGGTGTGACATTTTTAGTCTTTTGAAAGAGGGCTGTCTTTCGGAGGAGATATTGTAACAAGGTTCTTTATCAGGTCAATGTAAAAAAACTCGACGACCCTTGGTCCATTCCAAGTTACCCTTGAGGAGATGATGCTCAAATGAACAGATGCAGTCAATTTAAGGTGAACCCAAAGAGATCTACTGCCCTTTGACTGATCAAAATTGAAGCAACTGTGATTTATTTCCATGTTAGGATGGTGTGTCATTCAGAGGGGAGCTTGGAGGTGGCAGTAACCCTATATATCTGCTGCCCTTGTCCTTCTAGGTACAAGTGATCCCAGTTTTGGGAGGGTGCTTTTTAAGGAAGCTTAGCAAATTGAAGTTTCACAAGATTTTCTTTGATGTTCCAACTACGTGTATCCCATGACCAATCCAAAACC
This sequence comes from Stegostoma tigrinum, assembly GCF_030684315.1. NCBI lineage: Eukaryota > Metazoa > Chordata > Chondrichthyes > Orectolobiformes > Stegostomatidae > Stegostoma > Stegostoma tigrinum. The sequence goes on along the minus strand of NC_081386.1, from coordinate 31,124,367 downwards.
AGCTTGCTGGGTATAGGAGTTTCATTATCTTGGAATTCTCCAGCATCTGCAGTTCCCATTATCTCTGCTGGGTATAGGAGTTTGCTGTCCATAAATTGGCTACTAGGTGTCATTCAGTCCGAAGTGACAGCGCGCTGCAAAATTAAATCATTGACTTGAAATCTTTTGGAGCATTCCGGGGTCACAAGTAGTGCTAAATAAATGGAAGTGTTTAATTTTAAAGGATATTTATAAGACCTTTCTAGTTTTCACTGCTTTGCTGAGCTGAACAGGCTCTCTGTGAAGCTCCAACACAGGCTAAATATTTCAGATAAGCCTGCTGGACCAAAAGCATCAGAGGAGCAGGAAAGTTGACGTTTTGGGTCGAGACCCTCCTTCAGAAATGGGGGAAGGGAGGGAGATTCTGAAATAAATAGGGAGACGGGGGAGGTGGATAGAAGATGGATAGAGGAGAAGATAGGGTGAAAGGAGACAGACAGGTCAAAGAGGTGGGGTTAGAGCCAGTGAAGGTGAGTGTAGATGGGGAGGTAGGAAGGAGTTAGGTCAGTCCAGGGAGGACGGACAGGTCAAGGGGGCGGGATGAGTTAAGTAGGTAGGAGATGGGAGTCCATTTTCTCCCCCTTGGTCCAGGAACTCCCTACCTACATCCTTGACACCACCCTCATTCTCCACCCCCTCCAGAACTTCCAATTCCCTGGTCCCCAACACCTCATCTTTACCATGGACGTCCAGTCCCTATATACCTGCATTCCCCATACAGGTGGCCTAAAGGCCCTCCGCTTCTTCCTGTCCCGCAGGCCCGACCAATCCCCCTCCACTGACACCCTCATCTGCTTAACAGCTTCACTGGCTCTAACCCCGCCTCTTTGACCTGTCTGTCTCCTCTCACCCTATCTTCTCCTTTATCCATCTTCTAACTGCCTCGCCCTATCTCCCTATTTATTTCAGAATCCCCTTCCTCTCCCCTATTTCTGAAGCAGGGTCTCGACCCGAAACGTCAACTTTCCTGCTCCTCTGAAGCTGCTTGGCCTGCTGTGTTCATCCAGCTCCACACCTTGTTATCTCAGGTTCCCCAGCATCGGCAGCTCCTCCTATCTCTGTTGGACCGATGTTGTGTGGCTTCAGACCTTGTCCACCCCAGTCTAACAGCGGCACCTCCACATTATTTCCACTATCAGGCACCACAGCTGCAGATAGCCCTCAGCCCTGTATCGGGAGCCCATGGATTGAGTTCCCACCACAGGACTGGCGCACATAATTCAACCAATCATTAACGTCACTGTTGATTGTGGGATCTTGCTGTGGGAGAATTCAGGCTGTGCCAGAATAACAAGATAGGAAGCTGAAGGCCATTCAGCCCCTCAGTCCAGTCTCTGCCATCCAGTTAGATCATAGAACACAGAACATAGAACAGTACAGCACAGAACAGGCCCTTCAGCCCACAATGTTGTGCCAACCATTGATCCTCATGTATGCACCCTCAAATTTCTGTGACCATATGCATGTCCAGCAGTCTCTTAAATGACCCCAATGACCTTGCTTCCACAACTGCTGCTGGCAACGCATTCCATGCTCTCACAACTCTCTGTGTAAAGAACCCGCCTCTGACATCCCCTCTATACTTTCCTCCAACCAGCTTAAAACTATGACCCCTCATGATAGCCATTTCTGCCCTGGGAAATAGTCTCTGGCTATCAACTCTATCTACGCATCTCATTATCTTGTATACCTCAATTAGGTCCCCTCTCGTCCTCCTTTTCTCCAATGAAAAGAGACCGAGCTCAGTCAACCTCTCTTCATAAGATAAGCCCTCCAGTCCAGGCAGCATCTTGGTAAACCTCCTCTGAACCCTCTCCAAAGCATCCACATCTTTCCTTTAATAGGGCGACCAGAACTGGATGCAGTATTCCAAGTGCGGTCTAACCAAAGTTTTATAGAGCTGCAACAAGATCTCACGACTCTTAAACTCAATCCCCCTGTTAATGAAAGCCAAAACACCATATGCTTTCTTAACAACCCTGTCCACTTGGGTGGCTATTTTAAGGGATCTATGTATCTGCACACCAAGATCCCTCTGTTCCTCCACACTGCCAAGAATCTTATCCCTAATCCTGTACTCAGCTTTCAAATTCGACCTTCCAAAATGCATCACCTTGCATTTATCCAGGTTGAACTCCATCTGCCACCTCTCAGCCCATCTCTGCATCCTGTCAATGTCCCGCTGCAGCCTACAACAGCCCTCTATACTGTCAACGACACCTCCAACCTTTGTGTCGTCTGCAAACTTGCTGACCCATCCTTCAATCCCCTCATCCAAGTCATTAATAAAAATTACAAACAGTAGAGGCCCAAGGACAGAGCCCTGTGGAACCCCACTCACCACTGACTTCCAGGCAGAATATTTTCCTTCTACTACCACTCGCTGTCTTCTGTTGGCCAGCCAATTCTGTATCCAGGCAGCTAAGTTCCCCTGTATCCCATTCCTCCTGATCTTCTGAATGACCCTACCATGGGGAAAAATGGTTTAACTATAACTCAATTTGTATTACCCAACCTGATTCCATTTCACTTAATGCCCTTACTGAGAGGCACATTGGCCAAGTGGTTGGCATTGCTATCTCGCCGCACTAGGGACCTAGTTTCAATTCCAGCCTCGGGCGACTGTCTATGTGGAGTTTGCACATTCTCCCGGTGTCTGAGTGGGTTTCCTCCGCCTTCCTCCCACAGTCCAAAGATGTGCAGTCTAGGTGGATTGGCCATGCTAAATTGCCCATAGTGCTCAGGGATGTGTAGATTAGGTGGGTTATAGGGGGATGAGTCTGGGTGGGATGATCTGAGTGTCAGTGTAGACTTGTTTGGCTGAAGGGCCTGTTTTCTCACTGTAGGGATTCTATGATTGTATGAAAAGGCATCTAAAGAATAGTGTCTTTTTTCATTTCCTTTCAACACTTTCATTCATGATGTTAAAAAAGTACCGGAGCTGCGGGCTATAAGATTACTTGTTGCTTGTGCGGGTGGAGGCAAGAGGTCATGATGCAAATTGCAGGAATAAATCCAGAGCAGAGATGGCAACCCAAAGATCAGGGAGACACTCAAAAAGCACAAAGGAAGCCCCAGGAAAATACTGCTTCCAACATAAAGTATGCTCTACAGCTACATAACCTGCACTTTACCCACAACAGAGTGTGTGCACACTGTCAGACTCAGGCCTGTAATCGTCAGCTGCATTCCTACAGTTAATGTTTCAGAGTAATCTGTCAGCTCACCTATCCACATCAGACACTGTGGTCAAAGGAAAATAGAGATTTCTGTCAATACTTTCAGGCAGCTTTAGACAATTGGAAATGGCAACCTGAAATCAGAGTCACACCAATTATTGGACATAACTGTTGTTAACAGGTCCTCCTAGTAACTGTGCATAAATAATAACAGATGCTGAATTTAAGAGATTTATGACCGAGTCATCCTCTTTGTTGGTGCTCTGGTTACCTTAGTCCCATCTTATGTTTTCCATAAAGCTCAGCTTCACAAAGCCTCACATTCTGAATCCTAACTCACACCAAGTCCTGTTCACTCCTCATCTGCTGTGGCTCCCAGTTTAGCAACCACCCAATTTTAAAACTCCATCCTTGTTTACAAATGCTTTTCCTACCTCTGTAAACCTCTCCAGCCCACTAAGGTCAGAGTATTTGTCTAATTCAGGCCCTTGGCTCAGCTCCTCCGTTTTCAGTCTTGCCTTCTGTTGTCTGGGCTCTAACCCTTTCTTTATGTCTCTCTGATTCACTCTCCACCTTGAAAGTGTATCTTAAGACTTTACTCACCAGTCAAAATATCTCCTTCATTGGCTCAGTGTCTTTTTGTGGTCCTGGAAGCACCTTGAGTGGTTTTGCTAAGATGATGGGACCATATCAATGAAGATTATTGTTGTTCATAGATTCATACAACTCTGTAAGAACTCACCTTGTGGCTGTACTGAGAAAGGGCTATTCAACTGGTTTTCTAGTCGACTAGCATTCAAGGCCAACTAGGAATGGGGCATAAATACAGGCTAGTCAATGAATAAAAGGAGTCCCAGTTGCCTGAAATTTCCCTGTCATGGTGATTGCCCTGTAGTTTGTCTGTTTTTCGCTTTCCCTCCCCTTCCCCGACTCTTCATTCAGACCCACAGGTTGTGTTTTCTATCTTCCCATCAAAAAAAGCCAGTTGCAGCAGCTTACACAATCTCAAGATATCCCAAAGTGTTTTCCAATAATGAGATATACCAGATATATCAGTTCAATTATAATGTAGGAAATGTAACAGACTCTTTTTGAGTAGCTCGAGATCTCACGCTCACTCTCTCTCTGCCCCTGTACCCACCGCCCACCAAGACTCGTGTTCTCCTACTCTCACTATCACCTGCAACATCTTCCCTCCCTCACTCTCATCCACTCCAACTCCCAACACCACTAACCCTGCCTACCCTCTGTGCTGCCCACTCACTCACTTTGGACACCTCCCCACCTGCGCCAACAGGAACAGCTGTGCCACCCACTTTCATCTCCGTTAATACTCATCTCTCTCTCATTCCAGATGGGAAACAGTCCCCAGTGGGGCAGAAAGGGTCCAGGGTCCAAGTTGGTGGGCTGCCCAACATTCAGCTCCTTACCCCCTTATGAAGAGAATGTCCTGACCCCAACCTCTCCAAGGGTCTGTCTGACCATGTCCAAGCCCCAGGACTGGGATTGGAGGCTGCTCTGGATTTACTGTTCTGGGACCCCCTGACAGAAGGCTGTTCCCCCCCTTGACTTGACTGAGGCCTGCTGACAACAATGAGAAGCTTCCTGGCTTTGTATCACAATACAGCTGTGCTGTCAGAATGGTATCGTTGGCTCAGGGGGCAAACTGCTCACAGGCACCACAAGGCAGGGATACAGTGGGCATTGTGGTCAGCTTTGCGTGAGTGAGGGCTCTGACAGTGATTGAAGGACTTGGAGGTACAGCCTGGTGCAGCCCCTAAGTTGAGGGGTGGGGTTGTTGGTGCTTACAGGTTGTCCCTGAGCACACAGTGTCCTTGCTGCTGCTTTACAATGAAAGTTACCAGGGCAACTCGAGGGGCAGCACTGAAGGGCAGAATGTCCTGGAAGTGGATCAGAGATGGGTCATGAGGGTTTATAGAAGATGGCACATGTCAGATGCCAATGTCCAAGGATATTGGTTGGTGTGATCAATGCTCATGGACCGTGCCCTGGGATGATGGCGTCTGATGTCCAACATGGAAATCCTTTGGAGTGAGCAGTGAGCTGACATCACCAGGTACACAATCAGGCTGCCATGTTGAGGATTTTCGAGTCTAGTTTTCTCACCACAGATGGTAAGACAGAAAACTGCATACATATAAAGTGAGATGTGCAGTTCATAGGGTCATTAACAAGTAATAATGTCCCTTAATAAGTGATTCACTGCTACCTCCTGAGAATTTTGCTGGAATGCCTGCAATGTAGTTTAAAGTTACAGCAAGTTGCTTCTCACATTGACATATGCCAAACCAGACTTCTCCCATAATTCTGCCATATTTGTGATCATAGTCCACATTGTTTAGACCCCTATAAGATTTCGTGCTGCACTTCTAACAGGGTGACACACCCTCAGTAATACCTTGGAACATCACCCAATAAATATTATGCTCTGAAGTCTTTTGGATTGGGTCACCGACTCATGACCTTCAGACTTAGATGAGAGACTAGAAGCAATGCTGCCAAATGCATAAAGTGATCAACTTGATAGATCATTGAGTATATTATGAGTATTCCACATAAATGAACATTGAAATCAATTACCAAGAACTATGTTTGCTGATAGTTTGTTCATTTACAAATTGAAAAAAACACAATCGGTCACTTCCCTGTTGCCAGTCAGCCGACTGTAGTTAGTGATATAATGGAAACATTTGCTTTATCCCATTGCCCTCTGATCCCCTCATTACAAAATTCCTCATGCAATAGATTAAAAGCCTAATGAAAGAAGAATTGACATGCACCGCAGGGTGTGAAATGCCTTTATTTCCCCCTCCAATTCCAGTTTGATTTAGCCCCTTCCCACCTTGCCTATATCCCTCCCTCCAACCTTTTAATGGTTAGCATTGCCCTTAATGGGTTTTGCTTGTAAATATCTAATTGGTTGCACAGTGAAGAACAAAAAAAAGACACAGTGATTTGGTGATGGGGGAGAAACAGATCAGTTGTATGTAAGAGTGCTTCTGGATATAGAAAGAGCCATTAATACTGAATGTGAGAGGTGTGGGGAAGGAACTACTATGTCTAGTGTGACTGCAGCCTTTAAGTGGGAGAAGGCTCCTCCATGATCTATGTGGGGTGGACTACGTGTTCATCAGACAGGCTCCAACATCCAACATGCGCTGGTCATTTATAGCCCGTAGATGAGTACAATATGATTGGACGTGAAACCTCTCGTGCAAGAAGTGGGAAGTGGAGAAGTCACAAGTAATTTGATTGTCACTTGCTCTGCCGATGAGATTATGGCCGATCAATATTCTAAATCCATTGACTCGTCAATGTTCTGCAAACATTAACAGCTGACCTAAATCGGTCTTTCACAGTTTTGCAATGTTCAGTTGACTTCCAACTCCAGAATGGTCTAATTCTTTATCTAAGCTTAAGTACCCTTGTACTAGACTCTACCAGCAGAGGACATAGTTTCTCCCTCTCTCTCTCCTCTCTCTCTCTCTCTCTCTCTCTCTCTCTCTCTCTCTCTCTCTCTCTCTCTCTCTCTCTCTGTTTCTCCATTAATGAAAAGTGACAGCGTGGAAATAAGGCTAAACTTGAAGTAAGGCACATGCAAAGCTTAGGGTTGCCAACTCGCCAAGACTGCCCTGGAGTCTCCAGGAATTGAAAATTAATCTTCAGGACACTGCAGTGAGCAAAAGCCCAAGGAGATAAATGATAAGGACACTACAAAACAATTTCTTTTTCTCTCAATTCGCTTGAGCATGGCTGCTCTTTAGTTATAAAGAATATTAGGAGATGGGAAAATAGGTTGTTTGTCTTGGTAGGATGGCTGGATACAGGGAATCATGTGAATAAACGTCCAAGGGTATGTGCAACCAGAGCTGGCAGCACTAACTGGTGGTAGAGTAATTAATGTATGTGGCAATTCTCATTAGAATGAGCCCACAGCAAAATGCTCAGACTGTCTGATAACTCTGGGAACTGGTGGCCTGAACATTTATCCTTGATGTTAAAGCACAACAGCACATTCCAGTTTAACTGGAATCCTTACTGTCAGTTATGTTTCCTCACTGTAATTATAAATTAACCTGCGGCTATAGGTCTTATTGCAGAAGAATCATAGAATTATAGAATCTGAAAGCACAGAAGGAGGCCATTTGGCCATTATCCTTGAACTGGCTCCAATTAGCCCCACTCCCTTGATCCTTGTTGAAGTATACATCCAATTCCTTTCAGAAAGTTATTACTGAATGTGCTGCCCCCATGCTTTCTAGCAGTGAATTCCAGAACAACAACCATTCAAATCTCTGCCTTCTGATACAACCAGCCCATGTGTAATATTTTTCAATCCTTTACCAGCAAGACATTGAGCTGAGAAAGGTGGAATAAGCAATTGGCTTCAGTTTGTGTAATCTTCATCACAATGCGAGACTTTATGATTGTCCACTGTCTTCCAAACCTCTTGTTTGAAGGCAGAAGTTATGAGTGAGATCCTTGATGACTTGTATTCCCAAATCCTGACCTTGCATCAGAGACAGACATTGAATTAAAAGGAGCAAGTATGCACGACCCCTGGACTACAGCAATCAACCAAGTGGCATTAATTTTGTCTCTTGCTCTTTTTTTTTAGTTCTCATCTGTTTCATTTGTTTAAAAAAGCCTCTTTTCCCCTTCATCAACCTGCTCTCTTTCCCTCCTCCTTTTACCCTCTCTTCCTCTCACATCCTTCTATCCCTCCAAGCCAAATAGTCTGTTTCAGAACCAGGGCTCACAGTCTAAGGATGCAAGGTAGACCATACAGGACTGAGATGAGGAGAAATATCTTCACCCAGAGAGGGTGAGCCTGTGGAATTCTCTGCCGCAGAAAGCAGTTGAAGTCACCACATTGAATGTTTTCAAGAAGGAGTTATATATAATTCTTAGAGCTAATGGGATCAATGGGTTTGGGGAGAAAGCAGGAACAGGGGACTGAGTTGGATGATTAGCCATGATCATAATGAAAGGCTGAGCAGACTCAAAGTGTAAATGACCAAGTCTTGCTCCAAGTTTCTATGTTTCTCCTTTCACCCCTAACATTCTCTCATCCTTCTCCCTTAACCACTTTTCCTCCCATCACACTCCCCCTCTTTCACTTTTCCCCTCCCTCTCTGCACTCTTCTGTCTCTGTCCCCTCCCTCTCTCCTGGACTCTTTTATATTAGACAATGACATGAAGCGGCTGGGAATGATATGATCCTGAGCCAGGGTCATTGGCACTAAGTTGCAAACTCACGCATGTGACTCCTGTTTGTCAGTCAGGAAGTGAGCAGATTCATCAAGGCTGTGCCCGATTATCAGAATAATCGAGGTTGCATCTTCATGTTGCATCATGTTGTGAGGTAGCGGCCATATTAATGGTGTTATGCACGGTTAGGGGTACCGTTGTACTGGGCTGCTGAACACAGGCCATTTAAGTGGATATATAAAATCCTATGGCACTATTTTCAGGAAGGAAGTTCTGCCTGATGTGTAGGTTAATATTTGTCCCATATCCAAAATCAACCAGCCAAAGATTTAACTGTTTATTTCATTGCTCTTTATGAAACCTTGCTGTGAGCAAATTGGCTGCTTCATTTAATGCATTTCCTCAGTGGCTCAATTCAAAAGTACTTCATTGACAGGAAGCTGCCATGCTTACTAAATATGTATTCAGATTCTAAACACTCATTTGATCAGGATAGGTTGGACACTGAAATTTCCAATCAATCAACCAGGAGAGAAAATTTGGAAATTAACCCAAATTATCCGCTTCCCCTTTAATCCCTGAGTAAAATAAAAAAAAGTTAAGTAGACTCTAAATAGTTCCCTCATGCAAGTTCTGTGTCACTTTCTGCAAAACAGGATGTTTACATTTTGTGTTTCACTGTAAACTGACAACTCTTGTCTATTTGTCACAACATAATTGTCATATTACATTCTGATCCAGCTTTTGGCATCCCTAACAACATGTCAACTGAATTCTGATTTAAACTAATCACAATAAGTAGTCTATACCTCACTATTCACTAACACCTCGTTATAGCACTCTCAGAGTGTTGTGTAACTCCTGTGCTGTATGGTGAGCAACAAAGGGCAGTTTTGTCTGAGTTATTCAGTAGAGAGCCACAGACAATGTGCACTGCATCAAAGATTCATATAATAAAAGACTCCTGGAATTATTTGTACAGGAAACAAGGCAACCTCCTTAAGCATTATTTTTATCGACTCCCCTTTCTCATTGTTTCTCCCCCTCCCAGAACAAACTTCAGTGCAGGTAAGCTAGTTCCAGGTTAGTGCCAACAATAGACCATGCTCTAGCCCAATAACTGACCTTGCAGTAACTTGGACACAAGTGCTGATAGGGTTCTACACTTTCAGAGGTACCATCTTTCAGTTGACATCATTGACGTTTTTTATTCCTGGAACTATTCTTATAAATCACTTCTGCACTCTCTCCAGTGTATTCACATCCTTCTTATAATGTGACACCCACCACTGCACACAATACTCTAGCTGAGGTCTAACTGGTGTCTTACACAAGTTCAACATTATCTCTTTGCTCCTGCACTCTATGTCTCTCTTAATAAAGCCAAGAACGCTATACACTTTGTCAACCACTCTCTCAACCTATCCACCTTCAATAGTCTGTACACATACACCCAGCATTCCTCTGCTCCTGCACCCCCTTTAGAATGGTATGCCCTGTTTAACATCGTCTTTCAATGTTCTTCTGACCAAAGTGCATCACTTCACACTTTTCTGAATTTGTCCATCAAACTGACGCCGAACACATCCACCCTGTGTATTGCCTCAGCCATTTTCCAGTTACAGTTACTATCAAAAGAACAGCAAGCAATGGCAGAGAACAAAGTTTAAGATGGTCACTGTCAGTGCCGAGTCTGCCTAGTCACCCAGTATCCCCCAACCCCATCCCACAGCTACCTTTTGCCTCACATGACCCCAACTGCCCAATTCCACCCATCAATGGGAGAGCCACCGTATTGGACTTTGCCTTTAACGGCCCTTCCTGCTCCCTGAGCCACAACATTACACCATAGCAGTGGCCTCCTTGGTCCTCTGAGCATGCCCAATGGAGGCCATGGTGCTGGTCACTGCCAATAATTCCCCCTCCCATAGCACACCATGAAGTCTCATGCAACTCTGCATACATCCTTATATCTTGTGTATCGCCCTCCATTACCATCCCTATCCCCATTCTCCACACCGTTTTGGCAGTGATTTCCCCTTGCTCCTATATTTCCGAATTGCATCCTCTTCATCAGTAAATGCACAGATCCTCAGGACTGTATTCACCCCAGATCTCTGAGTGACATCAATGAGTAGCCCCTGGAAGTACCTGAGCAGACCCCTGGCTGCTGTCCTTGCAGCTCCCTGACTGACCCTGTCATTCACTGACCGGTCCTGCTAGCCTTGACTGGACTGACTACTGCCCACTCCCTGAGCTGTAACCAGGCATACCCCCTGACCAATAGCAGCCCAAGAGGGCAAGTAACCATGCCAAGTCTCTTGGCTGTGTCCCAACTGTGCCCATGTAATGGGCACCAGGACCCCACCCCCTGGCCAAGGTGGGTTTGTATTGGTATTATTAATAAAGCAGGATGTGCAGGTCACATGGAACCTAATGAGCAATAATCCCCTTCAATGGGCAACTCGCCACTTTCTAGTGAGAACCTCACTTCGAAGATGGACAGTTCCATAAAAGACAGAGAGAGAAATGCTCCCGATGGAGAGAGACCTTGGCAGAGTTCTCTCCGAATCTGGCACGAAACTCACCATAGCCCACATTGCTCAAGCCATGATGAGAGTGCATCCTCTGCCTCTACTCAAAAAGTCCAGACTCTGATGGAACAGGCTTGATGGACTGAGTGGACCACTCTTCCTCCTAATTTACATTTTAACTATTTGCTTAATAAGTCTTACCACTTTCAACGATAATTATGCATTTACCCCAAGTCCCTCTGCTCTTTAAAATCGTCTCCTTCATTGCATGTTGTGCCTCCTTGATCTTGCTGCGCAAAATGCCTCCCACTGATACTTCTCTGTAGTCTATTTGATCTGTCACACATTCAATCCTCTGTCCCCTTGAGGTCCATCCTCAGACTTCAACACACTCAAGTTACAAGTTATTTACAAGTTTTGAAAATTTGCCCTACACACTGAAATCTAAGTCATAAATATGGATTTCCAAAAGACAGTAATTCTGAGGCAAATCTGAGAAATACTTTGCTTAATGGCTTCGCCCAGTGTGTCTCTCTGTTTGCTCACACTGACCATCTTCTCTTGATGTAAGCATGAAATCAAGTGAAAATGTATATGCTAAATAAAAACCAAAAGAACTGCAGATGCTGTAAATCAGGAACAAAAACAAAGTGGCTGGAAAAGCTCAGCAGGTCTGGCAGCATCTGTGAAGGAACAAAGAGTTAACGTTTTGGGTCTGGTAACCCTTCCACTGAGGAAGCGTTAACTCCCCAAAACGTTAATTCTTTTTTCCTTCACAGATACTGCCAAACCTGCTGAGCTTTTCCAGCAACTTTGTTTTTGTTTCAAAAATGTATATAGCCCCAGTTTAGTCTCCCTAATCGAGAAGTATGTATTAGAATCCTGTTTCTTACAGCTACTGTCCTCCCATCAGAGATCTGCTGTCTCTGTTATTCATAATCAGCTGTCTTACACCATCACCCCCCCCCTCCAGAATAGTCCACTGTAACTGCTCTGTGATGCTCAACATCTAACTATACCTATCCCAACTGTTCTTTCTATCATCCTTCACATTCTCTAAAGATTTAATCTGTAGCTTTCCAGCTCTGATCAGATGGCCAAAGTACTCACATTTCCTCTTCTGGATATCATTTTTTCAGTGTGCTTTTTGAACTTGATATTTTAATCACCTCTTTGTTTATCTACTGCCCACTCTGTCTCTGGTGATTCAACAATGATTAGAAAAATCTCTAATCTGGTGGATAGAGTCAGAATGTATGTATTTGCCTGTGCTTGTACAAAGAAGATTTTGGAAACAAGGGTCTGCTGTTAGCCTTGCCCATCTGCTGTCCTTCTAAAAGAAAGATGCAGTTTGTTTCATGATCTGGAGTCCACGTCTGTCGCATTGGAGAAGGAGCATTGTCAGATTAGAGGTCTCCCTATTCTCAGTCCTCAGCCAAATGGTGTGATGGATCTGTTGAATCTCTCTAGCAAAGAGTACAAAGACAGAGAGTGGATTGTGTAACGTGAACTGACAACAGAGTTTAAAAATGAAGCAGATGAAATAGGTGCGGAACTAGAAGTCAACACAATCCCCAAAGTGTCAGGCTTCAAAGAGACCAGCAATTATGATATTTGGTGGCACAGATCAGTCACTTTTGTTATCTATAAACCCTTGCACTACTCAATCAGTTTATTTTCTCCCAGATGGAACATGAAATACAAATAGGACACAGCCTCGAAATATATGCAGGAAATAACCATAAACAGTCTTCCTTCAACCAGTTACAAGCTCCACAAATGATCTCGGTACCCTGAGTAGTATGAACATTTATGAATGAAAACTCTAAATCCAATTGGTATCTGCAGTTTCCTGGGCAAATATTAATGTCTATTGAGAGGACAGAATTATCCTCAACTCTGTTGTCTTCCAACTTGAAACACATATAAACGTGGCTCAACTTCCACCTTTTTTAATATTCATTTATGGGATGAGAGTGTTGCTAGCTAGGGAGCAACTATTGCCCATCCCTAATTGCCCACAGGGTAGTTAAGAACCAACAACATTGCAGTGAGTCCAGACCCACAGCAATGTGGTTGACTCTTAACTGCCCTCTTACACATAACTGTAAGCAATGGTTCCTGGGATGAGGAACAGCTGAACCCAGGTCAGCTCTTGTCTTGCTTGTGGGAGTCAGGACAATTCTTGACCGAATTCCCAATGGGAATGTGTGCAATGGAATTAGGTGGTAAACTTTAAACAAAGTTGGGTTTGAGAAATAATTGTTGGACCATGTTCGAGAGGGAAAAGGATATTTAGAACTTGAAAATACAGTTAGTTGCCTTGGTAACGAGGAAGATACAAATAAAATACAGTCCATTTGTTTCTTTTCCCCCTGTCACTCGATCCCTTGACATTTAAGTAATTGGATTGAGTAATTTTGTAATTTTAAACTTGACTTCTTCAAGTCGACTGGAAACTCTTCCTGGAATTCAGCCTTTGTGGGTTAAAGGGCAAGAAATCTCACTGTTGATGAGGCAGAGGTTTGTTGAAAACGTCACTTTCTCAATCTTGGCCAGAGCATCAGAGATGGGCTGCAGCTGACTCTCCACTCAGCACCTGGCCAAACTTTATGAGCATCTGTCCCGAAGTAATGCACTACTGCTTTCGAGTGAAAAGTCATGAATCAGCATAAAACAATTAAGATGGAACTGAGGAACCACCTTTTTTTCTGCCAAGGCCATGATTCCTCATGAGTCCCATGAGCAGAGAGCAGTGAAGGTGGTGGTCACGGAATATTTTTAAGGCAGAAATAGATAGATTACAGACTAACAAAGGAATCAGAGCTCATTGGGAGCAGGCAGGAATGTGCAGAAGAGGCCACAATCAGACCAGCCATGTTGCTTACAATGGAAGAGCCAGCTCAAAGGACCTACTCTGAATTTGTATATTCCCATGTCCTTTTGAGTCTGAGCAACAGGAAACCTAGCTCCTCCCAGGCTAACATTACCCTCAAAATCCAATTCAAAGTACCATCCATAATATCATAGGTTGCAGCCAAAGACCTGAGGATTCAGGGAGCGCAGTGGGGCAGGCTCAAGACGCCTGTTTCTGTTTCTATTTCTTATGTTCTTCTGATTTCAGCTTTTTTTTTGTTGAATTGAGAAAGCATATGAAGGGCCGAAGACAAAAGAATTGGACATCATCAACAGCCAAAGGTTTAAGATGAGCAAAAGCTGATGCCAGGAAGTAACATTGCTACCAGCTGGGGAAAGAATTTAAGGATCTTGTGAAAAGGAACTTCATGAAGATTGCTGGGGAAAGCAAAAACTGAAGGGATGAAGCCTCAGATGACTATACCCCAGACTATGGCCTGAAATTAGGCTCATCAGATATTCAAGGCAAATGTTTCCACTGTACGTATCCCACTCCTCAAGATATTTGAGTTTCAACTGAAAGAGCCCTCAGGTAGGTTCAGGACGTGGGAGTGGCAGGTGCTGGCAGGATAGGACAGGGTGGCTCAGGATAACTGACAGGAAGAGCTCAGAGCTTAGGGGAAACTGGTCCTCCTGCTTCAGAGTCAAGCCAGCAGATACGACCCAGCAGAACTCAGGAATGAAGGACCTGGTCCCTGAACTCACCTTGTGGAGCTCAGAATGAAATACCAGCTCAGACCAGCCTTGTCATTTCCAAGTCTTAGTGTCATTGTTTCTGCTGGGTTCTTCCTCAGAGAGAGTGAACATAAAAGTTTCTGTTTGTTGGTAGCTGCCTTTTAAACACCAATTGCCCCTAAAACTGAGCAAAGTCTCCCGAGACAGGCATTAGACCCCTCATCAACGTAATCAATGGGCCCAATACCTGTTTTGAGCTTCTGCACTGGATGCTTGGAGATGGGCTTCATAAATTTAGCAATGGAAGCAATGCTCAAAAAACGTAGTTGCAGTGTGTCCCAGCACTGAACTGCCATGTTCTCTTCCCTGTTATATTTATTGGACAGACTCAGTCCAGAGTCATTCCTCACCTATTGTTCAACATCCCCACTTACTTCAGGAATTCAGGAATGTATTGTACTTCATGAGCCCCCAGTAAGCGTGGTATAATTTATGGTTCCGTCGAGGAGGTGGAGCAGCTAAACCGGAAGTCGGAAGTTTGAGTTACGGAGAATTGGGAAGCATTGTCAGAAGCTCTAGCAATGAGAAGTAACTTTAAGGTGCTAACAGCTGTTTTGCCTCGCTCTGATCAAATGGTGGAGAAGATTTGATGGGCTGAATGGTCTAATTCCACCCTTATTGAAATAGCTGTATAGAGTTTGGTGTTTCAACACCAAGTCACCCATTATATACACATTAACAATTCCTGACTATAGCACTGTGTCATATAGAGTGATGGTCTAAAGTATCCCTGACACTCCCATTTATATCTGTCAGCCAGGGCTCCCTGATTGGACCAGATTAACAGCTCCAATTGGGGAACTCAGGCTCCAAGAGGTCCACCTGGCTGCCCTCGTTACAATCACTATAGCTATGTCTTGTGGCCTTTTAGCTGGATAATATAGAGCATGAGGGATTTGTATCAAACGAGGATACAGCCATTTGGGACTGAGATAGAGGGAATTAAATGGGCTGTAAACATTTAGAATCATTTAGCACAGAAACAGACCCTTCGGTCCAGCCAGCCCATGCCACTCATATTCCCAAACTGAACTCGTCCCGCCTCTCTGTGCTTGGCCCATGTCCCTCCAAACATTTCCTATTCACGTACTTACCCAAATGTCTTTTAAACAATGTAACTGAACCCACATCCACCACTTCCTCTGGAAGTTCATTCCATGCACGAACCACTCTCTGTCTCAAAAGGTTTCCCCTCAGGCCCTTTTTAAATCTTTATCCTCTCTCCTTAAAAATATGCCCTCTAGTGTTTAACTCCCCGACCCTAAGGGAAAGATCGTCGTCATGCACCTTATCTATGCCCTTCATTATTTTATAAACCTCAATAAGGTCACCCCTCAACTTCCTACACTCAAGTGAAAAAATGTCTGGGACTATCCAGCCTATTTTTTAATCTCAAATCCTCCATTCCTTTTGGTACATTGACAGAGATTAATAGATGTTTGGACATTAGGGAAAGCACAGGATGTGGGATGAGGGTGGGATAGAGGAATCGAATCAGGAGATTAGGCATGATCTCATCGAATGTTGGAGCAGGCTGTTGAGTTAATCTAACTCCTATTTTTTAGCTTCTCCTGTTCTTACACAATGATCTGGATGGGTTAATGTGAAAAACAGCAGAGGGACTATTCCTTGATGTGATGCACAGCTTAGGTACTCTCCCTAAACACTTACATTCTGGGTTAAACAGACTCTCTCTGACCCTGGCATTTGGCAGGGGTCCCAGGTAGCAGTTTCAATGTGGGCGTTTGATGTTTTAGAAAAACCAGCAATTTGAACCCAGGAGAGAGATCACACACAGGGTAACAATTCGCTCTCCGTCTCTTTGTAACAGCCTGTTTTATCTCAGCCAACATTAATAGCAAATATGTTAATTTCAGCAGGCCTTTTATTTGTATTTTTTTGCTGCAGGGTTTCGTCTGTGAAGTGAGCAAACAAAGAGGAGAGTGAAAAATAAAGGCGAAATGTCACACAGACGCTGAGTTGTCAGGGATTGTCAGCTTCTGCCAAACTGGTGGGTATTTGTCATCTGCCCTGGAGTCTCAGTATCGCTGGACCCTGCCCACACTGACGGCAGCCTTTCAGTGCCTGGCGACTCTGGGTCTGCTGCTTTGACACAGAAAACAAGTGAGGCAGGGAGGGAGAGAGTGGGAATAAAAGCACAGCTTGTGCTAAGTCGTGGTTTAAAAGATAAAATGGTACGACAGACTGTCTACAGGCTCTTCTGATGGGTCAGCAGGTTTATCCAGTGACTGGCTTAGCCTTACACAGTCTGATTGCGGCCACAGTGGCAGCAAGAAATTTCCTTTATTCCATCACGCGATGTGGGCATCATGGCCAATGCCAGTATTTGTTACCCGTTCCTTTTCAGAGGGCAGCTGAGAATGAACCGCGTTGCCATGGTTCTTGAGTCGCATTTAGGCCAAACTGAATAAGGCGCCTCTTGGCTTTTTAACAACAAATTGCTGATGGTTTTGTGGCTACCAATACTCAAACTGGCTTTCTATTCCAGGTTTTATTAAGTAATTTAAGTGTCACCAGCTACTAAGGAGGGATTTGAATCCACGTCCCCAGACAATTAGCTTGGAGCCTCTGGATTAATAATCCAGTGATATAACTGCTGTGTAGAAGTTAAGTTGCCTGCTCTCTCATCAGAGACAGAAGTCACATGATGCCAGGTTATAGTCCAACAGGTTTATTTGAAATCACAAGCTTTTGGAGCACTTGCCCCTTCATCAGGTGGAGCCTCTAAGTTTTGGCAATTATGCACGTCACCTGATGAAGGAGCAGTGCTCTGAAAGCTGGTGATTTCAAATAAACCTGTTGGGACAATAACCTGGTGTTGTGTGACTTCTGACTTTGTCCACCCCAGTCCGACACCGGCACCTCCACATCATCTCATCGGGAAGACAGAGAGACAGCTGGCAGTGGTTTAAGGAGAGATGGTGAGAAGCAGAGTCCTTTGGGATAACTTCAGTTGGTGTAGCAATTGGACCCATCCAGCATCACTGTGCATTGCCAACCAGCTGGCCAACCAACTGAGCTAACTATTAATGGATGCTGCAATTGGTCGTTGAATGAGGCACTTAAGGAGGGTAAAGTTTTTTGGAAAGGTATGTGTGGGCTGCAGGGGCATTGTTAGCAACGTTCTCTCTAAGCTTTGCTGTTGTGCAGCAGCTAGGGAGCTCTGTGCACACTGATCCACTGCTGGAGCTAGCAAGGGCAGGGAGAATTGACTGCTCATGTTCAAGAGGCTGCAGAAAGGACTCCCAAGAGTGGATCCAGGAATGAAGATCTCCATCAATTGGAGAAACTGAACGTGTATTTCTGATAATAGGGAAGGCCGAGAGGAGAGCTGCTCAAAGTCCAGATGAGTCTGAACACAGTAAATCCAGAGCAACTGTTCCCATTGGTGAAAGTGTCGATAACCTGAGGGCACATTTTAAAGGCAATCGACAAAGAAGAAAAGGAGACATGAAGAAAACAGAGATTTTATGCAGTGAGTGGTTAGGATATAGAAACACAGAAAATAGGTGCAGCGGTAGGCCATTTGGCCCTTCAGGCCTGTACCACCATTCAATACGATCATGGCTGATCAGTATCCCATTCTTGCTTTCTCACTATGCCCCTCAATCCTTTTAGCTGCTATGGCCATGTTCAGCCCTCTCTTCAATATATCTAACAAGCTCATCCCAACAGCTTCCTGTGGGAGAGAATTCCACAGGTTCACAGCTGAGTGAAGAAATTCTTCCTCATCTCAGTCCTGAATGGCTTGCCCTTTACTGGGGACTTACCCACAACCTCAGAGCAGATTCCATTATGGCTTTCAAAAGAGGATTGGATCTTCATCTGAAGAAGAAAACAAATTGTAGGGTCACAGGGAAGTGGACTGGGTGAATTGCTCCTACAGAGGACCAGCAGAGACATGATGTACTGAATGGCCTCCTTCCACATGGTAACTAATCCATGATTCTAAGACTGGCATCTTTACTCCCATTACTAGTTGAGCTGACTGCAAGACTTCCTGGACAAACCAATGATCAGTAAAGAATTAGGCAGCTTGAACATGGGACAGGTGTCATATATTGGCCCAGAACAGGTAAACAAACGTTGCTGTGTGACACCATTATCTGTGAGTTCAGAGCCACTCAGACACCGGAACCATAATTATCCAGTGCATTACTACAGAGTGTTGCAATGCTGGGATGCACTGTCTTTCAGTTGAGAAATTAAATTCTGTCTGAAAGATCCCATGGAATCAATTTGAGGAAGAGCAGGGATGTGTTTGTTAATGTTTGTCCCTTAATCAACAGCATAGATGTAGACTATCTGCTTATTAACCCATTGCAGTTTGTGGGAGATTACTGTGCACAAATAGGTTGCTCTGATTCCTACGTCACAGCTGCAACTCTCTATCCCTGTCTTTCTCTGTTCCTCTCTCTTTCTCCCTCTGTCTCTCTGTCCCTGACTCTCCCAATCCCTCTCTGTCTCTTTATCCTACTCTATTTCTGTCCCTCCCTATCTCTATCCCTCTCCATCTCTCTATCCCCTCTCCCTATCCCTCTCTCTATCTATCTCTCTACACTTTCTCTACTTCTTTTGCTCTGAATGACTTTAAGACATTCTAACGCCATGAAAGGTGCTATTTAAATGCAATTCTTTCCTTTCAAAGAACATTTCTGATCTGGTCGGGTTTTTGCCTTCAATGGTCATTTGTTGTTTAACTATTCTTTTTGTTCACTGGACTAAAATATTTTGAACCCACACTCAGTCCAGCTTCCATATTGATCAATGAAGTAACATTTCCACCAATTTCCGAGCAATGTCACTTAGCTCGCTCCCCATATCTATGACTCACCCCCTCACATTGCACCTTCCCAGATCCCCACATCCCTTCGAATGCTGCTTGTTGGGTAGAAGAGCATTAGGATCAACAGTTACGCTTGTGTAGCTGAATAGCCAACAGGCTTACCATGTTAGCTGGGTGCCACCAAAATCCAGTGAGGAGGAAGCAAAACAGACAAGAGAAAAATAGTCAAGATAGAAAAGCTCTTAGGAAAGGCAGAAATTGCTTACAGTAACTTTACAACACAATTTAACAAGGCTGAGAGAAAGTATGTGATCAGGGAGCCTCTTGTCATCATTTAAAAGTGTGGCCCCGGGGAGGGAATGTCAGATCAGTCAGGCACGGAGACTATTCTGTTCAATGAATAATAAACAATGTTTTATAAAGTAATGAGCTGGTCTTGTCCAGATTAAATTACCAACTTGGTTTCTCATTACACAGGCGTGGGAGCGCTGGCTAAAATGCTATGAAATTTGCTATCATGGTTGCTTGACTGGTTGACAGAACTGAAACGAAGAATCACTTAAATATACATAAAATCAAGATCTCTGTGTAGCTTGTCTTTGGGGAACACATCGCAAGACCATTATAGATTACAGCCTTGATTTCTTTGAGGAGCTGAATGGCCTCCTCCTGTTCCAAGATTATATTATACAGTCCCTTGTAGCTCAGACATCAGCGATGATGAGATTAGATTCCCTACAGTGTGGCAACAGGCCCTTCGGCCCAACAAGTCCATACTGCCCCTTGAAGCATCCCACCCAGACCCATCCCCCTATAACCCACACACCCCTGAACACTATGGGCAATTTAGCATGGCCGATCCACCTAGCCTGCACATCTTTGGACTGTGGGAGGAAACCGGAGCACCCGGAGAAAACCCACACAGACAAGGGGAGAATGTGCAAACTCCACACAGACAGTCGCCCGAGGCGGGAATCGAATCTGGGTCCCTGGCTGTGTGAGGCTGCAGTGCGAACCACTGAGCCACCGTGCCGCCCCAAGGGATGTTGTGGTCCGTCCATTATGGTCTACAATTGGTTCTTAATTGGTTCCAGAATCTTTACCTACGCATGGAGGAGACCAATTATGTCTGATCCACCATTCTTTTACATCTGTGAAGTCACCCCTTCACTCTATACCCCATGATACCCTTACTCAACAAATTCTACCAACCTCATTCTGAGCTTCTTCTGAACCTGAGTACCTAAAACCTTTTGGCTTCCAGAGAATGCCAGATCCCTACTCCCTCTTGTGTGCTTTCTTCCTGACATCCTATTTCTATCTTTAAGATAATGCCTGCTTGTTTTTGATTCCCCAAAAGAATTGTTTCTCTATCATACCTTATCATGTTAGACATCCTCAACCAGATCACCATCTATCTTCTCAATTCAAGGGAATCAAGCCAAAGTTCTTCAACCTGGTCTCAAAACATGACCCTTTAAATCCAGGGTCAAACTGGCCCTCTTGGAATCCTTGATAATTCTCGGAAATTGAGGGCCTCCAGCCATACTCTTCACCGCAAGAACTGGAAGCAGCTTCTTTGCATAAATACAATCAAATAGATAATCACTTGAAAGTAAGTAGGCAATATGATCGTCAAGAGAAGAAACACTTCAGAGAACATTACCGGCTGTCATTGCCTGTTCATCAGGAGAGGCACACAAGTTATTTGAGAAGTGTTAGGAAGGGGAGCTAAGTGGACAATGATGCCATTCATTTGAGGTATGTGTTACCCAGATAGGCGCTTCACAATTCACTTTGGCCCCATTGTAATCCCAGATCATTATAAGGATCTATTACATCCCCAGAAGATCAAAGAAAAAAGTAGCTTCAAAACTGAGAAAGGAGACATTTGAATTGGCAACAAGGAGCCAGCTGAACAGAACACAGCCACATGGTGCCGGCAGAATAGACACTTCACTAGTCAGTTTTATCAAGGACTCAATAAAAGCTCAACCAGCTCCCAACTGTGCCTTACCGTGTCACCCTCAGTGTGAAGGTGTACAGGTTCTTTCAAATACTGCCTTCCCTCTGCACACACGGACACACGCGCACAGACATGTCCGCACACATGCACACATGCACGTGGACACACATGTACACACATAATGCACATACATGCGCCTACCCCCATACAAACACGTGCGTACATATGCGTACACTCACACTTACATGCATGCGACACACAGACACATACTCACACACAGATCCACTCCATTCCTCAATAAGATCATGGCTGATTTTCTGTCATAGTTTCACATTATTGCCCCATCTCCACACACCATAATCCCTGAGAGAGCAAATATCTCTGACCATGGTGTCGTATACTCCAGCATTGAGCATTCACAGTTCTCTGAGGTAGGGAATTCCAAAGATTCACAAGTGTCTGAATGAAGGAGTTTCTCCTCTCATTCTTTCTTCAGTTTGTGATAAAATGGATTTTCCTACTGCTAATTCCTGAACATGTCACACCTTCAAAAGTTTTTTAAAAATCTGTTCACGATACTTTCCTTGTTGGATATTTTTTCTCCATCTTTAGCTTATCCCAGTGATATAGCTGATTCATTACAACAATTTATTTGACCAGTCCAAATATCAAGTCTAATCATGCTTTCTAACTGATGGCACCAACATCCTGCGGCTCACTGTTAATCTTGGTTTCTCATTCTGCTAATGCTGCCTGTTCTGTTGGAATCATGTGTTAATCTTAAAACCTCATTCCTAAAGAGCGCTGTGATCCTTCCAATATCAGCTGGGAATTTTGTGAATGTCCAGTTTAGAAGCTCCAAGTGTTCTGCGACATTAGAGCCACACAGCTCCCAGTGATCCTTGCATGCCTCCAACTCAGACTAACCATGCATCCACAGTTCCCATTGCTGTTTTACCTAGGACCTAAATACTGGAATTCCCTCCCTGCGTCTCTTCTCTTCACAGATGCTCCTTAAAACTTACCTCCGTGGCTAAGTTAACAAGGTGTAGAGCTGGATGAACACAGCAGGCCAAGCAGCATCAGAGGAGCAGAAAGGTTGACATTTAGGGTCAAGACCCTTCTTCAGAAAAGACCCTTCTTCCTTGGCTAACAGGGTTACCTGTGCCCTCATATCCACCTGGGACTCTATGCCTGCAGACTGTCTTGTGCCTCAATGACAGGTTCCACTTTGCAACCATTACCTTCCCTCTCACTCTCTCTCTCTCTCTCTCTCTCTCTCTCGAGGGGAGTCAGCCTTGGAGAAAAGGTCTACAAACTCCCACACCATACAAAACAGAGCGAGCCTTAATGCCCAGAACCATTAGAGTCAAGGGCATGATCACTGATAGACAGGATATGGAGGTCCCGGTGTGGGACTGGGATTGACGAGTCACTTCATCTTTCGAAGGAGCAGCGCTCCGAAAGCTTGTGATTTCAAATACCTGTTGGACCATAACCTGGTGTCATGTGACTTCTGACAGATAGACAGCAGAGATGCTACGCCACCACTCTGTACCTGCCTTCCCCCTAATCCTAACAATCCTCATATCAATGTTCTAGTCATCCATATGGAAACATCACAAAGATTGAGATCAACTCATTGAAAGCTACAGCACTTGCAAATGAGTGTTAAAATAAAAGCAGCATATTGCAGATGTTAGAAATCTGAAACAAACACAGTGAATGCCAGAGGAAACTCCCAGCAGGTCTAGCAACATCTGTGCAGATAAAGTTAATCAACATTAATTGGTGGGCATGTGGAATGCACTGCTGGCAGTGGTAGTGAGGTCAGATAATTTAGAGACTTTTAAGTGACTCTTGCATAGGCACATGGAGGATACTAAAATGTAGGGTATGTAGGCTATATTGATCTTAGTAGAATAATAGGTTGGCACAATAACGTGGGCCAAAGGACCTGTACTGTGCTGTACTGTTCTATGTTCTATGTTCTGTGTTAATGTTTCAAGTCTTGGTATGGCTCTTTTTCAGTTTTGAAGACTGTGAAGAATGGAAGAAGAGTTGCAATAGACTGAACTTGTATTAACTCTCTCGACAGATGCTGCCAGACCTGCTGAGTTTCTCCAACATTCTCTGTGTTTATTGTGAGTGAAATCACGTGATGATGGAGTCAGTGGGATATTCATGTAAGAAAAACTGAACTGTTAGTCCCCTCGCAACCCAAAGACTTTGTTATCTTAAAAATACAAACAAATATAGCTGTCCAGGACAATCAACATGAATACCTGCCTTCAGTAAGGTTCTCCAACATCGATCTACATTGGCTGGTGAGTGAAAGAGTGAGTCAGAGTTTTTGTTTGATGTTAAACTGGGAAATGACAAGAGTTATGGCTGGATTGGATTTCCCGCGTTCATCAAGTTACTTGAGCATAGCCCGTTCCCAATTCTGAATTGGGTTGTCAACCATCATCAGATGGATTCCTGGTGTTTTCACCACAATTTTCACCCTGTGCAGTCGTTAGTCCATCCTCCTGGCATACTGCCATCCCACACCCTATAAAGAAAGGACCAGCCTTCATGTCAACCATTTGGATTAATTTTGATAGTTACATAGGAACATAGAAAGAGGCATAGGTTATTCAGCCCCTCAGGCTTGTTCTACCAATCAATGAGATCATGGCTTATCTGTGGTCTAACTCCATACATCTGCCACTGGTCCATATTCTTTAATATCTTCAATAGCTTTCCTTAACAAAACTTCAGAAATCTCCAACTTAAAATTAACAACTGATCCAGCAACAGCTGTCATTTGTGAAAGAGTTGCAAATCTCTAACACCCTTTGAGCATAGAAGTGCTTCCTGGAATCTCTAATGTCCCCTCGTTCTAAAGTCTCCATCCAGTGAAACAGTTTATCTTTATCTACGCTGTTGTTTCCAGTTAATGTCTTGAAGATTTTGATCAGATCACCACTTATCCTTCTAAATTGTGGAGGAAGCAGGCCTAATTTGTACAATCTCTCCTCCACTTCCCCCCGAAGCCCAAGTATCACTTAAATAAAACAAAGAACTGTGGATGCTGAAGATCTAAAACAAAATCAGAAATTGCTGGAGAAACTCAGCAGATCTGGCAGCATCAGTGGGGAGAAAGTAGAGTTAATGTTTCTCTGGACTTGGCTGGACTATTGCTCTCTACACATGTCTGTCAGACCTGCTGAGTTTTTCCAGCAATTTCTGCATTTCATCTAGATATCATTATTGTAAACAATCTTGTACTCCCTCCAAGGCCAAAATATCCTTCCCAATGTATGATAGGGCAGCCTTTGTCCCACCCATTTCCAATACCTTTGAATGTAAGTAAGCGAATGTGTTTAAGGAAAATAAATGAATGAACATAGTTTTGACAAATGGCTCCATGATTTTTTTTCTTGGGAGTTTTCATTTACCTTTGGAACAAAATTCAGGAGAATAATGTTCAAATCCTGGAAACATCAAAGCAGTCCTAGAGATATTGGTGACTTGATGCCACTGGTGCTGGATTTTCATCATACTACTCAAGGAATCAACTTCATGGACTAATGCTCTCCTCTCGTTCCACAGAATGCCAGACCCACATGCAACTGATGCAAACATTTACAGGCAAGCTACTGAGCGTTGATGGGCTATTTGACCATAGGCTGCATCACTGCCAAGTTGAAATGTTGCCCTTATCACACGCCTGCACAAGCACACACATTTTGGCAGAGTTCTCTAGACAGTGAACGTGAGTGAAATCTGTTGGCTAATTTCTCCCACACAGCTCACGATATACTTTTCAGATGGCATCTCTCACTGAGATTAATTCATTTAAATGTTTCCAATTGTATAGCTGTGTAGAATGCGTCAATAGTGTTTGTTAGTTTGCACTCTTGCCACTAGGATGGAAGGTCCTGAGTTTAAAAGTCTGCAGACTTAACTGCCAAATTTAGGATAATATTCAGTACAGTGCTGGTGGATGGCTGCATTGTTGCAGGTTCTGTTCAATGGATGAAACATCAAACTCAGGTCTTGCAGTGGATGGCAACTATCCCATGCCATTACTTCAAGGGAGAGAGTTGATTTCTTCCTGTCATCCTTGTCAAAATCCATGAAGCAGAATATCTGATCATTTTTGCACCATTGTCAATGAAATCTTGCTATGTTTCCTATCTAACAGCAGTAAAATATTTGAATGCATGTCGTTAGAAGTTAAGAATCGAATGGTGACCATGACACAGATGTCAATTGTTGGGAAAACCCATCTGGTTCCTAATGCCCTTCAAGGAAAGAAGCTGCTATCCTGACCCAGTCTGGCCTACGTGTGGCTCCAGGCCCATAGAACTGTGGTTGACTATTAACTGTTCTCTGGGCAATTAGGAATGGGCAATAAATGCTGCCCAAGCTGATGACTAAGTCCTATGAATGCATAAGGGAAAGCCAACCAGCCAATTGAGCTAACCAACGAAAAATACCCCATACAAAAAAGCAGGCACACAGAAAGAGAGCCCCAGATCCTGAGTCATACATCACCTCTTCCTCATTCCTGGACAAAGCATATTTGTGCACAGGATTAATAGTATCATCAAATTGTGCATGAGTTGTGGGTGCACAATGTGACAACGCTATGGCTTTAAGAGATGTATTTTGTCCTAGTTTTTCCTATGAAGCCAGGTTGAGATAGAGATGATATGGGGTGTAAAAACAACTTGGACAGTGTAAGGCATACAGGTTACACCGCACAGAACATGCACCAGGCAAAATCAGCATTAACAAGATCAAGCTTAATGTGAAGTTAGAGTCCATTCAGCAATTTAATAACAGCAGAGATGAATCTGGTCCTAAGCCTGCTCGTGCACGTGTTTAGGCTTCTGTATCTTCTGCGTGATGGAAAGCATTACCGGGATGGGATGACAGCATAATGTTGGCCACCTTTTTGAGTCAGTGAATCGTGTAAATGGAGTCCATGGATGGAAGGTCAGCTTCTATAATTGTCTGGGCTGTGCACACCACCTTCTGTAGTTTCTTACAGTCCTGTGCAGAGCAGTTGCCATACCAGGCCATTATGCGCCTGGACAGCTTTGCTTTCTATGGTGCATTTGTAAAAGTTGGTGAGGGTCTTTAACGCCAAATTTCCTGAGCTACCTGAGGAAGAAGAGGTGTTATTGTGCCTTCTTGACCATCACATTCATGTATAAGATCATTGATTATCGTCACGCCTTGGAACTAGATGTTCTCAACCCTCTCACCTTCCGCTCCATTGATGTAGATGGGGGTGTGTTCCTCTCCTTTCTTTCCAAAGTCAGTGATCAGTTCTTTAGCTTTACTGACATTGAGAGAGAGGTTGTTCTCATTACACCACAACACCAAACCCTTTATCCCGGCACTCCAATTTTGCTTTGAACTGAATGCTTTGTGTAAGTTACTATTAAATCTGTTTTCATGACCTATACAAGCATAGCATTCCAGATTACAACAAATCATTGAATATATTTAAGGCAGAGTTGATAGGTTCTTGATAAGTGAAGGGGTATTACGGGTAAACGGGAGTATGGAGTAATCAGGTGAGCTGTTATCGTGTTGAAAGGTGCAGCTTATTACAAGGGCTGAACAGCCTGCCCCTGCTCCTAATTTGTAGGTTCATTTGTAAAAACAATTCCCTTCAAATCATCTCTGGCTCTTTTGGCAATTGTCTTAATTCTAGGTGTGTCCTAGTTAATAGTAATCCTGCCAATGGAAACAGTGTCTCTCTATTTACTTGCAAAATCATTCATAAATTCAAGCAATTCCATTAAATCTTCCCTTAACCTTTTCTGCTCTAAGGAGAACAATCCCAGCTGAGGTTTAAAAATGACATGGGGTTTCAGATTACTCAATTAAAGAATTGCACTGAAGTTCACACTAAGCTTTGAAATGGCAAGAAATCAATCAAACTCAATGTCAAAAAGCATGATGTTGTAGGAAAATAAATCTCATGCTTTCAGCACTCACCTCTTCCTTCTCTCATGACTAAATTACCACAGTTACAACATGTGCTTTCATGTATTACTATAAGATGGATGAGATGTCAGGTATGCCTGCAGCACACGTTGCACCAAACCCATGCCCCACTGTACTTGCTGTTACATGTCCAAGTTTTATCTTCAGTATTGCTTCGTACACTCTGTTTGTCGGAATTTGGTGACTTTTTAACTTGCTTGCATTTATATCCTAATGATATGCAGTACAAGCATATGTCTCTGCGTTAACTCAGTTGTCCCCTGTAGGGGTCCTTGCACTAACAGAGGTATCTCCATTCGAGAGTGTAAGAACTCTGAAAATATCCTGTTCTTTAAACAGTGCCACAGCCTCCAGTAAAGGCACATCTCCTTTTGAGCCAGGGGCAGGCTAGCTCCAAAAATTGAAACTTTTCAAAGCGTCTCTTTGTGCAAAAGACATTTCAGAGTATTTGTTTTTATTGCAGAATAATTGTATTTGTCACTGGCAACCCATTAATGGAACAACAAACACTGCACCTTCAATGGAAACAGGTGTCTTTACACAGCAGCTCATTCTCTGGTAAGTGAAACTGTTAGCGCTGAGCCTATTACCCGGTGTAACATTCTGGATCGACAAAGTAATCGGCCGTTCTTTACTTAGAACATAGAACATAGAACATTACAGCACAGTACAGGCCCTTCAGCCCTCGATGTTGTGCCGACCTGTCATACCGATCTCAAGCCCATCTAACCTACACTATTTCATGTACGTCCATATGCTTGTCCAATGACGACTTAAATGTACCTAAAGTTGGCGAATCTACTACCGTTGCAGGCAAAGCCTCTCTGAGTAAAGAAACTACCTCTGACGTCTGTCCTATATCTTTCACCCCTCAATTTAAAGTGATGCCTCCTCATGCTCACCGTCACCATCCTGGGAAAAAGGCTCTCCCTATCCACCCTATCTTAACCTCTGATTATTTTATATGTTTCAATTAAGTCACCTCTCAACCTTCTTCTCTCTAATGAAAACAGCCTCAAGTCCCTCAGCCTTTCCTCGTAAGACCTTCCCTCCATACCAGGCAACATCCTAGTAAATCTCCTCTGCACCCTTTCCAAAGCTTCCACATCCTTTTTATAATGAGGTGACCAGAACTGTACACAATACTCCAAGTGCGGCTGCACCAGAGTTTTGTACAGCTTCACCATAACCTCTTGGTTCTGGAACTCGATCCCTCTATTAATAAAAGCTAAAACACTGTATGTCTTCTTAACAGCCCTGTCAACCTGGGTGGCAACTTTCAAGGATCTGTGTACATGGACACCGAGATCTCTCTGTTCATCTACACTGCTAAGAATCTTACCATTAGCCCTGTACTTTGCCTTCCGGTTACTCCTACCTATTACCAGAGTTCTTCAATGCTTTAACATTATTCTCCAACATTAATAATCACTGTTTTAAAATTGTTGCTGGGACTGTACTGTGAATGCAACTACAAACCTCTCTGCAGAGATCAGAGCAGGTAAACTGTGGTGAGGAGCTCAGTTATGAAAAAGTGCTGCATTGTCACAGGCGCCGTCTTTTAGACTAACTGGTAAAACCAGACCATGACTGGCTATTATGAATACAGAAATCCCACCGGAACAAAAACAGAGATAACACGGTGTAGAGCTGGATGAACACAGCAGGCCAAGCAGCATCAGAGAAGCAGGAAAGCTGATGTTTCGGGCCTAGACCCTTCTTCAGAAATGCTTTTTTCAGAAATTTCATTTGCTGCGTTCATCCAGCTCAACACCTTGTTATCTCGGATTCTCCAGCAACTGCAGTTCCTACTATCTCTGGAACAAAAACAGAAATTGCTGGAAAACTCATTAGGTCTGACAGCATCTGCGAATGAGAAAAGAGTTAACGTTTTGAGTCCGGTGACCCTTCCCACAAACTTACCGGACCCAAAACGCTAACTCTGTTTTCTCCTTCACAGATGCTGCCAAAACTGCTGAGCTTTTCCAGCAGCTTTGTTTTTGTTCTTGATTTACAGCATCCACAGTCCTTTCGGTTTTTAGAAATCCCACAGTACTGTTTGAGGAAGAGATGCGTACGGATAATGATGGGATAGTGTAAGGGGAGGGGCTTAGATTAGTTCACAGGTCGGCACAACATCGAGGGCCGAAGGGCCTGTTCTGCGCTGTATTGTTCTATGTTCTACGTCCTGTGTCCTGGTAACCTGGTCAGTATTTCTGCCTCAGTTAGCTGCACCATCTTGTCTTCTCTTTGTGGAGTCACCCCAATATGCTATTGACCATGAAATATCATGAGAATGCGTCAGAAGTAATTTGTGTTTTATTTTGTTTTGGGAAGTGCTGAGGATATGCAGAGATATTATACAAACGAAAATATTTGCTGATTGCAAATGAACCTTTTTTTAACTTCATCCCTATATTCCAATTCTTGAGTGGTCCAAATGAGAGACTTTCACTTTTATGCTAATACATATATGAAATACCATAACATGTACACATCTGTACACATGCACACGTGCACGAAGATGATGCACATGCTATCATAAGAAAAAATAACACAGCCTTGAGGTACCTTTGATATTGTGAAATTTTAACTTCAAAATGTGTCTTTTCTTTAAAAAAAAACAATATCTGCGACAGCCAAAAAGAAAAGGACTGGAGATTTTTTAAAATTCATCCGTGGGATTGTGGGTTGCTGATTGGGACAGCATTAATTGCCCCCCCTCTGTTGTTAGTTGCCCCTGAGAAGGTGGTGGTGAGCTGCCTTCTTGAACCACTGCAGTCTACCTGCTGTGTGTTAACCCCCTTGAGAGGAAATTCCAGCACTTTGACTCAGTGACAGTGAAGGAACAGCAATATCTTTCCAAGTCAGGATGGTGAGTGGCTTGGAGGGGAACTTACAGGGGGATGGTGTGATGGAAGTGGCCAGGGGTTTGGAAGGTTATCTGCGTGTCTGAGGATCTTTGGTGAATTTCAGCAGTGCATCTTGTAGACAGTGCACACTGCTGCTCCTGAGTGCCGATGGTGGATGGCATGATGCTTGTGGATGCAGTGCCAATCAAGTGAGCTGCTTTATCCTGGAGGCATTAAGCTAAAACTTAACATTAAGTTAAAACATAAGTGTAGTTGGGGCTGCACTCACCAGGCAAGTGGGGAGTATTCCATCACACTCCTGACTTGTGCCTTGTAGATGGTGGACAGGCTTTGGAAGTCAGGAGGTGAGTTACTCGCCGCGGTATTCCTAGACTCTGACCTGCTGGTATTACCACTGCCATACAGTCGCTGCCCAGAAAACTCCTGTGTGGAACCCATGGAATGTCATACCTGTCGCAACTATCAGGGAAGCTTCAGGAAGAGAAATGTAACAGAAATTAACACTCTCCGCCCAAACCCCTTTAAAAGGATTCCTTTTTGTGTGAACGCCTTTCCGCCAGCCCCTAATTATCTCAAGTTTTAAAAGATGCTAATTTAACCAGGCTTTCTTGAAAATAAGTTTATTTGTTACTAAACATGAGAAGAAATTATGCAATACACACATGCAAATTAGAAATGTTAGATGAATTTTTAAAAATGTTAAAATAAATCTCATCAGTCTGAGTATTTTGTGAAGAGTGCACTCTTGGACATTGTGGCTAATGCAATGGATATTGACAGTAATGTTGGTGTCAGTGGTCAACCTGTTGTTTTAGAGATCCTTGGCTTTGAATGACTGTCCCGATTCCTTCTGACATTAACTGCTGGAGAGCTGATTTATGGTACCCAGAGCAAGGGATTCCTTCTGGTACCCAGTTTCCTTTTCACTGACCAGCTGGTTAGTTGCCTTCCAGCACTCAGAGAGAGAGAAACATTTTCTTTCCCCTGACCTGCAGTGCAAATGTGTTTAAATGGCATTTCTTAAAGCTGTGTCCCATACAGCACATTGATCCACATGCTAGGTGATCAAATTCCTAATACACAGACTAGTGATGTAGCTAGTTTTTAACTTCACTTTTATATATTGCTGGAAGGACAAAGCACATGAATTCTTAAAAGGAAGACAACTAATCAGCCGGTCAGTGAAAAGGAAACTGGGCACCAGAAGGAATCCCTTGCTGTGGGTACCATACATCAGCTCTCCAGCAGTTAATGTCAGAAGGAATCGGGACGGTCATTCAAAGCCAAGGATCTCTAAAACGACAGATTGACCACTGACACCAACATTACTGTCAATATTCATTGCATTAGCCACAATGTCCGAGAGTGCACTCTTCACAAAATACTCAGACTGATGAGATTTATTTTAACTTTTTTTAAAATTCATCTAACATTTCTAATTTGCATGTGTGTATTGCATAATTTCTTTTCATGTTTAGTAACAAATAAACTTACTTCTTTTAGTTAATTCAAGAAAGCCTGGTTAAATTGGCATCTTTGAAAACTTGAATTCATTAGGGGCTGGCAGAAAGGCGTTCACACACAAAGGAATCCTTTTAAATTCCATTGCATTGCGACTAACCGAGGTGGCAGGTAAATAAAAAGGAGAGGGACAAAAACAAAGTTGCTGGAAAGGCTCATCAGGTCTGGCAGCATCTGTGAAGGAATAAACCAAAGTCAAGGCTTCGGGTCCGATGACGCTTCCTCAGATCTGTTCCTATCTTACAGCATCAACAGTTTGTTTGGTTTTTAAATAAGGAGTGATGGTTCACGTGTCCTCGCCTGGGAGCTCAAAGTTTGAGGCATCCTGTCTAGAACTATAACAAACTGGGAACCAGGGATTTGCTGTAACACATGATACACTGTACACATATGCACAATATACTGTAATACAGTGTGCACACATACGTGCACTAACATGATGCATACACACATGAACAAATGGTACATTGTAATACGCATGCACATACACACAATACATTCTAACATGCACGTAACACATGAGCTCATATACAATATATACACAAGTGCACAAACACAACATATTGTACATGCAGATAACAGTGTAGAGCTGGATGAACACAGCAGGCCAAGCAGCATCAGAGGAGCAGGAAGGCTGACATTTCAGGCCTAGAACCTTCTTCAGAAATGGATTTCTGTTGAAGGGTCTAGGCCCGAAATGCCAGCCTTCCTGCTCCTGAGATGCTGCTTGGCCTGCTGTGTTCATCCAGCTCTACACCTTGTTATCTCAGATTCTCCAGCATCTGCAGTTCCTACTATCTCTGAAACAATACTGTACACACATCTTATTTGTGGTGAGTGGTCTGTTTTGCCTGTCTAATTTAATTTTGTCCAACCAGATGTTGGAAATGGGAATATCTAGCTCATAAACTGCATCATATAGTTTTGTGGAAAGGAACCCTTTACATTTGCATGGTGCCATATCGCATCCCTCTCACTGCATTGCATGCTGAACTAATTTCTTTCAAGCACAGTTGTTTCTGTAGGTGATGATTGCTTGGGCTGTATAGTATCATGCAGGATGGGAAATCTGTCAAATACAATTGTTGATTGCCTCAGCTGCTATGCCAGCCTGGGAGCTTACCATGCCATGCTGGGAAGTCCCCAATGGGGAAGACCGCTACGCCAGGCCAGGAGGATACCACACCACTCCAGGTGGTTTAGACCTCCCTTTGATCAGCTCATCTAAGTCTTTGATCTAAAGTATAATAATTGAGGGCCCAGCACAGATCCCTAAGGGTCCTCAAAATTCTCATCTTGCCAACTTTTCACTTGCCTTCTGAATGGAGAAGCAGCATTGCAGGTCAAATGTCCACTCTAGAAAGAACTTGATGGTGGTTTTCATTTGAATGGATCTCCACCTCACTTCATGCTTGGGCAAAGAATTGAAAATCTACCCACCTGTGTCTAAACCTTGGATGTACTACCTCTCATTTCACTGAGAGAAATGTGGTAAACATACCTCTATTCAAGATGTGTTATTATATATAATTTAGCTACAGGCTTTATTCAGACTGACGGAAAGATTTTCAGATCTTTTCTTTATCGGGGAGGCCTTTAGTTTTCGCTAAGTGCTCCATTTGCCTGCAGTCATCTCCTCCATATATCACTCACCTCAGAAAGCAAAAATTATTTGTGAAAAAATAATATGAAGAGAGAAGCCAGCTAGAGCCAGAGGGGGAATGCTGCAGTTCCCAGATGGGTCAACTGTTTTAGACATGTTCATGCAGAGTAAAATCATGTCAGGAAGTATGTTCATAAAAGCATGTGCCTGCAAAACAGATGCTGTTTCGGGTGTTTAAAATGCTGACTTGAGAGTTCGGGCTGCATACAGTCGCAAAGATGTACACTACAGAAACAGAACCTTCGGTCCCACGCATCCATGCCAACCAGATATCCTAAATTAATCTAGCCCCATTTACCAGCATTTGGCCTACAGCCCTCTAAACCCTTCCCATTCACATACCCATTCGGGTTCCTTTTAAATGTTGTAATTGTACCAGCCTCCACCACTTCATCTGGCACCTCATTCCATACAGGCACCTCTCTCTGCGTAGTTCCGTTTTACATCTTTCCCCTCTCACCTTAAACCTATGCCCTCTGGTTTTGGAATCCCCTATGGTGGGGAAAAGGCCTTGGCCATTTACCCCATCCACAACCCTCATGATTTTATGAATCTCTATAAGGTCACCGCCAGTCTGCGACGTGCCATGGAAAATAGACTCGGCTTATTCAGCCCCTCCCCTGAGGGGAGAAGGAGGGTCGCCGCACCTGACACATTAATGCTGATATTTTACTTCACAGATGCTGCCAGGTCTGCTGAGCTTTTCCAGCAACTTTTGTTTTTGTTCCTGATTTACAGCAGTTCTTTCAGTTTTTATTAAGCTGATGTGGGGACGAGTATAAGCCTTTCCTCACTAATCCTTTCATGGAACTTGGGCAACTTGAGCAAAGTTGACCGCCTCAAGCTGTTCTTCTAGTTATTGCAGCATAGAACATAAGGTACAGGAGCAGAAGAAGGCCATTCAGCCCATCAAGTCTGCTCTGCCATTCCACATGATCATGGAGGCAGATTATCAACAAAAAAAAAATTGATCAGGTCATCATTGCATTACTGTTTGTGGAACTTGCTCTGTGAAAATGAGCTGCAGCAGTGACAATTAATGTTCGATCATGACTCCTGTGATTAACCATGGGATAGTGAACTATGTTAAATAACTTTATAGAAATGCAAGTCAATGTTGAGATGTTTGCCCATCATTCGTTGAATTTTAACACCTTGAGCATCATCAACTGGAGATTAAGCGCAATCAATGTTGACCTACTCATTTTCAATGATGGCACCCAACGCACAATGTGAGCAGATAACATTGAGCCCTGAGAATATTTAGCAGTCATCACATTTGTTTGTCTGGGAAAACTGGTTATTCCAATGAATGAAAATATTTCATTTCTTAACGTTTCAGCAGCAGTGATGTACTGTGGGAAAATGAAAATAAATATTCTATGTGTGGTTAGAACATAGTTGACAATAACGGAGGCATTACGCCTACACTGCAACAACTAGAAGAACAGCTTGCAATCATATAGCACCTTTAGCTCAGTAACATGCCCTAAGGGATCTCACACAATTGTTATCCAACGCAATTTGACACTGAGCTGTATAAAGGAACAATTGGCTCATTTTGCTGGCTTATTTATCCCAAACACAGATACAGCCAATTATTTACTGATTATTGAAACCAGACACATAATTCTGGGGAACAAGGGAATAATTTTGAGCTGGAAATTTTGCCAGCCATCTGAACCCCACAAAACAAAGGCTGAAATTCAAAGGACTGAGTCACATCCCTCCAAAAGGCCCAGAAACAATCCCAACTTTGGGATTTAGGATGGTGTAAAATACCCCGGTGCAGTGTACATGTTATTATTCGTTCATCATCTATGGGAACCATTTGCCATTCAGCATCTCGCCCAAGAGGACTTCCTTCACCAATAAGCCTGGTATCCAGGGGATATTTGACAAACGAGACCGTGATTGTAAGACGTTTGGATGAAAAATGAACAGGAAAGGTTTGGAAAGATATGGACCAGGAGCGACTACTTTATCTTGGCATTATGTTTGGCATGGACTGGTTGGACTGATGAGTCTGTTTCTGTGCTGTATGACTCTTTAATTGTATGACCTCCAAGGGGATGGGATACAATAAGAAAGGAACATCAACATTGCACAGAGAGTTAGATAGATAAATACCACTTGCATCATTGTATTCAGGTCGTGGCATTGCACCGCAGGAAAAATATTCTGGCCTCAAAGTGGACATAGTGTCAGTTCTCTAGAAAGACCCTGATGGTTAAATTATGATCATTAATTGTATAAACATAACTTCCACTCCCTTGTTGTGTTAGGGGGTTATCTTGATGAGATGTTCATAATTATCGAAAGGATTTGATATTGCTGGTGGTTTCCTTTGATGGGGGGGACTCTAGAACAATGAAGCTCACTATTAAAATAAAACATACCACATTCAGGAATGAAATTTAGAAACACTTTTCCACATAAAAATGAAGTCAAAATCCACAATCATCTCCACAGAGGCCTACAGATGATTGAAGATATTAAAGATATAGATATTTAGATTACTGTTGGGGAAGTGGACCAATTTTATTGGAGCAAAAGTGTAGAAATGGAGTGGAGGTACAGATCAGCCATGATCAAATTCAATGGATGAGCAGGATTGAGGAGCTGAATAGCCCCCTCTAATTTCAATGCTCCAACTCACACACAAGTTCCTATTTTGTCCAAATTCAGTAGGAAGCAGTCTGGAGGGGAAAGACCAGCTTGGGTTGTACCCCAACATATCTCAGGAGACAATAAGGTTAACAGTCGTGCCTTAGCTGCTGAGGTGAGCTACACCATCTGAGATAAAGAGGCTGGTGGTGTTTCTGGTTTGTAGACCTCCATTGTCCAGCAAATGATGTTGATGCTCCATTGGGATGGCTAAGAAGCTGAAATCTTTAATCAGGTCAGGTTTGAGGTGCAGAATCTTCGCTTGACTTGCTCAGATCCAACACTTGCCAGGGTTGGAGGGTTTGAGCTACAGAGAAAGGTTGAATAGGCTGGAGCTGTTTTCCCAGGGTGTCAGAGGCTGAGGGGTGACCTTATAGAAATTTATGAAATCATGTGGGGAATGGATAGGGTGAAGAACCAATTTCAGCGTGGATGAGTTGGACCAAAGGTTCTGTGACTGTGCTGTACATCTCTACAACTCTCAGTGATGGAGGTGAGTACAATTTTGTCATTTTAGAAACATTTAGACAGATACATGGATGGGATAGGTATGGAGGGATATTGACCAAACACAGGCAAATTGGACTAGATTAATTATGAAAACTGGATGGCATGGACAAGTTGGGCCGAAGGGCCTGTTTCCTTGCTACAAACCTCTGCAACTCTATAACTAGGCAAGAAAAAGAAGCAACGGATGCTGAAAATCTGAAACAAAGACAGAACTAGTGGAAAAACTCAGCTGGTCTAGCAGCATGTGTGGACAGAGAAACAGAGTAAACGTATTGGATGGTAACCCTTCTTCAGAACCCAAGGGGCAACTATGAATGGGCAAAAAAGTGCTGACACTCGCATACAATGAATAAAAATAAACAGCGTTTGCACAAGTGGTCCTGCCACTTTAAAATCAAGTAAAATTGCTTGGCTTTGGAAGCCCTTCTGTCTTGTAACCATCAAGATACCCCAAATTATCTCGAGTTTGAATTTATGATCTGCTTCTTCACCTGGTCTTTCCATAAACCTGAAGCCTCCAAGACAAAACACAGAGCACAACAGCTCAAACAAACAGATAATGGAAGTCAAGCATGACTGAGTGAAAATGAAATCTGTACCCCCTTATGTATTTCTATGCATGACTTCTGAAATCCAGGAACCCCTGTCCTTCTTTGTGTTTTCAATCGTAACAAATCCTTGAAGCCAGAAGACAGCCTTTATTCCAATAATCATATACTGGACCTTGAAATTACAATGGATTTCTGTTTAATTCTTTTATCAGGTTATAATCTCTCACTAACACAACCCAATCCACTGAGTGTGATAAAATTATCTCAGGATATTAACTGACATTTTTCTGACCGTTTTGCAAAAAAAAAGTGCAATATTTCAAACGAAAAATGATGTTACGTACCAGAAATTTTCCTACCTCTGTATAGTCTGTCTGTCAAACATTCTGAGCTCTACACAGAGAGATATTTGGAAAAGAAAGAATTTGCAATTGTGTGACATCTTTCATGATCTGTTGACGTCACCAAGCACTTCATGGCCCACAAAGTGCTTTTGAAGTTTGTTCACTGTTGTAATGTTGCCCATTTTGTACACAGCAAGCTCCCACAATCAGCACTCTCAAGCAGATGTAAAAGGTTCCACAACAATACTATGACAAAGGGAGCTGGGGTTTTCCCTCGTGTCTTTACCAGTAGGTTATCCTTTAATCCACATCACTAAGCAGATTTCTAGGTAATTATTCCATCGTTGTTTGTGGGAGATTTGCTTGGTGCTGCCACATTTCCTACAACACTACATCACCTTGTCTTTAAAAGATCATGGTGACTCAGTGGTTAGCACTGCTGCCTCACGGTGCTAAGTATCTGGGTTTGATTCCAGCCTCAGGTGACTGTCTGTGTGGAGTTTGCACATTCTCCCTAATCCTGTGTGGGTTTCCTACATGTGCTCTGGTTTCGTCCCATAGTCCAAAGATGCACAGGTTAAGTGGATTGGCCATGCTAAATATAAGGTTATAGTTACAGGGTGGAAAGCTGTGCAGAGGTTTGGTGTGGACTTGATGGGCTAGATGGTCTGTTCCTCATTGTAGGGATTCTGTGATCTTAGATTCATTATATTAATGCAAGTCTTTCTTATTTCAATATCTCTGTTAGAATGCACAACTTTTTTCTCTTACTATTGTTTTTAATTGTTTACTGAGGAACACTCACCAATTCTCACGACATGACCATCACAACTGCATTTCCCAGAAATTTTAGCCCAGTATCAGTCAGACACAGGATTACAAATGGTAGTGAGGATTGTGTTTGACACTGAGCCTAGAGAATAATTAATCTGAAAATCTTTAAACTCATACTAAATATGAAATGTATATGTATTGTCATACATAACGGTCAAAACACATTGTACTGATAGGCTATAATGCTAACGCATAGTCTGGTTAATGTCTGAATGTATGGTTTATGAATACAGTGGGTTTAAGTTACAGAGAGCTGCATGCATTGTAAACTGCACCTTCACCAAACTCTGGACCTGGGTTACTATAGGGATGTTCAACACAGATTAGAATAACAAACCTTCAAAAACCCCAAAGTCAGAAAAATGCAGACTTGTCATGAGGCGGGGACATGTGTTAACGCTGGAAAGTTTGGTTGACTTCAGCTCAAGGTCGGGGTTCATTCTGTTCCCAAACTTGGAAATTGTTTACA
This sequence comes from Stegostoma tigrinum, assembly GCF_030684315.1. Taxonomy (NCBI): domain Eukaryota; kingdom Metazoa; phylum Chordata; class Chondrichthyes; order Orectolobiformes; family Stegostomatidae; genus Stegostoma; species Stegostoma tigrinum. Next base: position 31,085,515 of record NC_081386.1, on the reverse strand, counting down.
CAACACACAAGGTGACAACGTTGCATTTCCTGTCTCAGAAGTTGTGACCTCAGGTTGTTATTTCAGTCCCATCATCTTGTATTTGAGGGAAGTACAGCCAGAGGAGCTAGCCCAGCTTTGCCAAGACTTATTTGAGCCTTACTGGCTACCAGGAGTGATTGGGCACCATTCCTGTCAGGGTCTAACTTTGAAACTGAGCCGCAGAAGTTAACTAACCACCCAACCTCCTCAGCAAAACTAAAAGATTAACCAGGCTTGTAATGGAGAAAACACCATTGGAAAAAAAGATGGTTTGCCTAGGGTCTAACATTGATTGTCTAGCCTTTGAAGATCAAATGGAATTGGAGAATGGTGTTAAAATAAATTTAAGGAAGTGGTACCTTGCTAGCATTGAATTATTTGAGAAAAGTAAGCTTTAACACACTCCAAGGCATACTGCTAAACAGCCCGGTCCCACTCTGAGTCTCACTATGACTCAATAGTTAGATACACTGCCTTGTGTGATGGAGACACACAGAGCTGGGCAAACACTCCACAGCTTGTGCGCTCGGCTGGGGAGTGAGAAAAGAACATGGTGGGGATCGGGGGTTTATATCTTTGGTCATTTTCTATGTACTCCTGTTAGAAATAGAGCCACTGATGATGGGGAAAGGAAACTTTCCTCTGGCATCAGTAACGTACACAAAAATGATATGTTCAGCAAAGTGAGGGAGTGAGATTGCTGGGGCAGGCAAGAATGTGAAGTCATCAGGTCAGCCAAAATCCTGAATGGCACGAGCAGGTTGGAGAGGCCAAGTGTCATACTCCTGCTCCTAATTCATACATGTATCTGTCTGAATGTTTGTCATGGTGCTCCTCTAACTCTTGTGCATCGTAGAATCTTAGAACAGGCCATTTGGCCCATTGAATCTGCACCAGGCAACAAATTTGCCACCAAGCCTAATCCCACCTTCAAGCAGTTGGTCTGCAGTCCTGCAGATTACCACAATTGAAGAGCACCCTTTGCACCAATTCTTTCACATGTGTAGGCTCAAAACATCGGAAATTCATCCTCAAATGTTTCCATATATCCCACGCTTCCCTTCTAGCTTACACCTTGCTCAAATTTCTGATCACCCGCCCTAACATTTTATTTGTTTGTTGGCCATGGTTCAGTCCATTTCACACTCAGTTCTGACTCAGAAGGTTCCAGGTTCAAATCCCACTCCAAGTTCTGACCACAATATCCAAGACTGACACTTGAATGCAACACTGGGGGAGTACCACATAGTCAGAACTACTGTTTTTCAGGTGAGATCCCCAAACAAGAACCCAGCTCCCTGTTCAAGTGGATCTTGTGGGTGCTCCTTGAGTGCAAATTGTCTGCCACATTTCCTATGTTACCATGCTAACTATACTTCAAAAGCAGTTCATTGGCTATAACATGCTTTCAGGTGTCTAGTGTTCTCAAGAATTGTTGGATACTTGCATTTTTTTTTTCTTTTTCTTAGACTTAGTGTAGGCTTTGTTGAATTATGGGAAAATAATTACAGGTGGAAGCCATTCAGGCCCCCAAGCCTATACTGCCATTCAATGAGATCATGGCCTAAGTCCATACACCTATCTTTGGCCCAAATCCCATTGCTTAACAAAAACCTATCTATCTCAGATTTAAAATTAACTGCTGATCCAGAATCCATTGCCATTTGTGGAAGAGAGTTCCAAACCTAGACCATAAGACCATAGGACATAGGAGTGGAAGTAAGGCCATTCAGCCCATCGAGTCCACTCCACCATTTAATCGTGGCTGATGGGCATTTCAACTCCACTTCCCTGCACTCTCCCCGTAGCCCTTAATTCCTTGTGACATCAAGAATTTATCAATCTCTGCCTTGAAGACATTTAACGTCCCAGCCTCCACTGCGCTCCATGGTAATGAATTCCACAGGCCCACCATTCTCTGGCTGAAGAAATGTCTCCTCATTTCTGTTTTAAATTGTCCCCCTCTAATTCTAAGGCTGTGCCCATGGGTCCTAGTCTCCCCGCCTAACAGAAACAATTTCCCAGCGTCCACCCTTTCTAAGCCATATATTATCTTGTAAGTTTCCATTAGATCTCCCCTCAACCTTCTAAACTCTAATGAATACAATCCCAGGGTCCTCAGCCGTTCATCGTACGTTAAACCTAGCATTCCAGGGATCATCCGTATGTCCTTCCTCAGGTGTGGGTCCCAAAATTGGACACAGTATTCTAAATGGGACCTAACTAGAGCTTTTTAAAGTCTCAGAAGCACATCACTGCTTTTATATTCCAACCCTTTTGAGATAAACGACAACATTACATTCGCTTTCTTAATCACAGACTCTACCTGCAAGTTAACCTTTAGAGAATCCTGGACCAATGCTCCCAGATCCTTTTGTACTTCTGCTTTATGAATTTTCTCACCGTTTAGAAAATAGTCCATGCCTGTATTGTTTTTTCCAAAGTGCAAGACCTCGCATTTGCTCACGTTGAATTTCATCAGCCATTTCCTGGACCACTCTCCTAAACTGTCTAAATCTTTCTGCAGCTTCCTCACCTCCTCAGTACTACCTGCCGGTCCACCTATCTTCGTATCATCAGCAAACTTCACCAGAATGCCCCCAGTCCCTTCAACCAGATCATTAATATATAAAGTGAACAGCTGCGGCCCCAACACTGAATCCTGCGGGACACCACTTGTCACTGGTTGCCATTCCGAAAAAGAGACTTTTATCCCAACTCTCTGCCTTCTGTCAGACAGCCAATCCTCAATCCAAGCCAGTAGCTCACCTCGAACACCATGGGCCCTCATCTTACTCAGCAGCCTCCCGTGAGGCACCTTATCAAAGACCAAAAACCTTTATTGCCCTTTGTGTTTCGAAGTGATTCTAACATCAATCCTGAATGTTCTGGCCCTAACTTTTAGACAATGCCCCTGTGATAACCCCTACAAGGCCCTTGGGGATTCATTTATTAATGTCCCCGTGGAGCTCATTGAGTTGGAATTTCTTTGGCAACGGGCAATGGCCTACCCTACTGGAACTCATTACCTGAGCCCTAAAGCAGACCCAAACTCTGGGCCGCAGACGCCTGAGTTCAAGCCTCACCTGTGCTGTAGATGTGCAATAACACCTCTGAATGTATGATTAGAAAATATCTATAAAGCAGACCCAAAAAAACTCTGGTGGTACAGTAATAATGCCCCTACCTCTGAGACAGGAAGACCTAGGGTCAAATTCCCCTGTTCCAGAGGTGTGTCATAATGTTTCTGAACAAGTCAATTTTAAGAAAAAGCAAACTCACAGCAAATAAAATCATGGTGATTTGTTGTTGGGAAAGTCATTTAGTTGTGCATGATAACACTTTCAGATATATTGAAGGAAAAACAGGCCGAGGGATGGGGCTGCAGAACTATCTGTCCCAGGCTGGGACTAGCCTACATACACTACAGGCAGTGGCTGTATTTTTATTTTCAACAATGAACAATGTTCTTTTCCATTTGAACTTCCTGATTATTACAGCTCCCTAGTTCTAAAACCTCCAAGCAGTGGAAGTAGTTTAACTTTATCTACCCTGTCTTTTCCTGTTAATGTCTTGAAGACTTCTATCAGATCACTCCTTAAGCTTCTAAATTCTAAAGAAAACAGGCTTAATTTGTATAATCCCTCCTCATAACTTGACCCCTGAAGTTCAGATATCATTCTTGTAGATTTACATGTACTCCCTCCAAGGCCAAAATACCCCTCTGACGATGTGGAGAAGCACTTTACTACGTGAAAGGCACTACTTTAATGTATATTGCTATTGCTTTCTATAACAGTCCAGATTTATTCTTAGTTCCACTAGTTGAGAATTGGATCAGGTTCAGCCATGGTGCCTCCAGTGTAAGCACAGTAATTTAGAGTCAGATACAGAACTCAGGTGTCTAGTATAGGCATTATTGGTGGGGGATCAGGAAGGGCACGCCAGTGAGACTTTATCCTAGCACAGAGTTCTGAGAGGAAAAGGAGAATAGGCTGAAGGGAGATAAATAAAATGTAGGGTCCATTCTGGGATGGCGCAGAAAACTGAGAGTAATGAAAGCCAACAACGCAAACACCCTCTTGCTGAAGAATATGCTCTATGTTACTGAATCGCAATATGCCTGCGTACATTATATTTTGTTTCTGAAATGACTCATCTTAATCCTTTTGTGTTGTTGTTCCATATTTTACATTTTTGAGAAGTTAATCACAGTGTGAGACAATTTCAATTATTATGAAGAATCTTTTTGAAAACTTCCACCTATTGTGCAATCCATTCTAACTTCACCAGATACAGATCCAGAGACTGTCTGTGCCAGATAAAATACACAGAGAACATTTACAACTATGATAGGGTTTACTGCAAGATAACATTTCCAATTGTGTCTCCTCCTGAACTCTCAATGTTTTCTGACATGGCCCTCAAGATATGAAAACCTAGTAATGTTACTGCCTGTGACTCAGGGGATATGCCCTGAGTCAGGATGCTGTGATCCAATCTCACTCCAATGATTTCAGCACGTAACCTATGTCATCATGCCCAGTTTGTAACTGAGAGTGTGCTGCACTGCCAGCGGTGCCAGCTTTTCTCTGACTGGACGGGGATGTGGGTGTCTCTGTCAGCGTCAACATTTGTTGCCCATCAGTAACTAACCTTGAGAAGGAGATGGTGAGCCAGCAACTTTGTTGAACACAATTGAGTGGCTTACTGGGCCATTTTATGGTGCCGCTCAGAGTCAGCTACATTGCTGTGGGTCTGGAGTCACTTGTAGGCCAAGACTGCGTAAGAATGGCTGAATTGCTTTCCAGAAGTGACAGCTGGGTTTTCACAACAATCCAATCCAATTATTTCATGGTCACTATTGAGCTTCTGTAATTTTGGGCTCTGGAACATTCTAATTTAACTGTTACACCATTGGCAGCCTTGTTTTCAGGTTGCCTGAGTCCTGGGTTTTGTGATTCCAACCCTAAATATTTTTCCACCTCTCTACCCTACAATAACTCAGTTCTCACAACATAATTCTTTGATCAAAGTTTTGGTTCCCTCTCAAGAACAAAGAGAGTAAGGAACAATACAGCTCAGCAATAGGCCCTTTGGCTCTCCAAGCCTGCACCAACACATTTGCCCTTCCGTACTAAAACTGTCCTCACTGACAGGATCCTTGTCGTTCTAATGCCCTCCTATTCCCTTCCTCTCCTGATATTTCTTTATATTAAGTGTTGGTTTAATTGGGATGTTTCAAAACCATGAGGAGTTTTGATAGTAAAAGAGTTACAGTTCCAAGGGCTGAATAATGGGTGGATGCAAGCGGGTACTAGAGGCCGTTTTGTGTCATACATTGGGTGAAACTGCCTTGTGTAACATCTCTCACCAGTATATGCATGATGCTATCACTTATAATGAGGACATCCCATTCAGAGATTCCATACCAATAGTACAGACCATGAGATGGGCTTGGCACAGAACGCATTTTAAAAATATCCAAACATTTCTATGTCTTAATTTCTGTCCCAATGAGGTTGTTACTGTGGAGACTGCTGCCAGAGTTTAATAGAGATAATGAAACCAATGATTACAATATTGCATGTAAAGCCATCCCATAATGGACAATGGCCAGACCAGCTGAAAATCAGACTGCCCAGTAACAAACAAAAATAGAAATTGTTGGAAAAGCACAGCAGGCCCGGCAGCATCTGTGGAGAGGTATCAGAGCTAACGTTTCAGGTCCAGTAACCCTTCCTCAGAATTGTCCTGCAGTTCTGAGGAAGCAGTACTAGACCTGAAACAGTAACTCTGATTCACCTCTAGAAGCAACGCCAGACCTGCTGAGCTTTTCCAGCAATTTCTATTTCTGTTTCTGATTTACAGCATGCATAGTTCTTTCAGTTTGTATTTGCCCAATAACAAAGTCAGATGTTTGATCAGTCTAGTGGCAGGAAAGTCAGTATCTGCAGGGAACACGGATTTATGCCCATTTTGGAAGAAGCAGAGGGGTGATGAGGAGGATTATTTTGGGCACTGCAAGTTATAGGAACTTTGAAACCTTGCATGGAGAAAAACAAAAGCTGCAGATATAATCATAGCTCCTGGAAAGGGAATTGGATAAACACTTGAAGCAGGAAAAAATATAGAAGAGGAATGGAGCAAACAAGCTAGTACAGGTATGAAGAACAGGAAGTCTGTGCTGCTTCATTTTCTAATTGAACAAGAAGGAGCAGTGGGACAGAGAAGGTTTGACAAAATATGCGTGGAATGGTGACTATTAGCAAGCTGCAAAGATAAGACAGTCAATACTGAGTAAACTATCTGAGGCGCCAGGTATTATAAAAGAAGCAGATCTATTTTATAACCGTAGTTAAATATTATGCAGGAGTCTGGGCCTCAGAGCTGTCTAAATGTTGATGAATGGAGTGCTGCTTTGTTATATTGGTTCTTATCACTGCAGACTGAAGCATGCAAACTGTTTTCATTGGGTTCCATTGCAGATTAAAAACTCATTAAAACAGCTGTTGGCATTCAGCTCTAGCTGTGGATGCTGTGACCGATGCATCATTGATACAAAGCAGTGAGAAACAGACACAACAGCTGGCCCTGAACTCCTGCGTTATCTGATGTATTCAGCATTTATAGCCCGAGCAAGGGAGGAATAAAAACAAGCTCGCAGCCGTCAGCCAGACTGGCTACTCTCAGTCCTGCTGTCCCGATGGGGCTGGGGAGGGGCCAGGACGCTCTCTTCACGGGCTAGGGTCAACTTGACAAACCAAAAATTCCCCAGCCCTCACAGACCCTTAACTTGCTGGAACCTGCCACTCTTTGAAACTGTCTGTAAAGTAGAATGGTTACATTTGCAAACATTTTGCAAGGTGCCTCATAAACAACCAAACTCTGAACTCTTCCTCCCCCTCGTTCTTATCACACAGCCATTGCAAGTGAATTATTACTCCTCTGCAATGTATATACAATGTGGAATCTGCTGAGAAAGAGACACTTATTCATTTCTCATGCATTCCGTCGATTGAATTTAAAAAGCCACCCAGTTCTTCCCCTTTGTCCTGCGGTTTATTTTTAGCTTTTCTGGAATCTTCTGCCTTATAGCCATATAATTATCCTTATCAGAAACATCAAGCATTGTGCTGTGTGCTGTTGCTGATGTTACATTTGCCACTCACAAAGGTAGGGGAGATTAAATTGGAGAGACAGGGTCGAGTTAACCCAGTCCTTGTTGCATTGAAGCTGTTCTTGAAGCAACATTTGTGTTTAGCTGGTCATTTTCTGCTACTCTCAGGAACACCTCGAAGCACTTTACATGCAACAAGCCTTGCCTAAAGGTGCAGACACTGTTGTAGTGTGGACAAGTTCGACCACAATTTTGCACAAATTGAGATTTCCTACAGTCCATTATGTCTATACCATCTCTTGAAGACTGAAAGGCAAATTTATTGAAACATACAAGATTCTCAGAGGACTCAGTAGGGTAGATATAGAAAGGCTGTTCTGCCTTGTGGGAGAGTATGGGATTAACAGGTGTAACCTCAGTATGAAAGGTTGCATGTATAACACAGAGATGAGGAGGAATTTCTTCTCTGAGGGTGTTGAATCTATGGAATTATTTACGGTGCGGGCCTGAAGGGTTTGGGTCACTAAGCATCTTCAAGGCTGAGATTGAAAAAATTTTAATCTGCAGCGGAATCAAGGGTTATGGGATGTGGGAGTTGAGGATTATCACATCAGCCATGAATGGGGGGGCACAGACTCAATGGGCCAAATGGCCTACTTCTCCTCCTATGTCCAATGATCTTATTCTTGGGATGCGACGGTCATTGGCCAGATCCTGCATTTATTGCTCATATCGCGTTGCCCTTGAGTGGGTGTTGATGAACCACCTACAACTGAGCTGGCTTGTGAGTTCTGAGGACATAAAACATTAACTCTGATTTCTCTCCACAGAAGCTGCCAGACCTGCTGAGCTTTTCCAGCAATTTCTGTTTTTGTTTCTGCCTTGAGTAACCATTTCAGAGGGTGACTAAGAGACAACCATAACATTGAACATCTAGAGTCCCTTTTGGACCAGACCAAGTAAGGTTTGCAGATTGCATTCCCTAAATGGCACTACAACAATCCAGTAGTTTCATGATCCTTTTTGTTGCGACTGGCATTTTATTCCAGATTTATTATTTGGATTTCATCCTACAGCTGACTTGAACTCATCTCTCAGCAGCACAGCTCTGAACCACGCAACGTATCCATTATGCCACCGACCCTAATTCATTCATCAGAATCTTTCTCTCTTAGCCATTATCCCCGAATTAATTTCCCACTTCAAAAGCATTTATCTGTTTCCCTTTTTTAAATGTTAGTATTGAATCAATTCAGTCACTCTTTCAAACAACTCATTTCACATCCCATCAAGTCAAGTGTTTAAAAAATATAATTTGGTGAGATCTCCAATAATACATCCAACAGGAATTGGCAACCTTCGAGCAGGTCCTAGTATTAGTGACCAACTATTCTCTGCTGATTAAACCAGCAGTGTAGAGAGATGTGTTTTGTCTTGTACAAAGCTTTATTGATGTTAAACATCTGTCAACATCTGACATGAAGGGTTCTGGATAATTCTAAAGACCGGGGTCAACTGTTATCTGACACCATTAACCTTGCAAGGAAATCCAAATATCCCAAGGTGCAGTGAGAGTTGCTGGAGATGCTTGTAGTTCCTTTCTTTATTTTTTCAGTATTGTGCTGTCAGTTGTACAACAAAATTAAATATATAAAGCTATTGGATATATAAATATTAATGGGTGTGATTTAGGAACCTGTCATTGTAGATAATTTTCATGTATTTCTCACTGTGAACTTTGTACACCTCCAAGAACTCCTAAAAAAGAGTGAAATACTGCTGTGGACTTGCAGTAATTAGCTACACAGTTTTAGAACGTAGAACATAGAAAAGTACAGCACAGTACGGGCCCTTCGGCCCACCATGTTGTGCCGTGGAATAATCCTAATCCAAAACTAAAATAACCTAACCTACATTCCCCTCAATTCACTGCTGTCCATGTGCATGTCCAGCGGTCACGTAAATGTCACTAATGACTCTGCTTCCACGACTACCACTGGTAAACTATTCCATGTGCTCACAACTCTCTGGGTGAAGAACCTCCCTCTGATGTCTCCTCTATACCTTCTTCCTAACACCTTAAAACTATGACCCCTCGTGGCAGTCAATCCTGCCCTGGGGAAAAGTCTCTGGCTATCGACTCTATCCATGCCTCTCATTACCTTGTACACCTCAATCAGGTCACCTCTCTTCCTCCTTCTCTCCAGAGAGAAAAGCCCGAGCTCAGGCAACCTCTCCTCGTAAGACAAGCCCTCCAGTCCAGGCAGCATCCTGGTAAACCTCCTTTGCACCTGTTCCCGCTGTTCCTCTACACTGCTGAGAAGCCTGCCTTTAATCCTATATTCAGCATTTAAGATCGATCTTCCAAAATGCATCACTTCGCATTTATCCAGGTGAACTCCATCTGCCACTTCTCAGCCCAGCTCTGCATTCTGTCAATGTCTCGCTGAAGCCTGCAACAGCCCTCGGTACTATCAACAGCACCTCCAACCTTTGTGTCAGTTTTTTCAAATGTTCTTGAGATATTTGCTCACTTTCGGGGTCACCCCTATAAAAGATTAAACATTGTTGGGAAGCCACAAGAATATTCACATATTCCCAAGGATCTTGCAAAGAGCTATAGAATCATAGAATCCTTACAGTGTGGAAAGGAGAAGTTCAGTTTATCGAGAGATAGTAAGAACTGCCGATATTGGAGTCAGAGATAACACAGTGTGGAGCTGGAGGAACGCAGCAGGCCAGGGAGCATCAGAGGAGCAAAAAATTTGACATTTCAGGTAGGGACCCTTCTTCACAAAACCCAACCCGAAACATCAACTTCCCTGCTCCTCTGATGCTGCCTGACCTGCTGCGTTCCTCCAGCTCCATACTGTGTTCAGTCCATCGAGTCTGCACTGACCCTCCAAAGAAAACCCCATGCAAGCCCAGCCTGCTACCCTGTCTCTGTAAACTCGCATTTCCCTTGGCTCATACATCCAACTTACACATTCCTGGACGCTGTAGATAATTTAGCACAGCTAAACCACCGTAGCCCCAGTGACCCCTGAAAAAACTCATGGGACACCCAAGACTGCAGTTGCACCTTCCTTGTTTCCACTGCGAATGGTTAGAGACCTCGGTGGGCTGCCCTGGGAGATGGCAGTCATATCCGATGATCTGATGACCTTATTGTTCTTTGACAATATCAGCTATCCAAAAGGAAACAGCACTGTCATTGCTGACAAGATTTTAATTTTTGGGGCACACGGCCCAAGAGTGACCACGCTTCCTTCATGATCCACTCTCAGTGTCCATGAGCCTGAATAGTGTGGATCCAAGAGGTCAGTGTGTCTAAACTGTGGTGTCTATCATCTTTGAGACACCACTGCAAATGAGTTATCCTAACGTAGTCCCGGAATTCTCCCTCCAACAGCATGGAATGCAGAGGTTCAAGAAGGCAGCTCACCACCAATCCGCTAATGTTAATCAGAGCTGGAAAACAAATGCCACTGATGCCTATATCCAAGAATGTAACCAAATGAAATACATGAAATTATATATCACAAATGAAGCAATTTGGTCCATTGAGCGGATGCTGCTTCTTTGAAAAGCTGTCCAAATAGCTCACTCAGCTGTTCTTTCCCTTCGTCCCTGCAAATGTTTTTATAAAATTGTGTCATGTTGCAATTAATTGGTTAAAAGATGTCAAATTGCAGCAATTGATAGATCTTAGTGTTCGCATTTACAGCTTCTTTAGACCAATGAATTTACACGGTATCTTCCACAAGCTTGGGACGTTCCAAAGTGCTTACAATCAATTAACTGCAGCCACAATTGTAATGCAGGAAATGGAGCTGTAAATGTGGGCTCAGCAAGTTCCCACAAACAGCAATGACCAGACTGTCTGCTTTAGTGATAAACTCCTCTGCTTTTGGGCCTCTATGAGTTTTTTCGAACGCTCTGGTTTCTCCCACCACCCTTTAGTGTCCAGGGACTTGTAGCTAGGTGGGTTAGCCATGATAAATGCTGAGTTACCGGTGTAGGGTGAGGGGGTGTGTCTGGGTAAGATGCTGTTCAGCAGGTCAGTGCAGACTGGATGGGCCAAATGGCCTCTATCTGCACTGTAGGGATTCTATGATTCTTTGATTCTTCTCTAAACCAAGGCTTTGCCAAAGGATGGTATGTCTGACAATACAGCTCTCTATGCTGTACAACAGCATAAAGCCAGACCAAGAGTTTGTGGCTCGGCGCAGTCCCTACACAGACTGACTGGCTGAGTTTCTCTAGTACTGTCTGTTCTCATTGTTGATTTCCAGCATCAACAGTTCTCTACATTTATTCTTAACTACGTTTGGCTTGTACACATTGGAATGAGGGACAAGCTTATTGAAACATACAAGATTCTTAGAGGACTTTACTGGGTAGATGCAGAGAGGTTGTTTCCCCTTATGGAAGGGTATAGGACTAGAGGGTATCATTTCAGAGTAAGAGCTCACACATTTAAGACGAGGAGAATGTTTTCCTTTGGAAGGTGGTCAATTTGTGGAATGTCTTTACCACTACAGGTTGTACAGGTCGGGTCATTAAGTGTATACAAAACAAATATATACACAGGTCTTCAATCAGTAATGGAATCAAGGATTGTGGATAAAAGGCAAGAAAATGGAGTTGAGGATGATCAGATTAGTCATGATCTCATTAAATGGTGGAGCAGATTCGTTGGGCTGAATGGCCTATTTTGGTTCCTGGTCTTATAACATGTTAGCCATAGGACAATATTGAAGCTGTTGCAAGGTTTTCTCCAGCTGGAGTTGAATTCCAGCCCATTGACTGTGAGGAATGGCACTAATTGTTTGTCCCGCAAAATGACAATAAAATTGCCGCTTTGGGATGGAAGGGTTGACCAAAGAGGAGCGAATGAGGTGAATGGGTCTGTATTCTTGTTTGAGTTTAGAAGAATGATAGGTGATCCCATTTAAATCAATAGAATTCTTAGAAAGCTTGTCAGAATAGATACGGAGAGGCTGTTTGTCCTGAGAAGTCTAGAATTTGGGATCATAGTTTTGGGCTAGGGGGCCAACCATTTTCTCACTCAGTGGTTGGAGTTCTAAACCACAGAGGACTCTGAATATTCAAGAGTCTTTGAATATATTGAAAACTGAGATTGATAAATTGTTGTGCCTTAAGAGAATCACAGGATAGAGGGATAGAGTGGAAATGCGTATTTGAGGTTAAAGATCATGATCTTAGTTATTGAATGTTGAAGCAGGTTTGAAGGACCATATGTTCTAGTCCTGCTCTGATTTCTAATGTCTGCCTTTTTCACACACTGTCAGTTGCCATGACAACACAATAGTTCCATTTCTTCTGGAAATGTTTGTCAATGTTGCCTTTTCAGCCATTATCTTCTTCCTTTCTTGATTAGACCCACAATGGAAAATGGCCAAACAATAATTGAGCGCAGCCAAGCAAAACTTTGTGTAAAAACACAAATCAAGCCACAATCTACAAAAGAAATTTGTCAGTGGAGGGGTTTGAATTTAAAGCTGGAGTTTTCTGTTTGTTTGAATTTGCGTCAACAACCCTGAACCAGGCCATCTCTTGAGAAGCAACGTCACAAGAATGTTTTGAGGAACTCCTTCCATCCTGACATCCTTATACCACTCTGGGATAGCCTTCAGCCTTTCGGCTTCTGTCCCTGTTAGAAGGCATGTCAGTGCTGGGTAAGAGGACATGCGTTTGCTAAGGGTATGAGTATGAAGCTGTCCTTGCTGACTCATGGCTCAGATGGCAGACAGAACACAAATCTCTCCTATGAGGTCTGACCAAATTATCCCTGTCTCTGCTTCCTTGTCAACTCTCTGAACAACACTGCCAATATCATGCTTTATTTACCTATCTATCATTCTGCAGTCAATCTGTGTATTATTCTAGCTATCTTGTTACATGTCTGTTTGTTTATTTACATATATTCATCATTTTATCTGTCTGATTGCATTTCTATTCTTCCATCTTTCTGTCCATCTATTGACTGTGTAGAATCTTATTGCCTGTATGATATTACAGCAAGCGCCCAATATTATTGATTTGAGATCTTATTTTTGGGGAGCATTCTGAGCAGTGTTAAAACATTTCAGAGAGTGACACTAGACACAGCAAACTTTTGAGTTGATTTTCCTCCTCCAGGTGTAGATCTTCACATTGGGAAAGTCTGTTGAATTATCTTTAGCAGTCCCTCACAGACGAGGGTGACTCTTCTAATCTCAGTGTGAGTCTGTAGGTAGCTGTACAGACCATGAGGCTACTGCAGGCTCTGTTACACTTGGGGCAGGTGGTGGTCACGGGGATGGGGGTAGGGCGTTGGTAAGGAAGTGCGCTCCTTTCCCTGTTTTTGTGTGGCTTCCAATTTTTGCTGTGTTATACGAGTGATGAGGCAGGATCTTTAGGGAAGGAAATCTGCCATCCTTACCTGATCTGGCCTACACATGACTCCAGACCCACAACATGGTTGACTCTTAACTGTCCTGTGAAATGGCATTGTTGACCCTTTGACTGTCAGCAATAGATTCATAGTCATCGTTAAACTCTTAATTCCAAACTTTTTTGAAAAATTGAATTCAAACTCCACCTTTTGCCATAGTAGGATTTAATACCCAGGGCACTGCACTCACAGTCCAGCAACCCTCGCACAATGTCATCACTTGTATAGTGATAAAGAGAGAAGTGAGACTAATTGGTTAGATCTTTCAGAAAGCCTACATAATTTTGATGGGCCAAGTGGCCTTCTATGTTGGGTAGAATGCTGTAATTCTATACACATAAGGAAATCCATTCCAGCTTAAAATAGGTTAAACATCAATGAATCCTTATACAGTTTCTTACTGGTCCTGGATCTCAAATAGTTAAAAATAGCTCAGTAAATATTTGCCTGAATAACATTAGTGGTGTTTTCCACAGTGATGAATCAGTATTATTTATCATACTACCTTCTGCCTGATCCAGATTTTTATCTGTTCACCTCACCGTGGGCAGAGTACACCTGATATTAATCTTTGATCCTCCAGTGCCCAGAAATGGAAGTGTGGCCCATTAACTAGTTCATTGCTACAGCCAGGAATTAGTAGTGGATTCCAATACAACACCAGCTTCCACTTTATATTCGTCCTTTAGAGTGTGTGTCTGTCATAGCCAAGCAGCACCAAAGTCTTATGGCTTCTAGCAGATAATTTTAGCATGTCATCTGTATTCTATCTACATGCACTCTACTCTTAGTACAAAGTCTCTATCATTCAAATGATCTGCTAGTGTACAGACATTTTGTGCTCACCATACAACTTGAAGACCTTAATGCACAGTTTCAATATTTTCAAACAAAGAAGGAGGCACCTATGGGAAAACAAGGATCCTGCCCCTGAATTTTTATACGCAACGCCCTCCCTTCCACACTGAAAAATTAAAGTGAGTGTGCCTATGGGAAAAGGTAGATAGGTGAGGCTAATTGGATAGATAAAAGAGCTAGCCTAAAAACAATGTGACAAATGGCCTCCCTCCTCCTGAATGTCATGGCAATGCTTGCGTTGGTTCAAGTGAAGTGAAATGATTAACCCTTCTCTGTTTCTTGCTGTCATTGGGTCAGAAACTGCAAAAGCTCATGACCTCAGGACATCCCAAAACGCTTTCTTTACTTTTTATTTAGCCTTTGTGAGGGTCACTGGCTGTGTCAGCATTTGTTCCCCATCCCTAATTGCCCTCGAGAGGGTGGTAGTGGTGAGGCGCGTTATTGAAACGCTGTAATTCAAATACATCCACAACGCTGTCAGAGACACAGTTCCAGGATTTTGAACTCCCTGTATTTTTAGACTCTTAATTCCAAACATTTTTTTATGCTCAGTGCCTCTATTTATGAAGCTGAAGATCCCATATATTTTGTTGATTGTAATGACTAACCCCCAGGTGAGGTCTTCAATTAGTTCTGATTCCTGATGAAATGCTGCCAAATAGTTATGTCCCTGGGTGGGGAGCAATGGACCGGCTTCCATTCTTTATACAGCCACTCTCTCAGCTGGTCACAGCAAGATTAATTTAACAAGGGCCGTGGATACCTGCTCCCAATCCTAATGTACTTAGGGTTTAGACCAAGCCAAACGAACAAAGCTCTCTTGAGTTAATTAGAAAATGGGTATATTAGCTTCTAAGCAGGAGAAAAGATACTAAAACATGTCACACATGTACACAGATTGGAAATGTGCTGACTAGCAAGATTCTGGCCAAGATGATACTCAAGAAGAGTAGATGGGAGAAGATAATGGTAGTTATGCTGGGCAATTACCAGTTACTATGGTGTTGGTAGTGAAGCAACTGATTTTGAGATTCTTATTTCTGCCAGTAAGCTGATGGACATTTGTCCCATTGTCACAGTGACCTCACTGGCTTCCTGGGATTCTAGCACTCGGAGTAAGAGAGAGTCTTTCTTCACCTGTAGCACAGGAGTTTTGAATTGCTGTCCTCAAATTTTGACCTTCACAGCACACTAGCCTACACCAGTACGTCTAGTAATATCTATTTATAAACCCAGATCTTCGATTGTAGCTCATTTTTAACCTCCGTTGCTTTTTTCTGGAAGGGTAAAATAGAAATATATCTGCAATTTGGGATACGTTCGACAGGAGATGGTTTTCTGCTGGTGAGGGTAGTCAAGCCCACCTTCATTTGTGCAGCAACAGAAAATCACAGCTCCTGTTTGGTTTAAATTGCATCTCTACCTTTGGAGCGATGCTGTTCGAATGTTCCCATGGCCCCTTTTCAGGTGTGACATTCCATAGTTTCTCTCTTTACTTTGCCAGGCAGTCACTGAATCTATATCCACACTCATCTTTTGGCTGTATGTGCTCCCAAAAAAGTACAGATTTTGTAATTAAAAGTTCAGTATGCCCATAAATAATCCATAAGTATGTTCCCCATAGAGAAAGCTTTGAGTTTCCATCTTGTGGAACCTGGTCCAGTACTCCCCACAGTATATGCGAGGGTAAATTCTAATGTAGGCTATTCATCTCCAAGTTAGAAGATTCTAAATTCAAAATCACACCTTCAGGACATCAGAAAGTGGTGTGCAGTTGCAACAGCAACTTAAAAATTCGAAGCAAGCAGAGTCCTCAGCTCCACAATCCCACCTGCCCCTCAATAATCATTGACTTGCACTTATAAAGCACCTTTATCATGGTAAAGTGTACCAAGACTTTTACAGGAGCATATTCCAACAAGATTTTGTAACAAACCATTTAATGGTGGGGTGGAAACTTCGGCTGCCACTGCAATGCAACAAGCATGAAGTGCTGTATTATCATTGAATGTTTTTAATCATTCGTAGGATGCTGGTATTGCTGGCTAAGCCAGAAATTATTGTCCATCCCTAACTTCCCAGAGGAAGGTGGCAGTGAGCTGCCTCCTTGAACCACTGCTGTCCATTTGGTCTTGGTCCTTCAACAAAGTAGTTCTAAGATCTTGGCCCACTTCAGCCCAGAAGAAAGCTATATCCTTACTGGTGCTCCTACAGAGCAGTTCACAGCCTACTCTACATCCACACTCTCTCCATATCCCTGCACATTCCTCTTTTCAAATATTTAGGTGGTGCGGTAGGGGCCTATTCTGCACTGGCTAAAAAATACTAACCATGCTAATCCTGAGATAGTAGGAACTGCCGATGCTGGAGTCTGAGATAACGCAGTGTAGAGTTGGATGAACACAGTAGGCCAGGCAGCATCAGAGGGGCAGGAAAGCTGACGTTTTGGATCTGGACCCTTCTTGAGAAAAAAAAGAAAGGTCCAGACCCGAAACATCAGCCTTCCTGCTCCTCTGATGCTGCCTGGCCCGCTGTGTTCATCCAGCTCTAGACTATACTAATCCTATTTTCCAGCACTTGTTCTGCCCCCTGGAGGTTACAAAAAGCTTGGGAAAGGCTGTTTCCCACAAGACTTAACAAACCGAAGGCTCATAGGTTAAAAATCCCAGACCAGGTTTGCAGAAAATCCTGCCATTATTCTCTCCTTGGCCAACACCACCTATAGTACATTGTTCTGGATGTGATCAATAATACCCTTACTGGCATAACATTCACAAAAGACGAGGAAAACAACAGCAAACTGCCATTCCCAGATGTCACAGTAGAGCGAACAGCCAATGGGGAACTTCAAACCAGCGTCTACAGGAAAACAACACATACGGACCAAATACTGAACTACAGGAGCAACCATCCCAACACCCACAAACGAAGCTGCATTAGAACATTATTCCAACGAGCCACCACACACTGCAGCACAGAGGAACTACGCAGAGCAGAGGAAAATCATCTATACAGCGTATTCAAAAAGAACGGGTACCCAATGAACACAGTTCACCGATTTCTCAGCAATAAACCCAAACAAACAGACAAAACAGGCTCAGAAACCATAACCACTCTCCCCTACATCAAAGACATTTCCGAAATGACTGCCAGACTACTCGGACCTCTTGGCATCATGGTAGCCCACACACCCACCAACACACTAAAACAGCAGCTAATGAACTTAAAAGACCCTATACAGACAACAAGCAAAATGAACGTCATCTACAAAATACCTGGCAAGAACTGTGACAAACACTACATTGGACAAACTGGCAGAAAGCTAGCCACCAGGATACATGAACATCAACTAGCCACAAAACGACATGACCCACTATCACCCGTATCCTTACATACAGATGACGAAGGACACCACTTTGATTGGGACAACACATCCATCCTAGGACAAGCCAAACATAGACACGCACGAGAATTCCTAGAAGCATGGCATTCCAACCGGAACTCCATCAACAAACACATTGATTTGGAGCCAATCTCCCATCCTCTGAGAAAAAGAACAGGAAATGACGTCACCAATGCAGGAAATGACATCACCAACCCAAGGAAACCTAAACAGATAAATAGAAAGCAGGACATAACACCAGTGCTTTGTAGGATGTTCACTGTTGATGTTACCCAGAATGGTGACGAAACGTCTGGGAACAAACCTTCAAGCTCAGTGAACCCGCTTACATCCGGAACAAAATAAAGACCCACTCTCTTGTGGACTGAGAGGAGGAGAGCGCTGTGTTGGAGGTGAAAGGAAGACGTCGGGTTGGCTGTGCACCCTTGCGACCGGTGGATCTTAATGCTGGCTTCGGCCTAACGCTGGTTCAGGGGAGCAGCCAACCTGCAACGATGGCTGCGGCAAGTGCTCATGCCCCAGGTCAGGGGGTCCAGAACACCATCCGTGTTTCCGTAAAGAAGGTGGATGAAGGTGCACCTGTGGACCGCACCTTCTTCGTGAAGAGGGTCCTGTTGGACTGTTGCGGATTCGCTGCTGCGGACATTTACTGCCTGCAGGATCTCCCCGGAGGGGGTTTTTACGATGTGACCTTCAGGAGTGCCAAGCTTTGTGAGCGCTTCCTGGAGGTTTTCAAGGAGAAAGGAGGTGAGGGCCCCCTCTCTGTATTGACCGCTGTCCCACTGTTTGTGATGCCAGCACAGAGGAGCCGGATGGTGACTGTACACATGTACAACCCGCATGTGCCAGCAGTTGATGTCCTGACCTTCCTTGGAAGGTATGTGAAGGTGGATGGGGACCTAACTGACATCATGGACCCCTTTGGCATCTGGACCAGTAAGAGGCAGGTCAAGGTGACGCTGAGGATGGGTGCGGACGGGAATGTCGTACACCCACTGTCCAGCTTCGCGATCGGCGGGAGCAGGGGCTACCTGACCTATGCAGGGCAACCTAAAGTCTGCCATGCCTGTGGTAGGTCAGGTCATGTGGCGGCCGACTGCAAAGCCACCATCTGCAGGAACTGCAGGGAGGAGGGACACCTTGCAAAGGATTGCCCGCAAGAGAAAAGCTGCAACCTTTGCGGGGAAGCGGGCCATCTCTATAGGGCATGCCCGCAGCGGGGGACCACCTACGCCCAGGTCGCCGGCAGGGGCAATGTGGGGCCAGCCCCCCCCCGGAGGAGAGGAAGGCACCAGGGCCCAGCAAGGACCCCACTAATGTGCAGGAGGGCCAGGTTGTGCAGGAGGGCCCAGCCCCGCAGGATGGGCCCGAGGCCAGCAAAGCACCCCTGCAGGGTCCGGTCCCCCCCGACAACCCGGAGTCGATGGAGGCGGCGACAGGCGATCCAGGGGAGTGGACGACAGTCCGGAAAGCGAGGAGGAAGGTGCGTCGACGGGCCCAGGAACCGCAACCATCAGGCGGGAAGAGGCAGCTACAGGGGGGCTATAAGAGCTCCTCTGATGAGGGGGATTCGGAGAGGGCCCGCCCCGAAGCAGAAGTTAAAGATCTCGAGGGAGAAGGAAAGCAGCACCACACTTCCAGGTGATGGGAGGCGTCCTGAGGCTCCCTCCGACACCCAGTCAAGTGCCACTGGGGCACTGGAGGGCACCCCGGAACTTCCAGGCGGGAAGGAGGAAACAGCGCGTCCCCAGCCTGACCCAGAGCCGGAGCCTCCTGCCTCCGCACACCCGATGGGGGGATGCCACCCGGAAGGCAGCACGGACGGATTCCTGAGCCCGGAGTGCGTCCAGCAGTTAGCCCGGGCAATGGCATGAAGCGACAGATGGAGGGGCTGGGCCTTGGACTTGGGGAGGGTACTGCAGTCACTGCCCACAATGGGGGTACGAGTTGCGAACATTAATGTGCGCAGCGTCAAGTCAACCGCAAGATGTGTGTCCACGTTGGCCTACCTGACCACCGTCAAGGCGGACCTCCTGTTTCTGCAGGAGTGCGGGATACCGCACTTCGGCAGGTACGGGAAATGGTCCGGCGCCTGGACCTGTGGGCCTTCGATCTGGTCGGGGGGTAACGACTGTCGCTCCTCGGGCCTGGCTATTCTGCTGCGGGGGCACAACTTCACTATCTCTCAAGTTCAGGAGGTGGTGGGGGGGCGCCTCCTAGTGGCTGACATCACCTACAGGAATGCTCCCCTGAGGCTGATCAACGTGTACACCCCAGTGGTACGGAGTGAGCGGTTGGCCGTCCTGCAGCGGCTTCCACCCCTGCTGGCTACGTCCAGGCCGGTCATCCTAGGCAGAGACTTCAACTGCATCATCGATGAAGATGGAAGATCTGGCGTGGGGATAGCGGGTGGGGGGAGTCAACTGGACGTCACGTCCAGATCCCTGATGTGACGTGAGCCTGAAGGGCGTGGCTATCCCAGGCAGCAGAGGCCTTCAGGTCAAGACCTCCCTGTACATGGACGATGTCGCCGTCTTCTGCACCGATCGTCGGTCGGTGAGTGGATTATTGGACATTTGCGGCCAGTTTGAACTGGCCTCGGGTGCCAAAGTCAATAGGGGTAAGAGCGAGGTCATGTTCTTCGGGAACTGGGACGACCGCTCCTTCATCCCCTTCACCGTCAGGACAGACTGCCTGAAGGTGCTGGCTGTTTGGTTTGGTGGAGCTGAGGCGTACACTAAGACTTGGGAGGAGCATATCACCAAATTGAAGCAGAAGCTGGGCAGGTGGACGCTCAGGTCCCTCTCCATCGCGGGTAAGAACCTGGTTGTCAGGTGCGAGGGGCTTTCGGTACTGTTGTATGTGGCGCAGACCTGTCCTATTCCCTGGACCTGCGCCGCTGCGGTCACCCGGGCCATCTTCCACTTCATTTGGGGGTCGAGGATGGACCGGGTCCGCAGGGACACCATGTACAAAGACCTGGGAAATGGGGGAAAGGGCGTACCGAACGCCACCCTCTCCCTGATGGCTACCTTTGTGTGCGGCTGCATCAAGCTGTGTGTAGATCCTCAGTACGCAAACACCAAGTGTCACTACTTACTGAGGTTCTACCTGTCCCCAGTGTTGCGAAGGATGGGCCTGGCCTCGTTGCCGCGGAACGCTCCGAGTAGTTGGACCGTTCCGTACCACCTGTCCTTCGTGGAGAAATTTTTGAAAGGAAACACCTTTGACCACAAGACCGTCAGGCAGTGGTCAGCACGTAGTATCCTCGAGACCCTTCGGGCAAAGGAGAGGGTGGAACCCGTCATGTGGTTCCCCACGCAGACTGCCAAAGTCGTTTGGCAGAATGCCTCATCACCAGAACTTTCAAACAAGCACAAGGACATTGCTTGGCTGGCGGTGAGAGGGCCTCTGCCCGTGAGATCCTTTATGCATGCCTGGAATCTCTGCGCCATTGCACGCTGCCCTCGAGGCGGCTGCGGGGGCGACGAAACTGTCGATCACCTCCTTCTGGAGTGTGCCTATGCGCAGGAGGTCTGGAGGGGGATGCAGTGGTATTTGTCGAGGTTCGTCCCGAGCTGCTCCGTGACGCGGGACTCCGTGCTCTACGGGCTGTTTCCCGGGACGCACACCGAGACCAACATCAACTGCGCCTGGAGGACCATCAATGCAGTGAAAGACGCTCTTTGGTCTGCCCGCAACTTGCTGGTCTGCCAACTGAAAGAACTGACCCCGACCGAGTGTTGCAGACTGGCGCACTCCAAGCTCCAGGACTACGTGCTGAGGGACGCGCTAAAGCTTGGGGCAGCCGCCGCCAAGGCGCGGTGGGGAAAGACCACGGTATGATACCCCTCGTCCAGAATAGAAAAAAGGGCCCTATCCTGTACCTGGGCCCAGCTGGTGCCTTCCCCAACTGGTCAGGGGGCCAACTGGGACTGTGCGGGGTGACAACTGCCGGTGTATTTTCTTTGCTTTGTTGTTTTTTCTTCTTTGTTTGTTTTTTTCCTTTAGTTGGTGTATGTACACCCCGGGTAACCTGGAGCGGCTTGCATGACTGGGTAGGTGTGTAAATATGTTTTATTTTTTGCACATCTTATGAATAAAGTATATTTTTTCAAATAAAAAAAATGACAAAATGTCTGAAAACTAACCTTCCCGCTCAGCGAGCAAACTCACATCCAAAACCTTAACCTGAGCTACAAATCTTCTCAAAACTCGATAGTAGACTGTCTCATCATTTTTTTTTAATGATTTCACTGTGTGTTAAATTGAATGTTGTATCTACCTGCAGAATAATATTAATTGCCTTTCAAAAGTGGTTCATAACTCTGAAGTAGTTTACTAAGGTCCCAAAGCTTTGCAAAAGAAAAGTTTGTTCTTTCTTCGGCTTATCATCCAGATAGATTGGAAATTTAGCTTGCGATTTTGGAGGTTTTAGACATCAGCACTGTACTGACTATTACCTCATCATATCTTTCATAGCCACATTCAGCTCAGGAGGGCGAACATTTGTAGGGGTGTTGGATGGGTTGGAGTTCGAATATCAGGCATGAGGCAAAGTGTTTATACCAGCTTGACCTCTGAGCTCAGCTGGAGTCACAAAGACAAAGCATGACCCACCTGCTGCAGAGTTGTGTCACAACATCAACATGGCCCGTGCATTGCGTACAGGAGTTCAGAGGTCACATTGTGGCTGCACAAGACATTGGTTCGGTCACTTTTGCAACACTGCGGACAATTCCGGTCTCCCAGTGATAGGAAGGATGTTGTGAAACTTGAAATGGTTCAGAAAAGATTTACAAGCATGTTGCCAGGATTGGAGGGTTTAAGCTATGGGGAGAGACTGAATAGACTGGGACTATTGACCCCGGGGGAGCATCAGAGGCTGAGCGGTGACCTTATAGAGGCTTATAAAATCATGAGGGGCATGGTTGTGTGAACGGTCAAGGTCTTTTCCCCAGGGTGAAGGAGTCCAGAACTAGAGAACACAGATTTAAGGTGAAAGGGGAAAGATTTAAGAGGAACCTGAAGGGCATGCCTTACGCACAGAGAACGGTGTGTGTATGGGATGAGCTGTCAGAGGAAGTGGTGAAGGTTGGTACAACTGTAACATTTAAAAGGCACCTGGATGGGTATATGAATAGGAAGGGTTTAGGGGGATGTGGGCCAAATGCTGGCAAATGGAACTAGATTAATTTAGGATATCTGGTCAGCATGGACAAGTTGGACTGAAGAGTCTGTTTCAGTGCTGTACAGCTCTATGACTCTATACAATCTCTGCACAGTTTGATGAGAAACTTTGAACTGGTCCCCTCTTACTGCAGCACTGCCACAACATATGGCCCGTGGCCTCTGAACCTACGGCATACAATGACTGCCCTCCTAACTCAGCAAGTTTCAGCTGTGTGAAAGAGCTCATTTGTGGTAATGTTTCTGATGAAAGCAAATGTCACTTGGTGTGGCCCCAGTGGTGGGCACTGTCTGAGAAGCTGTAATTTAAGGTACACTGATTAAGCAATGTTAGTGTTGCAAGCCTTGCCAACAGAATGGAGTCATTAAATACACAGTGGAAACATTCCATTCCCAGGCAATGTTAGGCCAAGCCCTAGATTCAAAACACTTCTTGAATGCCCAAAGAATAGGACATTTCTCAATAACCCCTGCCATCTAGTGGACTCTACAATATAATGCTTCTCTGTCACAACATACATATTCCTTCGAAATGACCCCCAATCCATTTATACACAGTCTGGCCAACCCTCCCTTCAAATTTATGGATTCTGAACTTCCACATATTTCTTTTCATCGGTAAAAAAATTCAAAAAATTTACCCAATATATATTTTTGGAACTGCTACCAGGCATTGTTTGCTTAGGTTTCGACTGAGCTTATTTGTGTTCTATTTCATGTCTTTCTCCATCACCTTCTGCAGTTTTGTCTGCACCTCTCCTGAGAATTTTGACCCCTGACCTGGTAATCGTCACATTGCTAATTTCTAGTACCATGCCCAAGGTACCATTGGGCATGCCTGAGTCTTGGTAATGAGGGCCAGTGAGCTATTTGACCACGGCAGGCATCGCTCTGTACTTACCTGACACCCACACTTCTTTCAATGGCTATCGGACAATTTTTAGGGATAGGAATGCCAGCAGGAACGGGGGAGTGACAGTGACCACAGGAGTTGTGTTGTGTGGTTTAAGCATTTCTGAGTTAAAGTATGAATAAACGAAAATTATTTTTAATGAGCCTTAGACCCACAATTTTACAGTTTTGTGTCCTGTGGTGTTAGCAATGCTCCCATTTCTAGCTCAAGGAATCCTAATCCAAGTCCAGCTGATGATATGTGAGCCATTAGCGAGGCTAACAATCCCTGTGCAACACGAAATGAGTGCTGCATCGTCAAAGGCACTGTCTTTCCAAAAAAGTGTTAAATCTCTCAAGTCGACATAAAAGATTGACTGCACCCTGGTCAATATCTATCAATCAGCTGACCACCCAAAGAACAGACTGGGATCACACGGCTGTTTGTGGGAGCTTGCTGTGCACAAATGTGCTGTTGTGCTTTCTACATCACTTCCACAGTTCAAAAGCATTTCATTGGCTGTAAGGTGCTTGGCGTTGTTCTTGGGTTGTGAAAAGGTGATATAAGTGCAAAGCACTGCACTTCCTTGCATTCACTCGATCAATTATCGCAAACATTTAGTTTGTTGATTCAGTTATCCCTCTTCTGGAAAACATTAATTTTTTTTTTACATAAACAGTCCCAGCAGCCAATCATTTGTGATATCCCAGGATTGGTTGACTATTTCACTGTGGAATGCATCACGATTAAGCATAATCTTGCCATCCCTGTGACTTGCGCTTTGCAGAGGAAGGTCTTGTTATAGTGATGACGGAACACAGTTTCCCACATAAAAGAAAGTCTTTCATTCTTATAGCGCCTTCATGACCATAGAATATCCTGTCACAATTTACGGTTAATGAAGTTTTGGTCTTGAAATGTAGATACTGTTGGAATCTGTTGCAGCAAATAAAGGAGCCAGTTAGCACACAACAAGCTCCCACAAGCAGCAATACTGAGGGATAAATATTAATCAATGGACCAACGGGACCTGTTCTGCTCTTCAACATGGTGCAGTGAGGTCTTTTCCTCAGAGGGCACACAAGACCTTGTTTAACATTTCGTCTAAAAGACAGCACTCATTAACAGAGACAGGCTGGGCTGGTTTTGGGATGCAGTGGGGGGGGGGGGGGGGGAAGAACTGGGCTGGTTTTGGGATGCAGTAGGGGAAGGGGAGATTTTGAAGCTTGTGAAGTCCACGTTGATACCATTGGGCTGCAGGGTTCCCAAGCAGAATATGAGTTGCTGTTCTTGCAACCTTCGGGTGGCATCATTGTGGCACTGCAGGAGGCCCATGATGGACATGTCGTCTGAGGAGTGGGAGGGGGAGGTGTTCCGCTCAGTTTGCAACAAACAACTGCACCTCCCAGTCGTGAACCATTTCAACTCCCCCTCCCATTCCTCAGATGACATGTCCATCATGGGCCTCCTGCAGTGCCACAATGATGCCACTCGAAGGTTGCAAGAACAGCAACTCATATTCCGCTTGGAAACCCTGCAGCCCAATGGTATCAATGTGGACTTCACAAGCTTCAAAATCTCCCCTTCCCCTACTGCATCCCAAAACCAGCCCAGCCTGTCTCTGCTTCCCTAACCTGTTCTTCCTCTCACCCATCCCTTCCTCCCACCTCAAGCCGCACCTCCATTTCCTACCTACCACCTCATCCCGCCTCCTTGACCTGTCCATCTTCCCTGGACTGACCTATCCACTCCCTACCTCCCTACCTCCCTACCTATACTCTCCTCTCCACTTATCTTCTTCTCTACCCATCTTTGGTCCGCCTCCCCCTCTCTCCCTATTTGTTTCAGAATCCTCTCCCCATCCCCCTTTTCTGATGAAGGGTCTAGGCCCGAAACGTCAGCTTTTGTGCTCCTGAGATGCTGCTTGGCCTGCTGTGTTCACCCAGCTCCACACTTTGTTATCTTGGATTCTCCAGCATCAGCAGTTCCCATTATCACTCATTAACAGATCTATGCTCTTTCAATACTTCAGCGGGAGCCTGGGAGCTATTTGACACCACAGTCTTCTGTATATAAAGATAAGTGTGCTCTCCACTGAACCATGACCAAAATTCAGACAAAACCCATGGGGATGGCTCCAAGCCAATATCTGGACATATGGACTGGAAGCCGGTGTTAGCCACCCAGCCCCTCGAGTCTGCTCTGCCATTCAATGCTGATCTGATCACTCCACAATCCCACCCACGCTCTGATAACCTTTCACCCCCTTTGCTTCACAAGAATGGATCCCTCTCTGCCTTAGACATATTCAAGGATTCTGTTTCCACTAATATCCAACCAAGCCAGAAATGTAATGCCTTTTGGTTGGTCTGGTTCAGTACCACACTGAATGCTCTCAACATTGATGATGGGACCAAACGTGTTCACTCCTTATTTCTTCTCAATCCTGAACTAATCAGATCATCCCTTTCTGTATCTCTGTACTCCCTTCTGTACCATGTCAATCTGGACCCCTCCAGTGCTTTCTTAGTTGTCTGCTCTTCCTGCTGCATGGGCCCCACTCGTAAGATTCCACTTCCACATGTTCTTAACTGCCTTGATTTAATTTGATTTGTTGTTGTCACACATACCTAAACACAATGAAAAGTTTTGTTTTGCATGCAGTACAGGTGGATCATAATATGCAAGGACATACAGATCATAGGATGATTGAACAGAGTGAGACGTACAGAGTTACACTGCGCAGGAGGTGCGCAAAAGCAGGATCAATATTAGATTTGAAATAAGAGGCGTCCATTTAGCTGGCTGCTAACAGCGGGGAAGAAGCGGTTCTCGAACCTGTTGGTAGGTGTATTTAAGCTTTTGTATGTTCTGCCTGATGGGAGAGATTGGAAGAGATTATAACTGGGGCAGGAGGGGTCTTTGACAATGTTGGCTGCCTTTCAGTGACAATGAGAAGTGTAGGTGGAATCCATAGATGGGAAGTTGGCTTGCTGGATGGACTGGCCTGTGTTCACAACTCTCTATAGTTTCTTACAGTCCTGGGCAGAGCAGTTGCCGTACCAAGCTGTGATGCACCCAGATACAGTGCTTTCTATGGTGCATGTGCAAAAGTTGGTGAGAGCCCTTATGAACATGCTGAATCTCCTTAGCCTCCTGAGGAAGAAGAGTCATTGTTGTGCCCTCTTGACCATTGCATGTACATGGGAAGACCAAGACAGGTTGTTGGTTATTGTCACTCCTAGGAACGTGACCCTCTTCACCTCAGCTCCCATGATGTAGATGTGTGCATGTCCTCCTCCTTTCTTCCTGAAGTCAATGATCTGCTCTTTAGTTTTACTGACATTGAGGGAGAGATTGTTATCTTTGCACCATGACATCAAGTATTCTATCTGCTTCCTGTATTCTGACTCTTCCTGATCTGCCACAGTCCTCTTTCTTGTAATGTCCGAACAAATGTCATTTCTTGTTCACAACATTTATGTCTTGGGTCGCTTTGCATTTTTTTTATATCACCAGAATATTTTGGGCAGGGGAATTAGAGGCTTGCAGGGGGCTATCTCTTCCCTCTCCGTGATTGCCATGTTTCCTCAGGGCAGATTCCAACCACTAACACCGTCCTCCCCCTCCACTGGTCCCATTACTCCCTCAAACCGTTAACCACAAATTCACAACCAGATGAGAGGATGCAAAAACTTTGGAGGTTTTTTTATGTGAATTATTAGGAGCAGGAGAAGGCAATTCAGCTGTTTGAACCTGGATGCCGTAAAGCTTCTCCTTCTGATACTTTTTTAATTTTTATTAAATAAAAATGGGGTTAAAAATCACATTTCAAACATAAACCTATTCGTTCCCTTCTAAATGACTTAGATGTAAATCTTTCAGTCCCATGTAGGACAATGAGCAGGAAAACCCTGTCGCTGATCTCAATCCATGGTACTTTTTCCTTCTCCAACCCCAGTGGTGTCCGAATCTAGATGTTCCAACAAAACTATACCTCACAGGGTCTTTCTCTGTCCAATCCCATCATCTTTTCTCATGTGGGAGTGTCTATTTGAGAGCCACTCTGAAGGGCATGCAGCCAATAGGTTCTTCAACTCCGGCAAATCATTTTTTAAAATTGTTTTTACATGAAAAGGAAAGAAATCTGCCTTCATATAGTGCCTCACTTCATTTGAGGATGTCCCAGAGGATTTTACAGTACATGAAATGGTTCTGATGTGCAGTAGTGATGTAGGAAATACAGCAGCCAATTTGTGCCAAGCACAGTGAGAAGATAACGAGCCACATAATGGGTAGGATTTTCCCCTGAAGTGTCAATCACACTCAGATTTCCATTATGTTTAGGGAGAGCTCTGCATTTCAGGGAAAAAAAAACCAATCAGGGTGCTTTGGAAATGCAGAGCATGCTTTAAATTTGACAGGTCCCTCATAGCGCAGGATAGTCAGGGCAATTCGAGCGAAACCCCAATTTCCACAGCTGGCAGTTACCATATTTCAGTGTCATGGTCAGCCACTTCAACAACTCCTGTGAAGTGGTGAATACATGAGGTAAGTGGGGAGTTAGGGTTGCCAGGAGTGGTAGGTTGCCAGGTGTGTAGGTTGCCAGGTGGGTAGTGTGCCAGGTGGGTAGGGTGACAGATGGGCAGGGTATGAGGTGTGCAGAGTGCTAGGTGTGCAGGGTACCAGGTGTGTAGTGTGCCAGGTGGGCAGGGTGACAGATGGGCAGAGTATAGGGCATGCAGAGCCCTAGGTGTGCGGGGTACCAGGTGTGCAGAGTGCTGGTGTACAAGGTACTGGATGTTTAGGGCACCAGGTGGGTAGGGGTCAGGTGGGCAGCATGCTGAGTATGCTGGGTACCAGGTGTGTAGTGTGCCAGGTGGGTAGGGTGACAGATGGGCAGAGTATAGGGCGTGCAGAGCGCTAGGTGTGCGGGGTACCAGGTGCGCAGAGTGCTGGTGTACAAGGTACTGGGTGTTTAGGGTACCAGGTGGGTAGGGGGACAGGTGGGCAGGGTGTTGAGTATGCAGGGTACCAGGTGTGTGGGGTGCCAGGTGGGTAAAGTATCAGGTAGGTGGGGTGTCAGGTGGGTAGGATACCAAGATGCAAGGGCAAGGGGGCAGCTATATGTTGGAGAGTTTATGGTAGGGAGGTGACTGGAGGATATCAGTTCTCGCGAGGGCTGGTGGGTGTTGCATTCTGTAGGATGGAGGAATGTCAAGTTCTTGTTGGGAAGGAGAGTGTTAGGTGCAGGGGATGTTCGTTCGGTGGGAAGTGGGGTAGGGAGATGCAAGGTTGTCGGGTGTGGCACTGGAAGAGTGGAGAGGGGGTACCCTAGTAGTGGGTTGTTGTTGAGTCCCAGGCAGGGGAAGGTGTTTCATCCTGACGATGGGAAAAGGATAGTGTCAGGTTCAGTGTTGGAGATGGGGTTCCCTTCAAGGTGGAAAGGGTATTGTCAGGCCAGGGCCTGGAGAGGGCGGATTTTGCGAGGAATTCAGTTGGGGATGTATGCTCTAAGTTGAGGGGGCAGTTGGTTTGATAGTTACTGAGGAGTTAAACTCAATATTTAATTGTTGACCTTTACCCTGAATAACTATTTAACTGCACCAGAACCCTTTGAATTCTCCAATTTAAGACATGGAATCCCTACAGTGCAGAAAGAGGCCGTTTGGCCCATTGGGCCCACACCAACCCTCTGAAGACCATCCCACCCAGACCAAATCCCCTACCTTATCCCTGCACCCCTGCATTAGCCATAGCTAATCCACCCAGTCTATATATCCCTGGGCACTATTGGCAATTTAGCATGGCCAACGCACCTAACCTGCACAGCTTTGGACTGTGGGATGAAACTGGAGCACCCAGAGGAAATTCACACAGACACAGGGAATATGTACAAACTCCACACAGACAGTAGCCTAAGGCTGGAATTGAACCTGGGTTCCTGGCACTATAAGGCAGCGGTACTACCCACCGAAGCACCATGCTGCTGAAAGTGGATACTTTCAGAGGGTTCCAGACACAGGGCAATTTCTCAGAACCTGGCACTTTGTGGATTTGGCAGAGGGCTGAATTGTGCAATTCCAATCCCCGCTGCAGAAATGCCAATATGGCCGTAGGAAACTCCTGGCCAATCTCATTCAGCTTTAGGGACAGGATCGGGGATCAACACTGAAAACACACTGAAACCTCCCTGCTCTTCCTTCAAATGGTGCCATGGGATGTTGAGAAGGCAAATGAACTTCAGTTTAATATCTAATCCTAAAGAGGGCACCTCTGACAGCGCAGCTCTCTATCAGTGTTGCACAGGAATTATCTGCTTCTTTCCATTTGACCTTTGCCCTCAGGAGCTCACATAGGGGAAATAGCTGCCTGCTATACAGATGGTGGAAATTTGTGTGATAATAGCATTATGAAATTTGAGTGTGCATTTAACAGACATATTATAGTCAACCTGAAGTTATAGGGTGCAGTAAATATGTAGAAATGAGCTACAAGACAGTACTACATCAAGAGGTAGACCAAAAATGAAGAGTTTTGTTCATCCTATCCCACCACTCCAAACCACAAACCTAAATAATTTATCTGTTGCGCCATCAATAAAGAGTTGATTCCTTTAAAGTTGGTGTTGACAGAAATGAAACAATGGCTGTAACTGACGATATCAGTATCCTGTAGCTCCAACTCCTTTTAAAGTGAATTTTTCTGTAACTAACACTTCAGAGGAGAAGGCAGCAGCTTGCATTTACATAACATCTTATCATGCCTTATGGATATTCCAAAACATTTTACAACCAATCAATTATATTTGACATTCAGTCATCGCTGAATACGTACAAGAACAGCAGTCATTGTCACAAACAGCAGGGACTCACAGAAAGCAAATGAGATTAATGACCAGTTAGCGCTTGCCAGAGAGCAAACATTGGAACAGGATCAGGCCATTCGGCCCTTCAATCCCTGCCCTACCTTTCAATAAGATAATTGCTGATCTGACTAAAGTCTGAACTGCTCTTTCCTGTATGTACCCCAAAACCTTCGACTCCCTTCTCAATCAAAGCTCTACTCCTGCCTTGAATAAATTCAATGACATAGCCTCCACTGTTTTCTGAATAGTGACCAGACAATGTTTTATATCCAGTCCTGTGAAAGGGCAGACCTCTGTGAGTTAGCATCTCATTCAAAGAACAGCACTTTGGGCAGTGCAGCACTCCTTCAGCCCTACACTGAATAAAAGAGGAGACTTGTGACTCCAGGCTCAGAGTGAGGAGGGTCGGAAAGAAAAAGGGGTCATACACTTGTAGCCCCATCTCCCATGTAAAGCACAATCCAAGGGCTGAATCAGAATACTATAACTGATTTAACTGATGATGAATTTCCAGTCAGAGATATGCTTTATTATCATTGTTAATATAAAGCTCAGCAGCATTAATAAAACAATAGGTCACCATATAAATCAACTGACCTTTGAATCTGAACTTTGACTGTTTTGAGAAAGGGAGGTTCACTGAGAGTTTATATTGATCTGCAGAGGCTGATAAGCAAGATCCAATAGAGTTGCGTGGCCAGGGAGTGACACATGTACAGAAACAAGCGCATAAATCAGACTTCTGTGGATGCTGGAGACCAGGATCGAAGACAGGGAATGCTGGAGAAACTCAGCAAGTCTGGCAACATCTGTGGAGACCCAAGCAGAGTTCACATACAGGGTTTGGGTGAAGATTTATGGCTCGGGTGCTAGTTGTACTAGGTGACATGCTGCGGAGCCTCCTGTGATGCACCGTGGCCTTTGTGCTAGTTGCGCAGCAAAAACCAGACTGTATAAATTTGAACTGGCATAAGTTAACAGCACTTCACAGGAGGGTCCACAGCACTGAGGATATCACCTAGGCACAGGACGAAAAGCTTGCTGTCAAACCCTTGAGCTTGGCCAACACACCAGCGCCTACAGAATTCACGTTTTGAGTCTGATATAAAATTGACTCATACCGGAGAGTTCCAAAGAAGAGACATCCAGACACAATATGTAAACTCTGTTTCTCTCTCTACAGACGCTGCCTGATTGAGAGATCACCTTTACTTCCTGCCAATATTCATTCCTTTCCACAACATTTAGGATCTTGCAACTTCTTTGAGAAGCAGAGCAAGTGGGTGAGGCTATTAAGGATGCAAAACACATGGTCTCCTTTTGAAGATCAGTGAAATGTATTTGTAGTGTTAACTTAATATAGGGAGTTGGCTAGACCATACCTGGGGTACTAAGCACAATACTGAGCATAATATACCACTACCCACCGTGCCTGTTTCCCTCCCTTACCTACTGTGCCACTCTCCCTCCCTTACCCTGCTTTTTGCCATTTATATAAATGATTTGGATGTGAACATAGGAGGCATGCTCAGTAAGTTTGCAGGTGACACCAAAATTGAAGGTGTAGTGGACAGTGAAGGAGGTTACCTCAGAGTACAATGGGACCATGATCAGATGGGCCAATGGGCCGAGCAGCAGCAGATGGAGTTTAGTTTAGATAAATGTGAGGTGCTGCATTTTGGAAAGGCAAATCAGGGCTGCACTTATACATTTTATGGCAAGGTCCTGACGCGTGTTGCTGAACAAAGAGGCCATGGAATACAGGTTCATAGTTTCTTGAAAGTGGAGTTAAAAGTAGGTAGGATAATGAAGAAGGCATTTGGTATGCTTGCTTTTATTGGTCAGTGCATTACATATAGAAGTTGTGATGTCATGTTGTAGCTGTACAGGACATTGTTTAGGCCACTTTTGGAGTACTGCGAGCAGTTCTGGTCTCCTTGCTATAGGAAGGATGTTGTGAAACTCGAAAAGGTTCAGAAAAGATTTATAAGGGTGTTGCCAGGATTGGAGGTTTTGAGCCACAGGGAGAGGCTGAATAGTCTGGGGCTATTTTCCCTGGAGCATCAGATGCTGAGGTGTGACCTTGTAGAAGTATATAAAATCATGAGGGGCATGGATAGAGTGAATAGACAAGGTCTTTTCCCTGGGTTGGGGCAGTCCAGAACTAGATGGCGTAGGTTTAAGGTGAGGGGGAAAGATTTAAAGGGGCCTGAGTGGTAACTTTCCCACACAGAGGGCGGTGCGTGTGTGGAATGAAGAAGTCATGGGTGTGGTTACAATTACAACATTTGAAAGGCATCTGGATGTATAGATGAATAAGAAGGGTTAAAGCAAAAGGGGCCCAATGCTGGCAAATAAGACTAGGATATCTGGTTGGCGTGGATGAGTTGGACCGAAAGGTTTGTTTCAATGCTGTACATCTGTACGACAGTATGCTTCTACACCCATTGTGTGTGTGTCTGTGCGTGTCTCTCTCTCTCTCTCCCTCCCTTACCCACTGTGTCTCTCTCACTCTGACTCTCCTTTAACTCAAAGTGGCCTCGGACATGTGAAGTGGGTGCAGGATCCTTTGTGAGCAACACCATTACATTTCAGAAACCACATCTGGGTCCCTTTATCCTATTTTTAAAGTGTTTTTACTATTAAAGAAGAACACTGCAATGTGAAGTATTTAAGGATAAGGTGAAGAAACAAAGGTCACTTATCTCAACCCCACCCTTGACTCACCAACAGAAACTGTTTGCATTATCGACATAGTAGTTTACAAATTTTGGCTTAACTAAATAGTTGTATCTTGAATATTTACCATCATCAATCATTTCCCCCAACTTCCTTCCTCCCCTGAAGACCCCCAAAGGCCTGAACTGGTTGTAAGGTTCCCAACCCTCCACGGTTACACTGGAACTATCAGGAACTGAAGATTAATCTCCAGAACACTGTGATAAGCAAAACCTGGGAAAGATGCATTTTAATGTGCTTTTGACAGCTTTCATTTGGTAATATTAGAAGTATTGGAGTTGGGAATAAAGGTTCTTGAGCTAACAGTTAAGGCTAAACTAATTCTTATCCATTTATGAGAAATAGGCTTCACTCTCTACACCAGTTGGAGGATGAAGCATGGATTTTTTTTTCCACTTGGCTCTGATCCCTCACATTGTAATATTGATCATTGCTGTTTGCAAATCTTCAGTTGGCTGTGGGGGTAGACTACCCTGAGCGCATGGATCAACAGCAGGAGATGGCTATGAAGCCCCTGAATGACCCCAGCCTGGGTTGGTGACTCTGTTGGGTTTCAGACACCTGTGTGATTTTGGCTCGCAGACCTTGAACAAATATTCATTCCCTTGACTCCTGCTCGATCGCAGCTTAAGGGTATCACAGAACAGCAGGACTGGGATTTCAGAGAGCAGGAAGGCAGCCTGGGAAAAATCCACAGCACACCAGTATATTATTGCCTTGGTGCTAGATGCAGCCATTTCTGGAATGGACAGAATGTCTGAACCCCAACAGAGTCACCAACCCAGGCTGGGGTCATTCAGGGGCTTCATAGCCATCTCCTGCTGTCAGATTGCAGTGTCAACCACTGAACCACCATACCACCCAGATGATTTGTGTAACTACTTCAATGTTGTAAAACAACACAAGGAGCTCTATGGGATCATGATCAAATGCTATTTGATACTGAACCACATGGCCAAAAGTTTGGTCAGAGTGGAAGGTATTAATATAAAGTAGGAAGGAGGAATTGCAGGGATTTAAGTTGGGAGTTCCTCCTATTGGAATACTGACTGTTACAAACACAGTTGCCAATGATAGAGCAATGAAAACCAGGGGCTCACAAAAATCTAGAACGAAAGCATTCAGAGAATTTGGAAGGTCATATACTTGGAAGTTGTTACAAAGTTAGGGAGGGGCGATGCCATTCAGCAATTTGAAAACAAGGTAGGCTCTCCCTGATGTGGAAGGGCTTGAAGCAGAAATTATGTAAAGCAAGACTGACATCCCTCTTTAAAACTCTACAGAAAAGAACAAAGCCACATTTAAGGTTCAGCCTACGACAGGCACACCAGTGGGACAGGCCATTGAAAGGAGAGTAACATTAGAGCGGTACAATACTTTGGGAAAATTATTCCATAAAAAATATGATTTTCAACAAGGGATCCCATTTACTTGAAGGAATTTCAAGCATTTACCACTGGTGATCTAGCTGGGATTTACTCTGTTACAAAATGCTTTGGATGAATACATTGCTTTGTTTCTGAAAATAATAATAAGCAAACTTTTAGTGAATGTTAGAAACTGTTGCTTGGTCTGCACATATGTGCTTAACCAGTCCTAAGGGCATCTACTTGCATTTATCTTTCTCATGGGAGTTTCCAGAGACATTTATGCTTTACATTGGATATCTATGTATGATATTTAGAGAGATGAAGTGTTTGTGACTATTTACTCTATCACTCACAGCCCTGTCTTCAGCAGTCTGAGACCCAAACTCTGGAATTTCTTTCCTAAACCTTCCCTCCTGTCTACCTCTTCCTCTCCTATAACACGCACTTTGATAACAACCTCGGTGACTGAGCTTTGGTCACCTGTCCGAATGTCTCCTGATGTATCTCAGTGTCTATTTTAGTGTGATTGAAGCTCCTTGAGACACTTCATGAATTTAAAGGCACTATATAAATGGAGGTCATTTTTGAGAGACCTGAATGCTGTTGGGTACAGGACAAGCACCAACCTCTTCCAGCACTTTACCTGAATGTATGCATCCCCTTGTGTGGCTCAGTGCCAAGTCAGGCTTAATAATATTAACGTGAAGTGGTTTTGAACCCTTACTATGTTAAAGATCCAAAAGCATTTCTGTGGGGGAGGTTGTGGCACAGTGGTAGTGTCAGATAGCCAGAAACCCAGGCTAATCTGGCTGTGGATACAGGTTCAAATCCCACTATTAGAGTTGGGGAAATTTGAATTGCTGAAAATGAGGAATACAGTTGGGTGAGAGTCACCAATTTGCTACAGTTCTAGGCAGGAACACTCAAACTGTTAAGCTGCTGAGTGAAGAGGATGAACTGGTTATTTACCCATTCCCTTGTTAAGTACAAGTTACCTCTGAAAAGGTTTGCTTCTGTTGCAGAAACCTGAACCCAAATAATCCCTTGATTAAATGTAATTGATTTGAGCAGGCTTTCTTGAATCAACAAAAGAGAGTGAGTTTATTCATTTCTAAATGCAGAGGGACAGACAACATGCAACACAGGGATCAGAAATAAAAGGTGAATCACCTCTCCCCTCCAAAAGAATTTGACAAGAAATAGACAATCAGTCTCTGAAATGTTCATGAAGAGCGAATGGTTGAAAGCTGTAGCTGTTGTAGAGGATATTACTGGTAGCATTGATGTTGGCAATTACACAGTGAATTTTGAGATTCTTGGTTGATTGAAACTCTTTTGCCCTAATTCCTTTCAGCAGTGGCTGACTGGCAGCACTCAGACTGAAAGGGAGTTTTTCTTGCTTCTTTTGCCTGCAGTACAGGGTCACTTAAATGGCAAATCACAACGCTGTGATCTTGTTAGCACACTAGTCCATCAGGCCACCAGCATACACAGGCTAAACATAGAAACCCCACAGCATGGAAACAGGCCCTTTGGCCCAACAGGTCCACACCAACACTTGGAGCATCCCAACCAGACCCTTCCCCCATAACCCACCTAAGCTACACATCCCCGATGGCAATTTAGCATGGCCAATCCACCCTAACCTGCACACCTTTGGGCTTTGAGAGGAAACCAGAGCATCCAGAGGAAACCCACGCAGTTACAGGGAGAATGTGCAAACTCCGCACAGACAGTTGCCCAAGGTTTGGAATCAAACCCAGGTCCCTGGCCCTGTGAGGCAGCAGTGCTAACCACTGAGCCACCGTGCCGCCCTGACAGTTGGTTTCAGAAGGACAAAACTCATACTTTCTGCAGGAAGTGGCTTTCTGCTGAGTGAGGCTGGGCGGATGGGAGATAGTCAATCAGCTTCAGTATAGAGGTGTAGAATGTAGAAATGTCTGAAGAACAGATGAAGGGTCCAGACCTGAACCGTCAACTTTCCCGCTCCTCTGATGCTGCCTGGCCTGCTGCGTTCGTCCAGCTCTACAGCTTGTTATCTCAGACTCCAGCATCGGCAGTTCCTACTGTCTCCGATATACTTCTCAATCTGTTTGTAGTTCCCTTGACACTTTCCAGGTGCAACATTTCGTGTGTCCCACAAGGGATGTTTACAAACAGTGAGTGAATTTGCATCTGCAGCCATCTTTTTATTTTGGCTATTCCATTCTTTCTTTTTGAGAGCGCATATGGGCATTAGAAGTTAACAATACCCATAGGATATCAGGATTCTGATTGCCATTATGACTCTCAGTATTGGTGAGTGTGAAACTATCATCAATTATTGTAAAAATGCATCCAGTTTGCAAACGTCCTTTAAGGAAGGAAATCTGCCAACACTACCTGCTATAGCCTCCATGTGGGTCCAAACCCACAGTAATGTGGTTAACTCTTAACAGCTCTGTGAAATAGCTTAGTAAGTTATTCAGTTCAAGGGCAATTAGGAAAGGGCAACACATTTTGGCATTGCCAATAATGCCCATGTCACATGAAGGAAAATATGTTTTAGAAATGTGTGCATTGTTGCTGTGTCTCAGGTTGTGGCCTCGTTTCTTTCCTTTGATTTTCATAAGGAATGTTAATTGGTGGCACATCATTGAGCACTCAATATACAGAGTATAGAGGTGTAGAATGTAGAAATGTCTGAAGAACGGATGAAGGGTCCAGACCTGAACCGTCAACTTTCCTGCTCCTCTGATGCTGCCTGGCCTGCTGCGTTCGTCCAGCTCTACAGCTTGTTATCTCAGACTCCAGCATCGGCAGTTCCTACTGTCTCCGATATACACTGCATGCTGTGTTGTACTGAAGCACAAAGAGCAATATGGTTGCTCGAAAATGCCTCTGTATGACTATCAAGAGAGTATAGACTAGCTTCTGATACATCAGATTTCACTGCCCGTGGCTAATCTTGAAGAATAGTTAACATGGTGAGGCACTGAGAGAAACAAGTCAGCAACTGGCTAGTATCCCAGGACAAGAAACTCACTGTATCCACCAAAGATAAACAAAACATAGCAAATTATTGTCATCTTCTTTTATTAAAGGAAACAGACTGTAATCTAGTTTTGTTGGTTCTTAAATCAAGTCATTGTATGAATCTAAAGTTTGGTAAAACCAATAAGTTTGTTACCAAGGCAACATGACGTCAGTGTAAGTGAAGGAAATGGCATTGACTGTCTGAAGATATAAAATCAATGTCAACATGTCAACAATAATTGCTAACGCATGTTCTGCCACACAGCCAGTGCGTGTTGTGAAGAGGGTGTTTCAGTGCTGAGCCTCGAAGAGTAACAAGCTGCACTAAGCTTCTGGATGTTCTTGCAGCCGAGATGATCCTCTCTGTAACACAATAGGGCAATGCAAAGCATGAAATCGGCTATCAGCAGTTCAACAGATTCCCATGATGTTTCTGTTGAACTTGCCAGTTGCGTCTTTAAATGATCTTTCAGTCAGATGGTGCAATGGGCCAGGGGATGGTCTTTTACCCATGGGATCAGGGTTCAATTCCAGTCTAAACACATGGTTGAGGCTCTGCAATGAGTTGCCTGGAAAGGCTTGATGGGAATTCTGATAAGGCAGCCTCCACCCAGTTCCATCTGGTGAGAGAAACTTGCCACCAGTTGAGGTTGTCATTTTAATGATAATGATCTAACAATCAGTCATTCCTTGGGGATTGATTAATCTGTGGGTTGGCTTATTCAAAAGAGCCACGGCCACTATAAGTTATGAAGCAGACATTACAACAAAGCAACTGATTTGTGTGTGTGTGCAGCTCATAGACCTGTAGCAAACTAACTGTCAGGCAGTATCGCAGCATTGTATACATACAGCACATGATGTTCTCAAAGATGAACTTGCTTAAAAACGAGGTGTATGTACAACAGAATCTGTCATTGAA
This sequence comes from Stegostoma tigrinum, assembly GCF_030684315.1. NCBI lineage: Eukaryota > Metazoa > Chordata > Chondrichthyes > Orectolobiformes > Stegostomatidae > Stegostoma > Stegostoma tigrinum. The sequence continues at coordinate 31,046,657 of NC_081386.1, read as the reverse complement.
GCACAACCTAGGACTGTATCATTTGTAAAAGAAGCCAGCAATAGTTAGTATGTTCTGATCTAAATGAGACTCCAGGCCAATCTCGCACTGACTCTTAACAGTCCTCTGAAATGGTGAAGAAAGCCTTTCAGTTTCACCTAGCAGCTATGAAAAAAATGGGGGGATAAAGCTGGCCCCTCCAGCAATGTCCCATGAATGTATAAAGTCACTGACTCTGCTTTGAAGTCTTTCATTTTCCGCACCTATTACAGATGAGAGGCAGAGTTAACTGCAATGTGATGGCCCCTCAACATTCCTCAACAATGTGCTTTTCCCAAAACTCAGATTAGGGCATCAAGCAGGTGTTTCTCCTGAAATCACAGCATTAGTTTTATTCAATGCAACTATTTACGGAGGATGCTGAGAGATAGCCTATCTGGAGGACTAGAGTCGCATGTTTCAGGCTTATGTGATCCGATGTAAAATTGGCATAGCTCCTTTAGTATTTGCTTAGCCACTATGCTTAAGGTAAAGGCATAATTCTATCCACCCTATATCATTCTGCAGCCTCTCTGACTAATTTAAGTGCCAAATCAGAAACTGGTAAATACTGTATGCCTAAATAAGGGATTAAGGAAGTGGGTTAAGGTTATGGCCAGCCCACAAAGGAGACAATCAGTGTTAACTTGATTCAAATCTAGGTCCTAGGGGTGAAAGCCCAATATTTGCCATTTCAAACAGCTCGACCATGGTTTCAATGGTTCTGAGGACAAGTAACGTAAAAGTGGCTCAGAGTCCCTCAAGTCTAGAAGAATGAAAATCTGAATGATGTGCTTATAAAATTGACAGGGTTCAAGATATAAGATTGTCAGATGTATGCCGTGGTATAGAGGTGAAGGTCAAGTCAGATCAGCCATAATCCAATTGAATGGTGGAGCAGGCTTGAAGGACAGAGTGGTCTAAACCTTGTCCATATGTTTGTTTGCTAGATTAGGCAAATGCAGAAAAACTACTTCTTCTCATGGGGGAAACCCAGTGGAAGGGGACGTTATCTTAAAGTTAGAGCAAGACAGAGGGGCAACACTCTGAAAGCATGTGATTTCATATAAACCCATTGGACTATAACCTGGTGTCATCTGACTTTTGACTTTGTTAGACTTTTGTAAGACAAAGATATCAAGAGATAAGAAGCAAAGGCAATTTGAGGTACAGATGAGCAATTTGTTGGGGGAGAAGGCTGAAGGGCCTAATTATATTTCTGTTTTAAATTTAGGAGGAACAAAACCATTATTTTTAAATTTAGGAGGAAGAAAACCTTTTTTTAATTCAGGAGAAACAAAACCTTTTGTTTGTGAGATTAGAATTTTTTTAGTTTTGCGGTGATTTCAATCATACTATCAACATTTTGGAAATTTGTACAAAATCCTCTTCCCATCTCGATCCATTGCCCAGAGAGGCTCTGATTACTTTTCATCAAACACCCCTGAAAAAACACCTCTCTATAGCTGGGAAAACAAAGTGTAGAGCTGGATGAACACAGCAGGCCTAGCATCTTCGGAGGAGCAGGAAAGCTGATGTTTCGGGTCTGGACACTTCTTCACAAATTGCCATTCAGAAAATCCCATTTCTGAAGAGGAGTCCAGACCCAAAACGTCAGCTTTCCTGCGCCTCTGATGCTGCTTGCCTGCTGTGTTCATCCAGCTCTGCACCTTGCTATCTCAGATTCTTCAGCATCTGCAGTTCCTACGATCTCTCGATAGCTGCCTGGATAAGACAAGCCAGTCCCTTTTGAATCACCAGTGGAACTCACAGCCAGGTTTCAGTGTGTGAAAGCCAGGTCAGGTTAGCTCACTGCAAGGCACAGGTTGCCAACTGTTTTTAGACTTTTTCCAGGATCACATGGTCTACTACCCACCCTCCCATCACTGGCTCTAGGCTGACACTCAGTGTTAGCAGTGCTGTGGGAGTGCTGTGGTGTTAGCAGTGCTGTGGGAGTGCTGCGGTGTTAGCAGTGCTGTGGGAGTGCTGCAGTGTTAGCAGCGCTGTGAGAGTGCTGCGATGTTAGCAGTGCTGTGGGAGTGCTGCGGTGTAGGCAGTGCTGTGGGAGTGCTGCAGTGTTAGCAGCGCTGTGGGAGTGCTGCAGTGTTAGCAGCGCTGTGGGAGTGCTACAGTGTTAGCAGTGCTGTGGGAGTGCTGCAGTGTTAGCAGCGCTGTGGGAGTGCTGCAGTGTTAGCAGTGCTGTGGGAGTGCTACAGTGTTAGCAGTGCTGTGGGAGTGCTACAGTGTTAGCAGTGCTGTGGGAGTGCTGCAGTGTTAGCAGCACTGTGGGAGTGCTGCAGTGTTAGCAGCGCTATGGCAGTGCTGCAGTTTAGTAGCACTGTGGGAGTGCTACAGTGTTAGCAGTGCTGTGGGAGTGCTGCAGTGTTAGCAGTGCTGTGGGAGTGCTGCAGTGTTAGCAGTGCTGTGGGAGTGCTGCAGTGTTAGCAGTGCTGTGGGAGTGCTGCGGTGTAGGCAGTGCTGTGGGAGTGCTGCAGTGCTGGCAGTGCTGTGGGAGTGCTGCAGTGTTAGTAGCACTATGGGAGTGCTACAGTGTTAGCAGTGCTGTGGGAGTGCTGCAGTGTTGGCAGCTCTGAGGGAGTGCTGCAGTGTTGGCAGCTCTGAGGGAGTGCTGTGGTATTAGCAGCTCTGAGGGAGTGCTGTGGTGTTAGCAGCACTGTCTCTCAGGTCTTGTTCTTTCTTTCACATGGGTATAGCTGTGTTTCTAAGACCTCCCAGCATGCAATTACCAATCAGAAAGCGGGTAATACTTTTGTTAGCTGATCACATGGTTGTGACAATTAGCCAAAGAACCTGTAACGCTCATTTACAATGTTTTAATCATTACTGAAGCGTTCAGAGAGAATTTATAAATAAATGTCATTTCTTTACATTATGCCGTGTCTCTTTCCTCCTGGATTTTGTTCCCAAATGTGTCTCAGTGATTAATTTCTGCTGATTCCAGGGCACTCAGGAAAATTGGCAAACACGCATAATGGCCTGCCTATCCTTCAGGTGTTTAGCAGTCTTTCAACTAGTTGTATATTTGATCTTTAAATTAATCCCCACTAATTAATACACTGCATCTCCTGTGAGATCAAACAATGCATTTTTGCATCCAATGTCTGCTGTGTTGCTTTTTACATTGTTATGTTCTCTTTATCCCTAGCTGTCATTTTATACTCTAAAATGAGATTAATTATGATTAGGCCAGGGTACAAAATCTTCAGATAGATGAATTACATTTTAGCAGAACTATGTTAAAACACTATGGGTTGTCATCACTGCAGAGTGATTTGCCACATTTAAACATATTAACACTTAACCTACTTATTTACTGGCACTTCATGCAGTCCACACAACATTAAATCACAGATACATCAGGTCTCACACTTTATTTAGTGTTGACTGTTAGTCTCCTGAGTTCCTCTTCACCTCTATAACAACAACCTGTACATTTATGTAGCTCCACCATCCTGGATAAATATTGCCCAGTGCTTCAAAGGAGGGTAACCAATCAACATTAGACAAGATCTGCAGCCTTCTGAAATCAAACATGGAGGCGATGGCTGTCTTATTTTCTTGGATCTGTGTCAGTTCTGAAGAATAGTCACACAGGACTCAAAACACTAACTGTGTTTCTCTCTCCACAAATACTACTAGACTTGCTGAGCTCCTCCAGCATTCCCTGTGTTTGTTTTACAATCAGATTGACCTACTGGTGCTGGCAGTGGTCAATACAGGACAAAAACCCACTTAAGGACCATGCAAGAAGCTTGAGATCACCAGTGAGTGTGACCGTATTGCAGTATTGACCTGCAAAAGTGAAATACTGCAGAATACTGCTGGAAATCTGAAATAAAAGAAGAAAGTTCTGATGATAAAGAACAGCCTTGGCAGCATCTGAAGAGAGAGAAGCAGAATGAATATTGATTTGCAACAGCAAGGCCCCACAAACACCTGTCAGACAATGACCAAGATTGTTTTCGTGACATTAATTGAGAGATAAATCAGATTCAGCATATCAGAGGGTCAGCAAAGATTGTGGGAGCATCGAAGAAAGTAGCCAAGCAAGATTGAAATGTTAAGCTCATCTATTTACAGAGAGAGAGAGGCGAAATAAGGTGAGACGAGCGATAGGCAATGGGATCATCAGGAAGAAGAAGGTGAGGAGTAGCTGGAAAGAAGTGGTGCTGACAGACTTGAACACAGTAAGATAGAAAGAGAAATAGGTGACATGCAGAAAGAGAGAGGGAGGGGTGATCAATCCAGCACTGTGCAGACCCCTCAGCCCCTCCCCACCCACTTACCCTGCCCCACCCAGGTAAAATCAAGGAAACTAGCGGGGGCCAGCAGGAACAGTTAGTGGGAGTATTTGTAGTGAGGGATAGAAATTAACTTTGAAGCAGTGATAAAACCTACCCCTGCCCTACTTCCCAATGACGCTAGAGGGTCACACACATCCACCTGAAAGAGTAGACAGGACCTCAGTTTAACACCTCATTTGAAAGCATTCATCTGTGATAATGCAACACTACCTAAGTACCTCTCTGGAGTGTCATAAGGACAGAAGTAGGCCATTCAGTCCATCTAGTCTACTCTGCCATTCAATGAGATCACGGCTAATCTGATAATCCTCAATTCTACACTTGTGCATTTTCCCCAAAACCCTTGATTCCCATACTAATTAATGCACAAATTAACAGGTTGCATGCATTAGGGGGCTCTTGCGGTATAATAGTAGCGACCCTACCTCGGGGCGAGGAGGTATGGCTTCAAGTCCCACCTGTTCGAAAGGTGTGTACTAATATCTCTGAACAGGTTACTTAGAGGATAGGAATAATGATCAGAGAAAGGGCTCCTATGGTGTAATGGTAGTGTCCCTATCTCTCAGCCCCACCAATGCCAGAGTTGTATTATAACATCTCTGAACAGGTTGATTAAAAGTTCCTACATTAAACAGAGTTCCAGCTAACACATAAAAGAGGCTGTGATATTTTCTATCATGCTCATGCTTAACACGACCACCCAGCTGACACACTGGGACACTGCCCAGCTGAGACCAATCCCACACCATTAGAAATACTTGTTGATTGTTTGAGGATCCATCTGTGATTAGGATCAGGCCAAGCTGTGCTGCTCTCTCTCTCTCTCTCTCTCTCTCTCTCTCTCTCTCTCTCGCATTCTGGTCAAGTGGCCCATTGGTGTAGACCGTGATCACCACATGATGAGCAGCCACTTAGGGATTTGTGCCAGAAGGCTGGTACAGTCAGTGTAACTGCATTCCAGTATCAGTCACTAGCTTAAGAAAGGTAGGGGGAGAATTGGACAGAGGAATGGAAAATAAATTATATTAACGTCAAACTGTAATGATTGGTGGCTGATGATTAAAGACAATGCTCTCACTAATAGCTTTCAACTGATGATAAATCAGATTGTCGACTGCATCCCCCCTCCCTATCACGAAGAACCCCTATTGCTCCACCATATTGAACTGCAAGCTGATGATATTTATACTGCAGTTTATGACATAGACCCAGGACTTTCCAGAATGTATGTTTTCTCATAAACCGTTTCATTTTTCAAGTTGAAAAACTTGATGAACTACGTTCATCAAAATATTTCTATTGTCACTTTATCTCTGTGATTTACATCGTGTCACATTGCCTACATCATTGACAATCACCAACTAAGGCATCGTTGCCATCTAAACATTTCACTATCGTTTTTTCCCCAAAAAATTGTCCTTAAATTATGTCCTTAAAGCGTCCCTTAAAACCTACCTCTTTTTCTGAGGGTATGCTCACCTGTCCTAACATTTACGTAACCTGTCAAAGTTATAATGTTCATATGAGGTGCCTTTGAGATGTTTTTGCTACATTCGATGGGTGAAGGGAATGGGGGATATACCAGAAGCTGGGTTCTTGGAGGGGTTCAGGTCGAGATAGGGTACATATAAAGATTCTCAGGATACTTGACAGGATAGATATAGAGAGAGATGTTTCCCCCAGTGGAAGAACCTCAGTGCATCATATCAGAGCAAGCAGTCACACATTTAAGACAGAGATGGGTAGAAATTTCTTCTCTTAATGGATAGTGAGTCTGTGGAATTCTTTACTGAGGAGAGCTGTCACAGCTGGAGCGTTAAATATATTCAAGGCTGAGGTAGAGAGATTTTTCATCAGTAAGAGATTCAAAGGTTATGTGGAAAAGGCTGGGAAGTGGAGGTTATCAGGAACCAAAACAAAGATGCTGGAAAAGCTCAGCAGGTCTGGCAGCATCTGTGCAGGAGAAAACAGAGTTAACGTTTCAGGACTGGTGACCCTTCCTCAGAACTGATAGTGGCTGGGAAAACGTCAGTTTATAAGCCCAAAATAGGGAGGTGAGTGGGGTAGGGATTAAACGATAGGATAGAGCCCAAAGAGAGAGAAAGACAGTTGGACAGACAAAGGAAATGCTAACGCTCAGGCTGGGAGGGTGAATTGAGGACTATCAGATCAACTATGTTCTCATTGGATGGCAGAGCAGACTCAATGGGCTGAATGGCCTACTCCTTCTGCTATATCTTATGGTCATATATATAGATGAGGCCATGGACAGATTTGAGATCATGGATTAAAATATTAAAATCAAGATATTGATGTTCAGGGGTCATTGATAGAAGTCAGCATCTCCTGCCCCATCAAAGAGTTTTCTTCAAATCATTGAAGGAAGGGTTGGTCTCTGCATTGTTTAATACCAAAAAAGCAGAATGAGGACCATTTTTGACAGTGAGCCTGCATTGCTGTGAGCTGTTTGCGGTGTTGTGAAGTCTCCTTAAAGTTAGACTACAAACATGAACCGTGTGAATCTGCTCAAGGCTACAGAAGCAACAAATGAGAATGTAAAGGTTCACCTGTGCCCCACCGGTCTGTGTAAAATACCCAGGAGGACATTGTCAGGTTAGGTTTAGTCTAGCTACCATCAGTTCTGAGGAAGGGTCACCTGACCTGAAAAGTTAACTCTGATGTTTTCTTCACAGAAGCTGCCAGGCCTGCTGTGCTTTTCTGACAACTTCTGTTTTTGTCCCTGAATTGCAGCATCTATAGTTCTTTCAGTTTTTATTTAGTATTTAACTCACTGCCACATCTCTCCTAGACATGCCCACCTTGAAGAAATTCTGGTCCTCACTCCGATGGGATTTCCGTTCCGATCTCCCTTCTTGCCCAACGACATTAATCTCGTTGTCACGCCTGTTGTTTGACCAGGTATTTGCTAAAACTCTTTTCCACGGCCATGTCACATTCCTTTGTGACTGCCTCCGGCTCAGACTCACCCCGCGTGGAATCCAACTGAAGTTTCATCCTTCATGGTTTGAATCCACCCAGAATCACAGATATTTCTGTGATGTTCTACAGTCCATGGACAGCCTCATCCTGAGATCCACGCTCAGTGCCATGTGATGCCACATGGCAACTTTCTCAACTTCTCTCTCCAACAGCATCGCCATGTGCTGGCTCAGGGCTCCACCAATCCGCAGTTCCACTTCATCCTCTGGCTCATTCGTCGTGCTAACGAGAACATTTTCTTTTCCTTTCAGGCATCAAGGCCCACAAGATGCAACAACTCAAAAATACCCATGGCCCTCTGGAACCTTCCTTTCTTCCCCTTCCCTCTGACTCCATCCCCGCTCCCAACCCCCGCCACATCCTGTCGGGTATTCACCATCCCCCCTAACCTCCCACTTTCCGATGCTGAATGCTCTGTTCACAGCAAAGGCCTCAGTTTTATTCCTCTGCTTCCCCACGTTAACGAATTTCGGGCACAACATAATGTCGAACTCTTCTACCGCCGTCTTCACCTTTGTGCTCATTTCTTTGAACAAGAGTCCTCTCCCCGTCCCACAGACCCCCTTCGCCCTGTTCCAACCCTCTCCCTCCACCTGAACCCCTCCCTCCAGCCTTTTTCCCTGCACTCGATCTGTTCATCAAGAACTGTCAACATGATATTGGTCGCCTCAATTTCTCTGCCCCCCCATTCACAAAATCCAAATGATCTCCCTCCAAACTGACTGCTCTCCGTACAATAAGGTCTAACCCTGACCTCATTATTAAGCCTGTCTATAAGGTTGATGCTGTTGTACTCTGGCATACTGACCTCTACATTGCAGAGGCTCAGTGCCAGTTCTCAGATACCTCCTCCTACCTTTCCCTGGGCCATAACCCCACCACAATTCATCCGACCATTGTATTTACTATGGTGACTATTTCATTTCATCCAGTGATTCCCCCGCCGTCCCTAGCTTCCAAACTAATAGCTCCCAGCCCTGCACCGCTCACTTCTGCCTCCTCTCAAAAATCTACAAACAGGGCTATCTGAGCAGACCCATTGATTCAACCTGCTCCTGGCCCATAGAACTCAACTCTTCCTACCTTGACTCAGCCTTCTGCCCACTCCCAGTCCAGTGCCTACCCACATACATCCACAATTCAACTGACGCCTTACGCCAGCTTCAAAACTTCCAGTTTTTTGGTTCCAGCTGCCTTCTCCGTACCATGTACATGCAATCCCTTTACACATCCATTCCCCACCAGGAGGGTCTTAGGGCCCACTGCTTCTTCCTGGAGCAAAGACCTGAACCATCCCCACCCACCACCACCCTCCTCCACCTGGCTGAATTCGTCCTCACCCTCAACAACTTCTCTTTTAACTCCTCTCATTTTCTTCAGGTCGGGGGGTTGCCATGGGTACCCACACGGTCTCTAGTTATGCCTGTCTCTTCATGGGGGATGTGGAACATTCCTTTTTCCAGTTCTATTCTGGGCCCCAGCCACAACTCTTTCTCCAATATATAGATGATGTTATGAGTGCTGCTTCCCTCGCTCATCTGGAATTGGAAAACTTCATCAATTTTGCCTACAATTTCCAGCCTGCCCTCACTTTCACCTGCTGTATCTCTGACTCCTCCCTTCCCTTCCTCCATACCTCTGCTTCCATTTCTGGGGATAGACTGGCCACTAATATCCACTACAAACAACACCGACTCTCACATCTGCCTGGACTATACATCCTCACACTCCACTTCCCATAAAGACTCCATTCCATTCTCTCAGTTCCTTTGTCTCTGTCGCATATGTTCAGCTGAGACCAACTTCGACAAGGAAGCCTCCAAAATGTCCACCCTCTTCCTCAATTGAGGATTCCCCAGCTCCATTGTTGATAGGGCCCTCAACCAGGTCTGACCCATCTCCCGCACTTCCGCCCTCACCCCTTCTCTTCCCTCCCGCAACAACAATAGGATTTCCCTTGTCCTTACCTACCATCCCACCAGCACCCACATCCAGAAGATTATCAAACGCCATTTCCGCCACCACCAGACACATATTACCCTCCCCTCACTTGTCCATCCAGGACACCCTGGTCCACACTTCTGACGCCCCCAACACCTCCCCACAGCCCCACGGCACCTTCCCTGCAACCACTAAAAGTGTAACACCTGCTCATTTACCTCCTCACTCCTCAGTATTCACAGCAACTTCTCCCAGACAAGATCTTGAGCTTCCAGTTGGCTGCCACGTTAGTGCACCACCCTGCTCCCTGTCAACATCTCTGTCTCTGGCTAGATGCAGTATTCCAATGAAGTTCAGCGTATGGTGGAAGAACAACATCTCATTTTCTGCTTGGGAACTCTGCAGCCCTCTGCACTCAGTATCAAGTTCAATAATTTTAAGGCCTAAACTTTCCCATGTTCCAGCCCCTACCCCACACACCAGGCCTTGTTACCACATAGCCTGCCATCACACACCCCCTGTTGTTAGTCACTCATAATCCCCATTAACAACTATTCGCCCTCCAAGCCTGATCATTATCCACTCCTTTGTCTACCCGACTGTTCTTCTGCCTCTTTGGGATCTATCCTTTATCCTATCGTTTACTCTCTACCTCAACCACCTCCATATTTTCTGCGATGTTTTCCCAGCTACCATCACTTCTGAGGAAGGGTCACCAGATCCAAAATGTTTAACTCTGATCTTTTCTTCACAGATGCTGCCAGATCTGCTGAGCTTTTCAAGCAACTTCTGTTTTTGTTCCTGATTTACAGCATCCGCAGTTCTCTTTGTTTTTATTCAGTTTAGGTTTAGACAGTTAGCTCCAATCCCTTACCCACATCTCACTGAGTTGACACAATGTAGGAGCAAATTACTACAGATGCTGGAATCAGTCCAAAGGCATGCAGGTTAGGTAGATTAGCCATGCTAAATTGCCTGCACCATTCAGGGATGTGCAGGTTAGATGGGTTAGCCATGGGAAATGCAGGGTTACAGAAATAGGTAGGGTGATGGGTCTGGGTGGGATGATCTTCAGAGGCTTGGTAAGGATCTGTTGGGCTGAATGGCCTGTTTCTACACTGTAGAGATTCAATGAGTCTGTACTGAAAACAAACATGCTGCAGATCTCAGCAGCTCAGGCAGCATTAATGGAGAGAAAGCATACTGACGTTTCGAGTCTAGATGACTCTTCATCAGAGTTGAAGTGAAGTGTGAAGGGGACAGAAATTGTACTATAGTACCAGGGGCTTAGAATGCTGGGGAGAAAAGATGTTGATAGTTTAGATTAAGCGATCAGAATGTGAGAAAGGAAGACCAATGGTGTGTCTAACTGCGAGGCTACGAGTACCGCCAGTCCCACTGGGGTGGGAGTAGGGGAGAGGGGGCTGGTGACAAAGAATGTAACAAGTAAAACTAAACAAAGAAGGAAAGGGAGTTGGTTCACAATTTGAAGGTGTCAAACTTAATATTAAATTCAGAAGGCTGTAAAGCACCTCGTCTGATTATGAGATGTTGCTCCTCCAGTTTGCGCTGTGATTCGCTGGAGAATTGCAGCATGCGAGGCATGCGAGCAGAACGCTGTGTTAAAATGACCGGCTACAGGAAGTTCGGGGTCAGGCTGTCTCCTCGACCTGAGGTGTTCTGCAAAGCAGTGATCCAGTCTGCGTTTGGTTTCTCCAATGTAGAGTAGGCCGGATTGGGTACAGCAAATACAATTCACAACATTGGAGGAGGTACAGGTGAAACATTGCCTCACCTGGAAGGACTGTTTAAGCCCTCGGATGGTGAGCAGGGGGGAGGTGAGGGGACAGATGTTACACCTTGTGCGGTTACATGGGCAAGTACCGTAGGAAAAGGGGTGTGGTGTGGTCAAGGAATGGACTAGGGGGTGAGATCCCTGTGAAATGCAGCTGGGAAAGTGAGGGTAAGATGTGTTTGCTGGTGATATTTTGTTGGAGTTGTTTGAAATGTGGGAGAATGATCCTTTGAATGCAGAAGCTGGTGGGATGAAAAGTGAGGACAAGGGGAACTGGATCATGGTGCTGTGAGTGATGGGAAGGGGCAAGGTTGAAAGCATGGGTGAGAGGTCGTATGAGGTTGAGGGCCCTGTCAGCCACAGTGGGTGGGAAACCATGGTTGTGGAAGAAGGAAGCCGAGTCAGCAGCGCTGTTTTGGAAAGTGGCATCATCCAAACAGATACAATGTAGGTGAAGGAACTGGGAGAGTGGGATGGAGTCCTCGCAGGATGTGGGGTGGGAAGAGCAGTAACGAAGGTAGCTACGGGAGTCAGCAGCTTTGTAGTGGATGGCAGTGGACAGTTAATTTTCTGAAATGGAGATGGAGACGGAGAGGTCAAGGAAAGGAAGGGAAGTGTCAGAAATGGACGATGTGAAAGTTACTGAGTGATGGAAATTGGTAGCAAAATGAACAAATTTTTCAAAAGATAGTAGGAACTGCAGATGCTGGAGAATCTGAGATAACAAGGTATAGAGCTGGAGGAACACAGCAGGTCAAGCAGCATCACAGGAGCATGAAAGCTGACGTTTCAGGCCAAGACCCTTCTTCAGAAATTTTTCAAGATCCTGTTGGGAGCATGAAGCGGCACCGAAGCTGTTGTCAGTGTCCTGAGAAAAGAGTTATGGGAGGGAGACTAGTGTTGGACTGGAACAAGGATTGTTCCACATATCTCATTAAGAGGCAGGGATAACTGGGACCCATGTGAGTGCTCATAGCCACTCTTATAACTTGGCATATGTGAGAGGAAGTAAAGGAGAAATTGTTCAGTGAGAGAACAAGCTCAGCCAAGCAGAGGAGAGTGGTGGTGGATGGGAAATGTTCAGACCTCTGGTCGAGGAAGAAGCTGAGAGCTCTCAGACCATCCTGGTGGGGGATGGAGGCATCAAAGGAGTGAACTTCCGTGGCGATCAGGAGGCAGTTAGGGCTAGGGAACTGGAAACTGTCAATATGGTGCAGGGCATCAGAGGAATCGCAGATGTGGGTGGGCAGGGTCTGGATGAGTGGGGAGAGGATGGACTCAAGATAGGTGTCAAAACTGAGTTTGACACCGTCAAGTTGTGAACCCATTCCTTCCCTTTCTTCTGGCTTTGCTTCTTACATTCTCTATTACCGTCTTCTCTCTCCCTCCTCCTACCCCAGTGGGACTGTCTGTTCTTTCCAGTCTAGCAGTTAAACACATCACTGTCCTGCTCTCCACACATTCTGATCCTCAATCTGAACTAGCAACATCCTTTCTCCCACGGATGTCTGACACCCTCCAAGCCTCTAGTGCATAAATGCTCCTCCATCCACACTTCACTTCAGCTCTGACAAACAGTCATCTAGACTAGAAACATTAGCTTGCTGTCTCTCCATGGACACTGCCTGACCTGCTGTGATCTCCAGCATTTTTCCTCTCACTGACTTGAGACTGGCCATGACGTGGAGGTGCTGGTGTTGGACTGGGGTGGACAAGATCAGAAGTCACACGACACCAGGCTAATTAAAATCACTAGCTTTCGAAGTGCTGCCCCTTTTTGAGATGAAGCCACTTCATCCGATGAAGAAGCAGCGCTCCTAAAGGTTCTGATTTCGAATAACCCTGTTGGACTATAACCTGGTGTCATGTGACTTCTGACCTTGACTTGAGGCTGATATTGACACAGCTCAGGGCCTGGCCACGAGCTCTCAGAAACCATTAACTGCACAAAGAATTGTCAGCCTACATCTTTCTTGATGGCATCTTACACTCTGGTGAGGTACCTTTTTGTAACGGGGACACCACAGTTAAGCAAGAAAATGTTTAAACAGTACAAGAGCTGTCCAGTCCCAGCAAAGGGCCAAATGCTCTCATTAATGACCCTTGACTTCTTTAAATTGCTTTGATTTGGAATCATTCCAAAAATGTCAATTGACTTTACCTCCAAAATAGAACTTGTCAATTCCCTGCTAAACATTGCACTCATTCAAGAGACGCTCTATACCCCAGGGTGCTGTAAGAGGCTTGATGAGGCGATGGATTCATTGGTTACAAGTGAAGTTTCTTTTTCCAGCATGATGTAACATCACAAATAGGCATAAGGGGCCTGGAAGCTAAGAGCAGCTGACAATTAAATACAACTTTATCTGTCACTCTCATTGTGTAATGTATCATTTTAAGCAGCGCCCACTTTCCCAAGTCAATATCTCAGCACCACAAGGAGAGCAGGTGGAAGTCCTTCACCCTTTCCTAATGGGCAAGCGAAAGTTAACACAGGAACAAGCCAATCCAGGCCCTGGCTTCCCATTTTTCCATTCACTTCTGTATGCGTACATGATCCCTGTGTGAAGTGAACACTGAAGGGCACAATCCCACAAAATCCACCTCTGCCCTATTAAACATCCTCACTCTCTTTACCCTCCCCCCATTCTCTTTACCCCCGCTCTCTAATCCTACTCTCTTTATCCCCAATCTCTTTCTCTCCATTTCCTTTACCCCTACTCTCTTCCCCTCATTGTCTCTAGCCTCACTCATTTTGCCCTGCTGACGGTCTCCATGCCTTCAGATGTCTAGCCCCAAAGGTCTGGAATTCCTTTCTTAAATCATTCTATCTCTTGAGCTCCCTATAATCTCTTTCAAGACCCTCTTAATGTTTCGTTCTAAGGCTTGATATCGATCTATGTCTCATTATTCCTATGAAATGTTTTAGGATATTTCTTGCACTAAAGAAGCTGTTGTTTCAACAAATTGCCAGTCCATTCAAACCTAGATTATTGGCTGGAATGAGGGTTCTCATCTAACATCAGGCTCCTGGACATCAATGACATTCTTGATTTTGTCTTGAGCTATCATGACACTTCAATCAAATCCACCATCCTCAGTTTTTGATTACTCAGAGGCAATGTTCCCTTTGAGCTGTGCGGCACCATGCTCCACACACACACACCAATCAGTGTGCCAATGCTTTGGCTTCTGTCTCCAGATGCCATGTATGAAACTCAGAAGTCCATACAGTGGAGAAAAAGGTTAAACAGAATGTTACTGAAGGAGTCAGCCATTGAGGACAAAGCTAAGTGTTGTATAAGGCAATTAGTTCCTGAAATGGGTAACTAATATTGTGAGATAAGCCCTACCAATCAGGATATAACTGCTCCTGGGAGGAGTTTGGTAAAAAGTCTCCACTATGTTGTATCAGTACCCAGTCTAGTCTGCTATGCGGACCAAATGTTTCAATAGTAGTAATGTGCACTTACTCTTAAGTTGGCCATGATTTCTCACAAGAGACCATTATGTATTTCAGACATAATGTGACTAACTGATAAGTATTAGATATTTTCTAATCAACCTTCAGAGACATTATTGCACACTTCTGGAGAAGGTGGGACTTGAACCTGGTCCCCTGTCTCAGAATAGGAACATTACCACTGTTCCATAAGGGATGTAATCCATCTTAATAAAGGAAAGAACTGTGGATGCTGGAAATCTGAAACAAGAAGAGAAAATGCTGGAGAAACTCAGCATCTGTGGAGACTGGAAAGAGCTAAAGTTTTAGTTGGGACGAAGAGCCATTAGACTCGCAATGTTAACTGTGTGGATGTGATAGACCTTTCCTGTTTTTCAGGATTGAGCCTAATTTCTGCCTAAGGCACGGTGTGGTTGTCCTTCCCCACTCAGCAATATGGATTCATGCACATTAGAATGATTGGTAGCTCCAAATCTACACAAGACATCATGGATGGTATCCAACATAAAAAAAAGGGAGAAATTTCTTCAGTCAAAGCATTATGAATCCTGGGAATTCTTTCTCCCAGTGGTTTATGGGTGGTTAGTCATTGAGTCTACTCAAAAGTAAGACCAGCAGCTTTTTAGTGATAAAACAAATCGATGATACAGTGTTAGGTCAGGAAGGTGAAGCTGGAGTAGAAGATCAACTATAATCTTAATGCAATTTCTGTTTCTCATGGGAATACTTTCCAATAGTCAATAAGGCTTACACATGACACATAGCCACTTGGGTGAGATACCTAAAAGCAATTAACCTTAGGATGGTAAGTGAGCAACAGTGGGTGGCATGGTGTCTCAGTGGTTAGCACTGCTGCCTCACAGTGCTAGCCTTCAATTCCACCAATAAGCAAATGTCTGTGTGGACTTTGCATTTTCTCCCGCTCTCTGCATGGGTTTCCTCTGTGTGCTGTGCTTTCCTCTCAGCTTAGATGGATTGG
Source organism: Stegostoma tigrinum (assembly GCF_030684315.1). Classification (NCBI taxonomy): domain Eukaryota; kingdom Metazoa; phylum Chordata; class Chondrichthyes; order Orectolobiformes; family Stegostomatidae; genus Stegostoma; species Stegostoma tigrinum. The sequence goes on along the minus strand of NC_081386.1, from coordinate 31,031,136 downwards.
CCATGCTAATTTGTCTCATTGCGTCCAGGAATGTGCAGGTGGTGTGGATTAGCCATGGGAAATGCAGGGTTACAGAGATAGGGTAAGGGGGTGGATCTGAGTCAGATGCTATTTGAAGGACTGGTGTGGACTCGATGGGCCAAATGACCTCCTTTCACGCTGTAGGGATTCAATGATTGTATGAACAGTCATGGAGGTGTACAGCAGAGAAAAATCCCTTCATCCCATTGGATCTGGACGCGTCGAAAATAACCACGTGACTGTTCCAATCCCATTTTGCAGCACTTGACCTGTAGCTGTGTATGCCTTGGACATTACAAGTGTCCAGCTAAATCAGTGCCTTTTCAAAATGAGATAAAATTGGGGTGGGAAATTGTGAGGGAATTTGAGAAGGTTTTCAAAATGAGGAGAGAGGTTTGGAATTGTGCTGAGGTTTAAGGAGAGAGACCCAAAAAACAGGGAAAATCTCCAAACTTCAGCTCCCGGGATAGTCTCAGCCATTGGGAATAGATTTAGGGGATACTGTTAGAGTATACCTGATGTTGCACTTTCAGATTCCTAAATCATCTGAGCAGCAAGTTATTGAAATGTATCATGATTCGATAGCGTCGCAGCCAGGGAAACAGGACGGGACAAGCAACTGGTTTTGTTTATGAATCCGATTGAACCAATTAGGATGAATGGTAAGTGCCTTTCCCTAGTATGGGGGATTTCAAGACTAGGGAGCATATTTTTAAGGTGAGGGGAGAGAGATTCTAAAAAGTCATGAGGTCAATGTTTTTCCACAGAGGGTGGTTTGTATGTGGAATGAATTTCCTGAAGAGGTGGTGGATGTGGGCACAGTTACATTGTTTAAAACACACTCAGAATAGAAAAGGTTTAGAGGGAAATGGACCAGGAGCAGGCAGGTGGGATGAGTTTTGTTTGGGATTATGGTCAGCATGGACTGGTTGGATCGAAAGGTCTGTTTCCATGCTGTATGTCTCTATGACATACACCAATAGGAAGAGTAAATTGGTATGAATCCGAAGCCAAGCCAAGCCAGAATGAGGAACAAATGAAAGCAAAAGTAGGATTTGAAAACCAGAGAGAAGGGAGCCGAGAAGTATCAATTAAAATGTTAATCTACAATAACAATTAGTGCCTCAGTAGATGAGATTCTACACTTGTTCATTTTCAATGTCAGAGATATCAATTGGCAGTGCATAACAGTTATTATATCATTCAAAGGCACCTAGACATGAAGTGACAAAACCTAACCTATAATGATGAGTTTTGTTTGTATCAACAGTGGAAATGGAATACTTTCACACCATTTAATGCATTTTGCTGGCAGGCCAGACAATAAGATACCCTTATAACAAAGCTAATGGTCGATGGTACAACTTGGACAGTGACTTGTCGACATTGGAATTCCTTGTTGTACTTTGCCATACCATTTTGAACTCAAATAATGGTATTTATTATTAGGTTCACCTTAATTTTGATTGTAAAATCTGAGTCAATCTTTTTGCTGCATTTATACCAGTTTAAAAAAAAACTTCCAAAGAAGCAGCTGCTGATTTTTCTGAAATTAGGGTAGCTTGGATCTCCAAGAATGTGTCAATATTTGTCAGAGGTCTCTGGGAATGTGTCAAGACTTTGCAAGATTTTCACTAGCGGTGTATTACTGTTTTTAGAGGATTCCAGAGAACAGGTCAATATTTGCAGTGATGCTGGAGAATGTGTCAGCATTAGCAAGAGAGCTAGAATGTTTCTCCGTTTGTAATTGATTTCCAGAAACATGTCAATTTGTACAAGGGATCCCTAAGTGTATCAGTTATGACAACTGATCACAAGGATATTTACAGACAATTCCAGGGAGTGTGTCAGTACTTACTAGAAATCCTGGGAGTATATCAATTAGATCCTCAACAACAACAACTTGCATTTAGATAACTCCTTTGCTGTACTAAAACATCCTAAGGCTCCTCATCAGACCCTTATTAAACTAGGTTGACATCAGGCTGTGGAAGGGGATTTTGGTACAGCTAAGACATAAAATTTAAGGAGCATCATAAAGTCATAAAAAGGCTGAGAATTTTAAGGACAGGCCAGTTTAGGGGGCAGAAGATGAAGGAATGGCCACGAACTGTAGAAGGATAGAAATTGAAGGCTTGCAAAAGTTCGAAATTGGAGGACAACACACAGGATTACTAGGAAGGAGGAGGTTACAAAGATATTGAAGATTTGAAGAAGAGCTAGGGTGGTAGAAGCAGAAAGATAAAATACAGAAACTACCAGGGAGATAGTAGGACCTTGGGATTCGAGCAATCTGTTTGCTTCTAACTTAAGAGCTAAGTGGAAGGAACTGGAAAAGGAAACTATCAGTGGAACTGGGAGATGGAATTTTCATGGATATCCCATAGTTTAGAACATAGAACAATACAGCGCAGAACAGGTCCTTCGGCCCTTGATGTTGCGCCAAAATTGTTTAAGATACCTCTTGAATGTTGTATGTAATGATGTTTATAGGAATCATGTCTAGGCATCTTACTTCACTGGTTTTGAGGTGAATACTTGACAATGGAATCTGTCAAGATTATTCGTGGGTTAGGTGATTGAGCATGCTCTCACAGCTGGGGCCAAAGTATTTGGGTTCTTGCACAGTTGACACTAACATTAAGTACATTAAACCTTTGCACAGTGAGCTGCAAGGACCACCTCCCCCTTGCACACCCCATCCCCAGCTCCAACACTGGAAACAATATCTTAAAAGATGCAAATTACAAGTGTTTTCAAACCTCATGTGTGCTCTCTGTGGGCAATACACTTTAGTCTTCAGGATAATTAGAAGGGGCGATGGAGGCAGGTGGCAGAAATTTTCATTGATGGAGATGGATTCCCATCAGAAAGCCATACTGATTATTAAGGTGATAGTTTATGTCTGTGCTGGGACAGTTTAACCCCCCACTAAGGTTAAAATGCAACCATTCTAGAAAAACTGATCTATAATACTTTTGAAATGATTTTACAATGATCTAAAGGTCTCCACTGTTATTTTCATCGTGTCTAATTTCTCCTTATCCTTTACTGCAGTCCAAACGAAACTTAGAAATACCAACCAGTTCAGGCAAGATTCACTGGATTAACTTCAAAGATGAAAAGCTTGCTTTACGAGGAGAATTTCACCAGTTTAGACAGATTCTCACTATAGAGTTTAGAAGATGAGAGAAGATCTACTTGAGGTCTATAAGATACAAAAGGGGATTGACAAAGTAGATGTAGAAAAGATGGTTCCTCATGTGGGACAATCTAGAATGAGAGGTCATCATTTGAAGATCTGGGCAGCAGATTTAAAACAGAATTGAGGAGGAATTACTTCTCTCAAAAAGTTGTGAATCTACGGAATTCAGTATCCCTGAGCACAGTGGACACTGGGATAGCCAGTGAATTTATGAAGAAGATAGGCAGATTTTTAATTAGTTATGGGCTAAAGGCCTCTAAGGGTTAGAATCCTTAGGGAAACCTAGGCATATGGGTCCACAGTTCCCTGAAAGCAGCAACACAAATGGATAAGGTGGTCAAGATGACATATGGCATGCTTGCCTTCATTAGTCAGGGGATAGAGTATAAAAATTGGTTAGTCAACTGGCAGGTGTATAGAAACTTGGTTAAACTACATTTGGAAAATTGCACACCGTTCTGGTTGCTACATTACCAGAAAAATGTGGTGGCTTTGGAGAGGGTACAGGGATTTAGCAGGATGTTGCCTGGTCTGGAGGGTATTAGCTCTGAGGAGGGATTGAACAAACTTGGTTTATTTTCACTTAAACATCAGAGGTTGAAGGGAGATCTGGTAGAAGTTTTCAAAATTATGAGAGGCATGGATAGAGGAGTCTTTTCTTCCCAGGGTGGAAATGTCAATTGCCAGGGAACATAGGTTTATGTTAAAAGGGAGAAAGTTCAAAGGAGAAGTGAGAGGCGGGTTGTTTTTATACCCAGAGGGTTGTAGGTGCCTGGAATGCGCTGTGGAGGAGTCAGACACAATAGCAATGTTTAAGAAGTATCTTGACAGGTACACAAATAGGCAGGGAATAAGAGTGATAAGGACCATGTAGAGACAAAAGGCTTTACTTTAGAAAGGCGTCATGTGTCAGTGCAATCTTAATGGCCTGAATGGGCTGTTCTGCATGTTGTATTGTTCTTTGTTCTTTGCTCTTCTTCTTTCCTTATTCTTTGTCACGGGGAGAGGGGGCAGGAAAGTGGAAGTGAGATTGAGGTAAGATCAACCACAGTGGTACTAAATGATAGCACTGGCTCGAGGGGCTGAATGGTCTACTGCTGCTCCTTGTTGTCATGTTACTTTCTTATATTCTTCACCGGCATGTTATCTTCCTGATAACGTGTGTCCAGTTGCTTTTAATAAACAAGCCATGTTTGAGGAAAGTAGCAGCCCCTGAATGTCCTACATCTACAGACTGTAGTTCATCAGTCTCCCTGCGAACCTGCTGTAAGGTGGATTCTGATTCGTTGCCGTGCTTGATCTGTAAAGGTGAAGTAAGATTTAAATTCCTGTCTTTATTTTCAGGAAAATAGGACGTTAGTGAGACTGCATTTGAAATACAGTGTCGAGGTTTGGTCTCCTTATTTCAGAGCGTCATAGAGTCATCCAATTCGTCCATGCCCATCTGGCTTCCCAAACTTAATGAATCCCATTTGTCTATTCATTACAATCGTGGCTGATCTGTTAGTGTTTCAAATTCCACATTTCTACCTATCCCTGATGCTCTTTGATTCCTTGTCTAACAAGAACCTGTTTATCTCTGCCGTAAAAATATTTAATAACCCATCTCCACTGCCTTCTGATGCAGGGAGTTTCAAAACTGTGTAACCCTTGGAGGAAAACTACATGCCCCCTCATCTCTGTGGTGAAAAGGCAACCCCTAATTTGAAACCAGTCCCCTAATTCTGGAATTGCCCACAAAATGAACACCATTTATGCATCCACCTTCTCAAGACTGTTCAAGATCTGATTAATTTCAATCAAATCATCCCTCATTCTTCTGAAGTCAGGGAAGCTCACCTTGTCTGTTCTTCATAAGACAATCCATTCATTCCAGACATCAATGAAGTAAACCTCCGAACTTCCTCCAATGCATTTGTAATATACAATCGTATGAAGGATGCTAATACATTAGAAAGGGTGCAGAAAGGATTTACATGGATATGAGATAACAAGGTGTAGAACTGGATGAACACAGCAGGCCAAGCAGCATCAGAGGAGCAGGAAGGCTGACAAATAGAAATTTTTCTGAAGAAGGGCCTAGGTCCGAAACGGCAACCTTCCTGCTCCTATGATGCTACTTGACCTGCTGTGTTCATCTAGCTCTGCACCTTGTTATCTCAGATTCTCCAGCATCTGCAGTTCCTACTATCTCTTTACATGGATATTACTGGAAGTGGAGGGTTTGAATTATAAGGAGGGTCTGGATAGGCTGGAACTTCTCTCACTGGAGCTGAGGAGGTTGAGGGGTGACCTCATAGAGGTGTATAACATCATGAGGGGCATAGATAAGGTGAATAGCAAAGATCTTTTCCCTAGGGTAGGGCAGTTCAAAGCTAAGAGGGTATAATTTTTAAGGTGAGATGAGAAAGATTTAAAAGGGACATGAGGGGCAGCTTTTTCACACTGAAGGTTTTTGGTATTTGGAATGAACTGCCAGAGGAAGTCGTAAACGCAGGTACAGTTACAACATTCAGAAGACATTTGGACAGGTATATACAGAGGAAAGGTTTGGAGGGATATGCGCTAAGCACTGGTAAATGGGACTAGTTAAGTTTGGGAAACCAGATGGATGAGTTGGACGGAAGGATCTGTTTCCATGTTGTATGACTCTATGATTCTATGACTCTCTGAAATAAGGAGGCCAAACCTCAACGCTGTTTTTGAAATGTGGTCTCACCAATGTCCTGTATAGATCATGGAGTCATACAGCACAGAAACAGACCCTTCAGCCCAACTTGTCCACACTAACCAGACATCCCAGTCTGATCTAATCCCATTTGTCAGAATTTGACCCATATCCCTCTAAACCTTCCTTGGCTTCACCTCAATCTCTTCCAACCCTACAAGCCTCTGAGATAGCAGCATTCCTCCGGTATCTTGCACATCCCAGATTTTAATCACTTCACTTTCGATGGCTGTGCCTTCTGCTTCCTGGGCCTCAAGTTCTGGAATTCCACCCTTGATCTTCTCAATCCTTCAGGGGGTATGGAATTGTTTTGAGCTGTAAGGCCTGTTTATAACCTGCTGCCTCCAACTCCTTAGCCAACATTTTCAATGCGAGGTATTGCAAGATAATTCCAGACAGAGGAGTGGTGTTGAAAGCCTTGGAATAATATAAGAAACAATTATGTATTACAGCTTGAGGGAACTTGAAGATTTCTCTGGACAGATAACGACCAAATAAACTTTCTCATGAATAATCTGCACTATTCATTTCATAAAGGTACCAAACCAATGGTGCTTTTTGTGCTGAATTCCATGCCAAACTTTCATATTGTGTAGAAAAGCCTCAAAAGCTTTCAACTGTTCACATTAATTGTTTCACCTGAAACAATTGACAGTTGGACAAATGGATTGATCCAAAATTACTCTGCATTCAGCTCCAACATTACATAATTTTCATCTGGTAGAGGTTTCATCACATGTTCTCATGAAGTCATTCAAACACCATGGATTGTCCAAAACATCCACTTATTTAAGGATGTTACTACATTGGAGAGGGTGCAGAGGAGATTCACCTGACGTGAAAGTCTCAGTTCTGAGGAGAGAGTGGAATGGCTGGGTTTGTCCTCCTTGTAGCAGAGGAGGCTGAGGGGAGATCTGACTGAGGTCTGCAAAATTGTGGGAGGCTTGGATGGGGTAGATCATGAGAATCTCTCCCCAACTGTAGACATGGCTAAGACCAGAGCGCATAAATTTAAACGAGGTAATGGGAACTGCAGATGCTGGAGAATCCAAGACAACAAAGTGTGGAGCTGGATGAACACAGGCAGGCCAAGCAGCATCTCAGGAGCACAAAAGCTGATGTTTCGGGCCTAGACCCTTCATCAGAGAGCCTCTGATGAAAGGTCTAGGCCTGAAAAGTCAGCTTTTGTGCTCCTGAGATGCTGCTTGGCCTGCCTGTGTTCATCCAGCTCCACACTTGGTTATCTCGCATAAATTCAAAATATGGAGCCACAGGTTTAGAGGAGGTCTAAGGAAAGACATTTCCATGACAGGTAATGTGGCACATGCTGCCTGAGGAGGTGGATGAGGCAGATACTCTCACAATATTTAAGAAGTACCTGAACAAGAACTTAAAATGCCAGGGCAAATTAGGCTGTGGATCAAGTGCAGGTAAAGACGATTTAATGTAGTTTGGTGATTGTTGGTGGCATAGGCACGGTGGGTCAAAGGGCCTGTGCTGTATTACCTGATGACTAACTTTGTGATGAATTGCCCTCTCTATGCCAATCACAATGTGACACAATTCTATCATCATCAGTTGGATGATAGTTCCCTGTCAAAGGGAACCCTCCGCCATGTGACCCAAGATCTCCGATGAGTTCATTTCCAGGAGAATAATTCCTAGAGACTTCAAAACTGCTTCCCACGCAATGAAACGAGCTGTCAGAGGAAGTGGTGGAGGCCGGTACAATTACAACATTTAAAAGGCATCTGGATGGGTACATGAATAGGAAGGGTTTAGAGGGATATGAGCCAAATGCTGGCAAATGGGACTGGATTAATTTAGGATATCTGGTTGGTATTTCCATGCTGTACATCTCTATAACTCTATGACTATGACCTTTGGCATTTTGAGGGAGTTTTTTGTGGCTTTTTGTTGGTGCCACACTGAGAGGTTTGCACCCCATCAGAAAGGTACCAGGGTTAATTATTCCGCTGTAAAGGGTTAAAAAGTTGCCCCTCACCCATCCTCCTGACCTCTCTAAATTATTCAAATATAGTCATCCTAGCAGCCTGACTGTTTATGCAGGTAATGAGCATATGCAGTCTATTTATGCTAGATTATCCTTTTATCACATTTCAAACCTCATTTCAGCTCTCATGTTTCATCCCTGCGGGCATCATCAAGCAACTTAAGTCGTGCTATTTCCCTCCTGCGGTGACATAGCAGGAGCTACTCTGAGTGACTGATGAGGACCACTGGCTTTGTCAAATAGGGTTTTGCTTTAATAGATATTTTCATTGTGATTATCATAGCTAAAAATTATCATGATTATTGAGGTGCAATGATCTTTCGATAAATGTGTTCCTTTACATGCCAGCACCCACAGCAGCATATCTCTGTTGTAATAGTCCCCAGCTATAAGATACCACAATGCACAAAGATACACACTTATGTAAACCTATTAGAGAACCACTTGTTTCCCCCCAAATGATTATGCGGCTTGGCAAAGTGTATTAGCTATATCGATAACTAGTGGTAGGCTGATTGAGTGAGTACATTTTCCTGATGCACTCGGATTCTTTGCACATCACAGTGCATTTCAGCAGCTCTCTAATACCCCAAAGTAAAGATCCACATCAATATCCTGTTGGGGCCCAGTCTTCCAGCTTGGGACGGAACAGTAAAACTGCAGAATGAGACAGAGTGGGGAGGAGAGGCTGACTTAAGTGTTCATTTTGGATCAATTGCATTGAATCATATGCAGTGGAGGGTGTAAATTGGCCTTTCACTCTTGTGGTGCAGTGGTACTGTCTCTACCTCTTGTCTAGAAGACATGGGCACAAGACCCACCTGCTCCAGAAATATATCCTCGAACATGTTGAGAAAAATACCCGAGCAGATGTTAAGAGATGCTTACTGAAGCTTTGGGTTGGAGTTATTTGGCTGATGGTGCAGCACCTGAGAAGCCGTATTCTTATTGATCCCAGTTGCTCCATAGCAACGTAATGACTGGACATTAATTAGGTTGTGTGCGTGTGCACGTGTGTGCATGAGTGAGAGTATGTGCGTGTGTGTACGTGTGTGTGTGTGAAGGTGTGTGTGTGTGTGTGTGTGTGTGTGTGTGTGTGTGTGTGTGTGTGTGTGCGTGTGTGTGTATTTGTCTTGGTGTGTGGGGGGTTGGATGGAGGGAGCTGCAGTCAAGACTTTAAGAGGCCCTGAATTCAGTGCAATGTGTTGGTGCAACCAGCCAGTAGATCCTAACAAGGGGGTTGTGGGATTACATTGAGAGGACATGGTTTGGAGTGAGGGGGGTATGGAGGCAGGGAGCACAGTGTAGTGGACAGCCCCCACCTCCAGGTGGATGTGGTCTCCCTCTAACCCAACTGCAGCTTACCCAATTGCCTAGCTGAGATCTGAAGAAGTGTCACTGCCTCAAAATTTTCGCTGTTTTTCTCTCTCTCCACAAATGCTGCCTGACCTGCTGAGTCCCGCCAGCAATTTCCGTTCCAGATTCCTAATTGATGCAGTATTTAGCTATTATGTGTGGATTTTCCCCTGCGTTGGGTTAAAGGGCAATGTGCCGGGTGAGGCACTATGGGACAATTAATTGAATATATCAAGAGCTGAGCTCAACGTGGGTGCCCTTACATTCAAGCAAATTCTGCAGTTAATTACAAGGCAAATCAGAGTTACCTCATATTTTAGTTTATGTTCATCTTTTGCCTCTTAGGGCTTGGAGTAAGCTCCAAAAGTATTTTCTTCAGTATTTCATATCTATAATACTCTAGAACCTCATTTATTTAACACTCTAACCTTTAACATAATGGCTCTCAATGCCCTTTTCAACACTAATGGTCAATTAGCCAATATTTTGCAAAGTATTTCCTGCTGTCTTTGACCTTGATGCAGCTTTCTCTGGATCTCTCAGTATAAAAGTGTGTCAGTTATGGGAGTTGTGGTGTTTTTATTTGTTTAAATGAATGCTCAGTGCCACAGGGAACCACTTGAGATAATGAATGGAAATGACTCGCACTTTTATGGAGATTTTCATCAACTCAGGATGACCCAAAGCACTTCCCAGTCAATTATGAATTTCAAAGTGTTGTCACTGTGGTAATGTCAGAAAAGCAGCATCCTATTTGTGCACAGCAAGCTTCCACAGATAATGACCAACTAATTTGTTTCACTGATGTTGGTTAAGCAATTTGGGAAAGTATTATACCGGATTCCTCTCTTCTTTCGATTGTTGATCCTTGGGATCTTTTATATCCACATGGCAGGCAGGAGGTGCCTTGATATGAGCTTTGCCTCCAGTGGATTATCTTTACCTGATGTGGCAATTCCTCACAACATATGAAACTAAGTTGTGGATAACGTGGTATTGAAAGATCCAACAGACTTTTATTACAGCTCACTGATATTTACAGTTATGTTATATTCACACCTGAGCTAAGATTACAATGAGGAACATGCATCAGTAGCACGTCAGGCTTCAAGTGACCTGAGTTAAGGTAGCATCTGAGACCTTAAAACCATCATGTTAAATAATATTGTGATCAGAGATGATGGGAACTGCAGATGCTGGAGAATCTGAGATAACAAAAGTGCAGAGCTGGATGAACACAGCAGGCCAAGCAGCATCTCAGCAGCACAAAAGCTGACGTTTTGGGCCTAGACCCTTCTTCAGAAAAGGGAGATGGGGAGGGGGTTCTGAAATAATTAGGGAGAGAGGGAGAGGCGGACTGAAGATGGATAGAGGAGAAGATAGGTGGAGAGGAGAGTATAGGTGGGGAGGGGATAGGTCAGTCTGGGGATAGGTGAGAGGAAGAACAGGTTAGGGAGGCGGGGACGAGCAAGGCTGGTTTTGGGATGCAGTGAGGGGTGGGAGAGATTTTGAAGCTGGTGAAGTCCATATTGATACCATCGGGCTTCAGGGTTCCCAAGCGGAATATGAGTTGCTGATCCTGCAACCTTCGGGTGGCATCATTGTGGCACTACAGGAGGCCCAGGATGGACCCGTTGTGGCTTCCTCTACATTGGGGAAACCAAGCGGAGGTTTGGGGACCCGTTGTGGCTTCCTCTACATTGGGGAAACCAAGCGGAGGCTTGGGGACTCGTTGTGGCTTCCTCTACGTTGGGGAAACCAAGCGGAGGCTTGGGGATCGCTTTGCAGAACACCTCCGCTCGGTTCGCAACAAACAACTGCACCTCCCAGTCACAAACCATTTTTACTCCCCCTCCCATTCCTTAGATGACATGTCCATCCTGGGCCTTCTGCAGTCCCACAATGATGCCACCCGAACGTTGCAGAAACAGCAACTCATATTCCGCCTGGGAACCCTGCAGCCCAACGGTATCAATGTGGACTTCACAAGCTTCAAAATCTCCCCCACCCCCCACTGCATCCCAAAACCAGCCCAGCTTGTCCCCTCCCCCTACTGCCTCCCAAAACCAGGCCAACCTGTCTCTGCCTCCCTAACCTGTTCTTCCTCTCACCCATCCCCTCCTCCAGCCTCGAGCCACACCTCCATTTCCCACCTACTAACCTCATCCCACCTCCTTGACCTGTCCGTCCTCCCTGGATTGACCTATTCCCTCCCTACCTCCCCACCTATACTCTCCTCTCTACCTATCTTCTCCTCTATCCATCTTCAGTCCGCCTCCCCCTCCCTCTCTATTTATTTCAGAACCCTCTCCGCATTCCCCTCTCTGATGAAGGGTCTAGGCCCGAAACATCAGCTTTATTGCTCCCGAGATGCTGCTTGGCCTGTTGTGTTCATCCAGCTTCACATTTTGTTATGTCAAATAATATTATTCAGTAATGCTACCTTGACCATGTCTGTTAAAGTAGTTGACAGACCAACACAGGCCCTTTTTGTGTATAGCCTGGAAGACCACACCCCTGGCAGTCCAGCGCTCCCTCTGTATCTAGATTTTAATTATGGGTTCGAGTCCAACTCTGAAGAAACTAACTAACAATATTTTGCATCATGGTGGGGGGTTTATCCACTGAGTCACGGCTGAGTCCTAAAATATATTCAGTTGTCTTTGTTTCAGCTGCTGTAGTTTGATTGCCAAGTCCATAAAAATAAATGAATTACTCACATTTAAATAATCTGATTGCCTCATCTATGGTATATTCTGTAATATACCTGAATTTTTCTTTGTCGTTCTTTTTATTTGGCCAGACAATATAGCACTGGCAAAAAGATTGATGTTAGGGTCCAATCAAACAAAGAAACTGTGAATTCAAAGGCTACAATCTATTTTTTTCCTATTTATGAAAATAAAGACAGAAAACGAAGCAACCACTTTCATCTGGTAGGGGATTCCACATCACTGGGCCATGTTAGGTCCAGGTGCAATTGGGCAGAGAGTCAATGTTGAATTGAAATGCTGGTCACTCCCTTGTATAAACGAATAAATAAACACGGAAAAAATTGAAAAAAAAACTATAGCACCCTTCACAACCTGAGGTCAGAAGAATACAGAGGATATCTGACATAGAAACAGGCAGTCCAGCCTCCACATTGACACATCTCTCCATTTCAACTTCCTCCCTTTTTATTCTCATTTAATTACGTTGGCATTACCATCAATCTGTTAATCATTGTAGGGGCAGGATCTGAGACCAGTTTGGGTTATAGTTCATGGAATTATGGACTCAAACCTGATCAAGGACATAGAATGAGCCACAAAATTTTAAATTGTGTAAGAAGATACAAAGATCTCACAGAACTGCGCGGAATAGCTAATGGTGTTTGATCTGTTATAAATGGTGACTTTGGAACATGAATATGCACAGAATAAGTGATGGAGATTGCTCTTCAACAATTAAGTGTTGAGATAGATTTGTTCATTTCAGCTGGAACTTTAAGGTGGTCACAGGTAAACAGGTAAACTATCATCAACTATTGTAAAACGTAATCTAATTCACTAACACATTTTAGGGAAGGAAACCTGCCATCCTTTCCAGGTCTTGCCTACATGTGACTCCAGATCCACAATAATGTGGTTAACTCCTAACTATCTCCTGAAATAACCCAATAAACCACACAGTTCAAGGGCAATTTGGATGAACAACTAATGCTGTTCTTACCAGTAGCAACTACATCCCATGAATGAGTATTTTTAATATCCTCATGTAATTGGTTGTTCAATTTTGCATTTTGTCAGTTTCCATAGAGCCAACTCAGCTTAATCAATGGCAATTTCGCTCACAGTCAAAAGATTCAAGTCACACACCAGAATGTGAGCACATAGGCAGGTCCAGTCCAGTGTGAATGGTGCCATCCTTCAGATGCATATTGATTTAAAGTGTCTGTTAGTCCGCGACAACGAACGTGAAATATCCTATGGTACAAGTTGAAGAGTATAGTTAGTATCTCTCCTTCAACTTATATAGCAAAAGAAGCTAATTGCATTTCAACTCATACCTCTTGTGGGATTCTTCTGTGCCTCAAATGGAGGCAATGTTTGTTAATATAATTATAGCATATTTCACTTATTGAGCATGAATTATGTTGAGGAATTGAGATCTGTCTGTGCTATATACACATGGAAGATTTCTATCAAGGTATTTACATTTCAGAGCATTAATTTTTTTTAAAAAGGAGGAACCCACATTTAATTTGCACTTTCCACAACCTCAGGATATCCCAACATGCTTCACAACAAATGAAGCATAATCACCTTTTAGAAGGTAAGAAACATGAAAATTCATACACAGCAAGTCCCCACAAACAGCTGTGAATCAATGCCCTGATATTTTGTTTTTGTTAATGATGTTGACTGAGAGATAGTTATTGAAATGAACATGCTTCCTCTGCATTAAAATTCATACTTGCAAATCTTTGATATTTATCTTAGAAGGTAGATGAGGCCTCGCTTTAACAGTGCATCCAAAATGCAGCATTTTTTGGCCATGCAATCTTCATTGATAATGCAATTGTAAATTGATAATAATTAAATCAATCAAGGCCCAATCCCATGATCTCAGGTACAGTCTGAATCCCTTCATGCTGAGAGACCATTCTTTCATCTGAGAAGGGTCACTGGCATCAAAAGGTTAACTCTGCTTTCTCTGCACAGATGCTGCCAGACCTGCTGAGTTTCTCCAGCAATTTCTGTTTTTTGTTTGTTTCTTCTTGTTTGTTTCAGATCTCCAGGTTCTTTATTCTTCCATCTTTATACAGCCAACTTGCCAGATAGACATTGACAGAGTTAAGACCCCTCCAATCCTTACTGCAAACCTAATGGTCCTATTGTGTCTCCAGAAAAACACAGCAGCCCTGATGAAACCTAGACAATAATTTAGTGAGTTAGAAAACTTACCCATGCTTAGCTTGTATGAATTCTGTAATATAATCAAGCTGGCAGTGGTGACTGTATCTTATAAAAGTTGAAAACAGCCAGAGGATGCAAATACTTAAAGAAGATTAAGACTTCACCTTACTGTATTACTGTGACATGTAAACAAATTAAATTGCTTTATTGTGTTGTAAAGTGCATTATTTTTACATTCCTACAGTTGACTGTTTTATTAGACTATTACATGCTAAACATTTGCTATAATTTTGGAGCAGCGCAGGAATAATGAGATGGCAGCATTCAAACCAGTAATGATCAGTATTTCTTCTTGTTGAGTGTATGCTCTGAAAAAAAATTTCATACACACACACACATATATATATATATATATATATATATATAAAGAAATTATTTAGTGTTTGTGGGAGAGGCTTAATTATCTCTGCACTGCCCAAGGGGGTGAAAATGAAATTATACAAAGAAGCAACTAGAATTTTCAATTCGGGGAATAAGGCATTTTGACTCCTATATCTGTCTGAAATATGACATGAACCTAGGACTATTTAATCTCATCCGTGTACTTTATGCATCACATTAAAAAAAGTAATTTCATGCGTATGGATGAAAAGTGATATGTCGAGGCATTAAAAATATTTTGAAGCTAATTTTATGATGATTAGTTAAAGGGGAGAAAAAATACAGAGTTTATGTTATCTATATGCACTGATTTGCATAAAAATGCCCAAAGTTGCTATGCCAACATTTTCCATGGTGCTAGTCAGGGTCGTTTCTATGTCAAGACTGGGGATTAAAATGGTCTCCAGTGTGTTCTGCTTTAATTCATTCAAAGCTGTAAGTCATTTGTTCCAAATTGCTTGCAGTAAAACAAATGAATAGCTAAAATACTCATTTGCATGATTCCCATTTTAAAATGATTCCCCTGAAATTAAAGAGCGTGTTTGATGGTTGTAAAGATGAATGTGCAGATGAGGCATGCAATTAATATTTCTGTGTTCTGTTTAAAAGCCCTCTGAAGAATTAAAGAAGCAAGCACCGCCTTGACAGATTGGGCTTTGCGACAGTTCCAAAGCAGCACAGTGTGGTCTGTTTTACCTTTGCCTCCTGTTATCCACAATAATTGAAACTATTTACTATCCCTGCACAACTGCCATCTGCTGCCAGTGCGGGTCTCACTTTGCCTATTTAGGATTCTGACAGAAATGGCACTGGACACTGTCACTAAGCTAAGTAGGGCATAAACCTGCTTGGGATTTGTACTAAGTGGACTCAGAGAGACTTTTGCAGACCAAAAGCCATTCAGAAGAAGGCAAGGGAGCTGGGAAAAAAAACCCCAATTAGGATCAGGGTGGGAGACTAGAATGACAAATACAGACAGAGATGATTGAGTGCGGGGTAAAGAGCACCATGCTAGGAGCAAGAGAACACCAAGCTAATCTAATTGGATGGAGGATGAAGAGAGATGGAGTCTGGAGCTTTCCTCAACTTACTTTTCATGAAGAACAAAGAAACAGTCTCAGACATTTCCTGAAGAGATGTTACATGGTGTCTGTGATACCATAGATATCTCAATGTATTGATGGAGTGACCTTTCTTTCCAATGTACTAGGTGCTCTAACATTTCAGCACAATCACTTGTCATTTTAGCAACTGGGAAATTCCTTATTCCCTTCAGTTTTTTTCATTTCAGGAATATCCATCATTTTTAATGGGAAATTTGCCAGCCATTTTAACCACTTTTGAAAGTTAAGGGAGAAGTAAAAGCCCATACCTTCTCCAGTGTTTAATTAGCTGAGGTGAAGTAACAATGAAATGTTTATCTAAAACCGTCCCCCGGGTTAGTCACACGATTGTCTCAGTGTCTGAGACAGTCCATCACATTAGGCACATGGGAAACACCAAACACCCTTCCCCTAATGCAATATTTTGTTTGACCTCCAACATTTCACTGTCCAAAGCCCCAAACAGTTCTCCCAGGTGAGACAGTGAGATTTTTAATACTTCTTTCAATTTAGTGTGCAGTATTCTCTGCTCACAATGTGGTCAACTAAGGGAGTCAAAGCTTATCAGGCATAGGTGGAAAAGTAGAGCTGAAGCAATGAACATGTTGAATGGTGAAGCAGGCTTGAAGGCCCAAGTGACTGTTCCTAATTTGTGTTTACATAAATCCTCTAGGCTGGAGCAACCAAACATCAAAATGTTCTTTCAGTCTGCTACCAGACCCCAGGCATTTGGTTGCTTGTCATTTTAAATCTTGGTCTCACACCCACTCAGGCATTTCTAGTCATAGACTGTTACAATGTGCCAGTAAAACTCAATACAAGTTCAGGGAACAGCACTTTGACTTAGTTTTCTGCATCTTCCTGGATGCAACACCAAGTTTGACAACATTTTGACCCTGTGCCTCCATCTTGACCCATTTATTTTTCTTCTACATTGCCAGGTCAGTCTTACCTCCTTTCTTTATCCTCCCATGTTGCAATCAAATGGTTTTCACATCTCTTTTAGACACAGGATGTAGTAAGAACTGCCAATGCTGGAATCAGAGGTGACACAGTGTGGAGCTGGAGGAACACAGCAGGACAGGCAGTATCAGAGGAGCAGGAAAACAGGAGAGATTTCCCATCCCTCTGATGCTGCCTGGCCTGCTGTGTTCCTCCAGCTCCACAGTGTGTTATCTCATGTGGACACAATCTTTGTTTCTCCACTATGACCACTGTCCGCAGCTGTTACATCATTAAATCTTTTGCTATTTACTCTCCCATGATGTCCAGTCTATCACAGAGTTTCTCCTTTCTTTTTTTCGATCTTCCACCACTTCCATTGATGCTAAAATCTCATACATCTCTTTTGATGCTAAAATCTCATTCATCTCTAACTCCCTCAACTTTAATGAAAGGTTATCAACCTGAAACTTAACTTTGTTTCTCTCCACAGATCCTGCCTCTGACCTGCTGAGACTTTCCAGCATTTGTTGTTCTTCAGTCATGTAATCCATGGGCATTCACAAATATATTCCAGTCTTTAGTCAAAAGTTATATCACAGTTGACAACTATTCTCACCTGATTTTTAAATTCCAGAATGCCCTGTGCCTTATGTGCACAAGAATCTTCACGTTTCAAGTTAGGCAATGATTATGCAATATTGGAAAGCAACTTAGAATGGAACAAAGAATGTGACATTCAACTCAACAAGGTAATTATGAAATATGATTCAATGACTCCTAATTGTCAATAGGAACTGTCGATGAACTGCCATCTTGAACCACTGCAGTCCTCAAGGTGGGAAACACACAATGTTACTAGGGTGGGACTTACAGGATTATGACCCAGTGACAGTGAAGAAACGGCAATATATTTCAAAGTCAGGATGGCGACTAGCTTGTTGGGAGTTTCCTGGGGTAAGTATTCTTATATATCTGCCAACCTTGTGCTTTTACTAGGTAATCTGTGTCCACGACAGATTCATGGAGATAGCGGAGGTGAGTTTGGGCCCAGCACGAGGCCCAGTGGCATTGCCAGCTACTACATCAGTAAGGCCTGGCAAGGCATAGCTGGAGGTGAGATGGTGCCAAACAGTGCAACTTTTGTTCCAGCAGCCGTGAACGACCTGGGTAGAGCGGATGTTGGGAGGGTGTTTTCATTGGTCTGACAGATTAGGGCCTGGGGCACAGCCTTAGAGTAAAGGGAAGACCTTTTAGAATGTAAATGAGGGGAAACATCTTCAGCCCGAGAGTGGTGAATCTATGGAATTCCCTGCCACAGAAAGATGTGGAGGCCAGGTCATTGAGTATATTTAAGACAGAGATAGGTAGGCTCTTGATTGTTTAGGCAATCAAGCGTTATCAAGGGAGAATGGGGTTGAGAAACTTATCAGCCATGATTGATTGGCAGAGCAGACTTGATGGGCTGAATGGCCTAATTTCTGCTCCTATGCCTGATGGCCTCATGGTGATGTGGTGAAGGGGACTCATACCTGGCCACCAGGCCCACTCAACAAGAAGGGCTGTAAGGCTGAATACTTTTTGTTTATTTATTTCCTTTTCTGCCTTTATATTCTGTGTTTTGGTTTATTTTCTGTGTTTGAAGACAGCGCAGGCGAATGGCAAAACTATACAACACTTTTCACTGTATTTTGTAACAATATACATGTGACAATAAATAAATCAAACAATAAGTAACCAAACAACAGTGGTGATGGGTTTAGAAAATTTTGTGTAAGGAGCCCCGAGAGTTATTACAATGCATTTTATAGATGGTGCGCACTACTAGCACTCATGGTGACCACACGTCAGCCCAAACCTGGCATTGTTCAGGTCTTGATACACTTAGACATGGACTGCTTCAGTATCTGAGGAGTTGCTAATGGTGCTGAACATTGAGTAATAATCAATGAAAGTAGCCATTTCTGACTTCATGTTGGAGAGAAGATCATTAATGGAGCAGCTGAGGATGGTTTGTCTGAAGACCTACCCTGAGGAACTCCTGCAGAGGTGCTCTGGAGGTGAGATGACTGACCTCCCATAAACACGGTGCTCTGTGGTAATTGGTGCAAAGTTTTCCCTTGATTCCTACTGATCTAGTTTGGACATTTAAATAAAGGCTGGAATAAAGTCAGGAGCTGTGTGGGCTTGACAAAACCCAAACAAGTGGTGATGACCAGGTTATTGTTCATTGTGTATCACCTGATAGTGTTGTTGACACACCTTCCACCACTTTACTGATGATTGAGAGTAGATTGATAGGGCAGCAATTGACAAATTGGAATTGCCTCGCTCTTTGTAAACCTGAACAACATAGAACATAGAACATAGAACATAGAACAGTACAGCACAGAACAGGCCCTTCAGCCCACAATGTTGTGCCGACCATTGATCCTCATGTATGCACCCTCAAATTTCTGTGACCATATACATGTCCAGCAGTCTCTTAAATGACCCCAATGACCTTGCTTCCACAACTGCTGCTGGCAACGCATTCCATGCTCCCACAACTCTCTGCGTAAAGAACCTGCCTCTGACATCCCCTCTATACTTTCCTCCAAACAGCTTAAAACTATGACCCCTCGAGCTAGCCATTTCTGCACTGGGAAATAGTCTCTGGCTATCAACTCTATCTATGCCTCTCATTATCTTGTATACCTCAATTAGGTCCCCTCTCCTCCTCCTTTTCTCCAATGAAAAGAGACCGAGCTCAGTCAACCTCTCTTCATAAGATAAGCCCTCCAGTCCAGGCAGCATCCTGGTAAACCTCCTCTGAACCCTCTCCAAAGCATCCACATCTTTCCTATAATAGGGCGCCCAGAACTGGATGCAGTATTCCAAGTGCGGTCTAACCAAAGTTTTATAGAGCTGCAACAAGATCTCACGACTCTTAAACTCAATCCCCCTGTTAATGAAAGCCAAAACACCATATGCTTTCTTAACAACCCTGTCCACTTGGGTGGCCATTTTAAGGGATCTATGTATCTGCACACCAAGATCCCTCTGTTCCTCCACGCTGCCAAGAATCCTATCCTTAATCCTGTACTCAGCTTTCAAATTCGACCTTCCAAAATGCATCACCTCGCATTTATCCAGGTTGAACTCCATCTGCCACCTCTCAGCCCATCTCTGCATCCTGTCAATGTCCCGCTGCAGCCTACAACAGCCCTCTACACTGTCAACGACACCTCCGACCTTTGTGTCGTCTGCAAACTTGCTGACCCATCCTTCAATCCCCTCGTCCAAGTCATTAATAAAAATTACAAACAGTAGAGGCCCAAGGACAGAGCCCTGTGGAACTCCACTCACCACTGACTTCCAGGCAGAATATTTTCCTTCTACTACCACTCGCTGTCTTCTGTTGGCCAGCCAATTCTGTATCCAAGCAGCTAAGTTCCCCTGTATCCCATTCCTCCTGACCTTCTGAATGAGCCTACCATGGGGAACCTTATCAAATGCCTTACTGAAGTCCATATACACCACATCCACAGCTCGACCCTCATCAACTTTTCTAGTCACATCCTCAAAAAACTCAATAAGGTTTGTAAGGCATGACCTACCCCTCACAAAGCCGTGTTGACTGTATTTGATCAAGCCATGCTCTTCCAGATGGTCATAAATCTTATCCCTCAGAATCCTTTCTAACACCTTGCAGACGACAGACGTGAGACTTACCGGTCTATAATTGCCGGGGATTTCCCTATTTCCTTTCTTGAAGAGAGGAATTACATTTGCCTCTCTCCAGTCCTCAGGTACGACTCCAGTGGAGAGCGAGGATGCAAAGATCTTCGCAAGTGGCGAAGCAATTGCATTTCTGGCTTCCCAAAGCAGCCGAGGACAAATCTGATCCGGGCCTGGCGACTTGTCAATCTTAATGTTTGACAAAATTTTCAGCACATCAGCTTCGTCTATCTCTATCCATTCCAGCATGCACACCTGCTCTTCAAAGGTTTCATTCACTACAAAGTTTGTTTCTTTCGTAAAGACAGAAGCAAAAAACTCATTTAGGGCTTCCCCTACCTCCTCAGGCTCCACACACAAGTTCCCTATGCTATCCCTGATCGGCCCTACTCTTTCTTTGACCATTCTCTTATTCCTCACGTAAGTGTAAAATGCCTTTGTGTTTTCCCGGATTCCTTCTGCCAAGCCTTTCTCGTGCCCCCTCCTGGCTCTCCTCAGACCATTTTTGAGCTCCTTCCTTGCCTGCATGTAATCCTCTCTAGCTGAACTTGACCCTAGCTTCCTCCACCTTATGTAAGCTACCTTCTTCCTTTTCACTAGAAGCTCCACCGCTCTCGTCATCCAAGGTTCCCTAATCTTACCCCTTCTTGCCTGTCTCAGAGGGACATATTTACTCATCACTCCCAACAACTGTTCCTTAAACCGTCTCCACATGTCAATAGTTCCCTTACCATGGAACAACTGCTCCCAGTCCATGCTTCCTAACTCATGTCTAATCGCATCATAGTTTCCTCTTCCCCAATTAAATATCCTCCCATTCTGCCTAATCCTCTCCTTCTCCATAGCTATGTAGAATGTGAGGCAGTTATGGTCACTATCACCAAAATGCTCTCCCACCACAAGATCTGATACCTGCCCCGGCTCGTTTCCGAGCACCAAGTCTAGAATGGCCTCTCCCCTCGTCGGCCTGTCAACGTACTGCGTTAGGAAACCCTCCTGAACACACCTTACAAAAACAGCTCCATTCAAATCTTCTGCTCTAAGGAGGTTCCAATCAATATTAGGAAAGTTAAAGTCACCCATTACAACAACCCTACTGCGTGCACACTTTTCCAAAATCTGTCGACCTATGCTTTCTTCAATCTCCCTGCTGCTATTGGGGGGCCTGTAGTAAACCCCTAACGAGGTGACTACTCCCTTGCTGTTCCTAATTTCCACCCGTACTGACTCGGTAGGCAGATCTTCCTCGACAAAGGAAGCTTCTGTAGCTGTGATACCCTCTCTGATTAGTAGTGCTACACCCCCTCCTCTTTTTCCCCACTCCCTATTCTTTTTAAATGTTCTAAACCCTGGAACATCCAGCAACCATTCCTGCCCATGAGAAACCCATGTCTCTGTTATGGCCACAACATCATAGCACCAGGTACTGATCCATGCTCTAAGTTCATCACTCCTTCTATTGTCGGGTAGACATCAATGATGTAACTGCACTGGCAGAGTTTAACTAGGGGATACAGCGAGTTCTGGGGCACAAGCCTTCAGGACTATTGCTGGAACGTTGTCAGGCTTCATAGCCTTGACAGTATCTGGTGCCTCCAACCGTTTCATGATATCATGTGGAGTGAATCAAATTGGCTCAAATCTGACACTTGTGATGCTGGTCTCTTCCCACTTCCTACAGACAAAGGGGGTGGCCATGGGTACCCACATGGGCCCAAGCTATGCCTGCCTCTTTGTAGGTTACATGGAACAATCCCTCTTCTACAACTACACTGGCCCTAAACTCCACCTCTTCCTCTATTACATTGATGACTGTATTGGCGTCACCTCATGCTCCCACAAGGAGCTCAAACAGTTTGTTCACTTCACTAACACCTTTCACCCCAACCTTAAGTTAACCTGGGCCATCTCTGATACCTCTGTCTCCTTATTGGACCTCTCTGTCTCCATCTCTGGTAACCACCTGGAAACCGATATCTATTTCAAGCCCACCAACTCCCACAGCTACCTAGTGTATATCTCCTCTCACCCACCTTCCTACAAGAATTCCAACCCCTTTTCCCAATTCCTTTGCCTCCACCACATCTGCTCCCAAGAAAAGATGTTCCACTCCCAAACATCCCAGATGCCCTATTTTTTCAAGGACTGCAATTTCCCCTCCACAGTGGTCGAAAATGCCCTTGACATTGTCTCTCGTGTTTCCCGCAACTCATCCCTCACACCCCCTGCCCGCAATAACAACAAAAACAGAATCTCTCTCGTCCTCACGTACCACCCCACCAACCTCTGGATTCAACACATCATTTTCCATCACTCCCACCACCTGCAATTTGAGCCCACCACCCAAAACATTTTTCCATCCCTACCCTTGTCTGCCTTCCGCAGAGACCAATCTCTCCGTGACTCCCTTGTCTGCTCCACACTCCCCGCCAGCCCCACCACACCCGGCACTTTTCCCTGAAACCGCAGCAAGTGCTACACCTGCCCCCTACACCTCCCTCCCTCACCGCCATCCCAGGCCCCAAGAAAACCTTCCACTTTGAACAGAGGTTCACCTGCACATCTGCGAATGTGGTATATTGTATCCACTGTTCCCAATATGGCCTCCTCTACATCAGGGAGACCAAGCAGAGGCTTAGAGACCACTTTGTGGAACACCTACGCTCAGTGAGTTTTGAGAAGATTTGTAGCTCAGGTTGAGGTTCTGGATGTGAGTTTGCTCGCTGAGCTGGAAGGTTAGTTTTCAGACGTTTCGTCACCATTCTAGGTAGCATCATCAGTGAGCCTCTGACGAAGCGCTGGTGTTATGTCCTGCTTTCTATTTATCTGGTTAGGTTTCCTTGGGTTGGTGATGTCGTTTCCTGCATTGGTGATGTCATTTCCTGTTCTTTTTCTCAGGAGATGGTAGATTGGCTCCAAATCAATGTGTTTGTTGATGGAGTTCCGGTTGGAATGCCATGCTTCTAGGAATTCTCGTGCGTGTCTCTGTTTGGCTTGTCCTAGGATGGATGTGTTGTCCCAATCAAAGTGGTGTCCTTCCTCATCTGCATGTAAGGATACGAGTGATAGTGGGTCATGTCTTTTTGTGGCTAGTTGATGTTCATGTATCCTGGTGGCTAGCTTTCTGCCAGTTTGTCCAATGTAGTGTTTGTCACAGTTCTTGCAAGGTATTTTGTAGATGACGTTCGTTTTGCTTGTTGTCTGTATAGGGTCTTTTAAGTTCATTAGCTGCTGTTTTAGTGTGTTGGTGGGTTTGTGGGCTACCCTGATGCCAAGAGGTCCAAGTAGTCTGGCAGTCATGTCGGAAATGTCTTTGATGTAGGGGAGAGTGGTTATGGTTTCTGAGCCCATTTTGTCTGTTTGTTTGGGTTTATTGCTGAGGAATCGGCGGGCTGTGTTCATAGGGAACCCATTCTTTTTGAATACGCTGTATAGGTGATTTTCTTCTGCTCTGCGTAGTTTCTCTGTGCTGCAGTGTGTGGTGGCTCGTTGGAATAACATTCTAATGCAGCTTTGGGACAAACGACCGCAGCTTCCGGTCGCAAACCATTTGAACTCCCTTTCCCACTCCTTGGATGACATGTCCATCCTGGGCCTCCTGCAGTGCCACAATGATGCCACCTGAAGGCTGCAGGAACAGCAACTCATATTCCACCTGGGAACCCTGCAGCCCAATGGTCTCAATGTGGAATTCACAAGCTTCAAAATCTCCCCTCCCCCTACCGCATCCCAAGAACATCCCATTTCGTCCCCACATCCTTGACCTGTCCATCTTTCCTCCCACCTCACTGACCAACTCCCACCCTCACTTCCTACCTACTAACTTCATCACCGCCTCCTTGACCTGCCCATCTTCCCTCCCACCTACCTACCCCTCCCTGCTTACTGGCCAACCCCTATCCCAACTCCCTACCCACACTCATCTTTACTAGCTTCATCCCCGCCTCCTTGACCTGTCCATCTCCACTCCACCAATCTGCTCCCTGATCCACCTTCCACCTGCCTCCCCCTCTCTCCCTATTTATTTCAGAATCCCCTTCCCCTCTCCCATTTCTGAAGAAGGGTTCAGACCCGAAATGTCAGCTTTCCTGCTCCTCTGATGCTGCTTGGCCTGCTGTGTTCATCCAGCTCTACACCTTGTTATCTCAGATTCTCCAGCATCAGCAGTTCCTACTATCTTTGAACATTCGTATATTGGAATATCGGTAACCAAACGCTTAGTCAAAGGAACAACTTAAAGGAGGAGAAGCTAAGGGGAATTTCAAGTGTTTAGGGCCCAGGCAGCTAAAAGCAAGGCTATCAATAATTAAGTGATTAAAAACTGGATGTAGAACAGGCTGGAAATGGAGTAATGTAAATGAACCTCAGAGAGGTGCAGGGTGTTGCTGGGATAGCGTAGTGTGATGCCATGGAGGGATTGAGGAAAGGGCAGATTTACAGTGAAGCATTAATAGAACAATGCAGGAAGTAGATACAGCCAAAGGGAATCGGAGAGATAGCTCGAAGGGGAAAAAGAATTACCGGACTATAGAGAAGGAGCAACAGTCAGATTAATTGGATAGGTCTACTGAAAAAAAAAGCTCAGGCAATATGGACCAACTGGTCTCCCTCTATGCTATATTGTTCTCTAATTCTAGTTGCCTGCCTGAGTGGATAACTGCTGCTGTGGTTAATTTTGTTCTAAGGCATGAGGGAGCAGCTTAGAATTAGGTTTCAGTGGGTAAGTCATAAGCAGTGGACTTGTTAAATGTGTGCTGCTTTATAAATGATTCACTGTAAGAAACAACTTCCCCAGTGTATTGTAAAAATATAATTGCATTGACCATAAGAACAGAATATGTAAAAAGTACATAGCATTGATTTTTAAATCATTTTTATATATCGGTTTTAAAATAATAGAAATATAAATATGATTTTAATGAGACAAAAATTGCCAGCTTTATTGTAATGACAATTCAATCTGGATCATTGTAATAGCTACATTTGAAAGATGCCAATCAGTACCAAAATCACTCACATACCCTTCCTCTCCTATATATTCTCATTGTGCAGACTCCCTCATATCATTTCAGAAACTAAGCTGAGATTTTGTCATCAAACTCCTGTCAGCTGATTTCCTAAAGCACAAATATAAAAGATAGACCCCTCAGTGTCGATCCTGATCGGAGTCCCATTCCGAATGTGTTGCTGTCAAGATTAACCACATTTTCCCTGACTCTAAGTCAGTCATTTCTCGGATTTTGACATCATGATATCCCTCAGTCTCTCTTCCTCACATTCTCCAGGAAATGAAAATGTAAACTTAGCAATATTTCCATGATTACTTCATTTTCTGTTTAAATGTTTGTAATTGTACTGTAAATCTTGGCCCATTATATGAGCTTCTCAGCTTTTAGAAAAATCGTCCATCACAATGAATATTAAACCCAGAGATTGCTGTTCATGTCGCATTCGCAGTAGGCAGTATAGGTGGGGAGGTAGGGAGGGGATAGGTCAGTCCGGGGAGGACGGACAAGTCAAGGGGGCGGGATAGGTATCCCCTCCTGGCACCTCAAGCCACACCTCCATTTCCTACCTACTAACCTCATCCCGCCCTCTTGACCTGTCCGCTCTCCCTGTACTGACCTATCCCCTCCCTACCTCCTCACCTATACTCTCTTCTCCACCTATCTTCTCCTCTAATCATCTTCCATCCGCCTCCCCCTCTCTCCCTATTTATTTCAGAACCCTGTCCCCATCCTCCTTTCTGATGAAGGGCTTAGGCCCGAAATGTCAGCTTTTGTGCTCTTAAGATGCTGCTTGGCCGGCTGTGTTCATCCAGCTCCACACTTTGTTATCTCGGATTCTTCAGCATCTGCAGTTCCCATTATCTCTGATGACAACTATTTCTTTGAAGCTATCACTGAATTCACATCGTTTGCACTATCTTTCTAGATCTCAATCCCAGCCCTCCCTTGTACAAAGTGCCATGCTCAATCCATTTTAGAACTACCAACTGGCATCCAGGAAGTTTATAAGGTACCATTAGCTTACTTGAAATAAAGGAGTTAATTACAAGAGGAAATAATCTTAAATTTGCAAAGAAAGTGTTCAGGGGTGATGTCAGGATGAAATTTTTAACACAAAGGGTCATCAAAATCTGGACCATTGCCCCCCCCACAGAAAGCTATTGAAACTGGGAGCCAATTGTAATTTCAGAACTGAAATTAACGGTGGTTTCCTTGAGAAAAGCTACTGGATGTATTGGAACAAAAGTGTTGATGAACAAAGTAAGTGAAGATTAAGATGCACAGCAGCCTGATTGAATGGAGTAACAGGCCTGTATTTCTTGCCAAATGGCTCAAAATGATGATCTTGCCAGTAGCTTATGAGGATCCTGCTTGCATCTTGACACCACATTTGCTTATGCTTCTGCCTCTGATGGTTAAGTAATGACATTGATACAATTGCTCTGAAGTTAGGGAGGTTTGGGATGGAGAAAATGGGCTGTATACTTCATAGGTGAGTTCTCCCCTTTGCCTTGACCAAGATATATCCTCAACCAACATCATACAGACAGGCTAACTGCTCTTTACCATGTGGCTGTTTACAGGAGCAAGCTGTGTGCAAATTGGCCGCAGTAATGCCAACAGGAACTGGACTTCAAGAAAGGGCTTTTTTTGATTGGGAAGCACCTGAGTTTATGAAAGATACCACTTAAATGCAAGTTATTTTCAACCTGATATTGCTGTGGGGAGGGCATTACCACTCCAACATATACTCCAAAAGTTTAATTCTCAAATGAACGTTACCAGACTATTCTTTCTTTTAATGTAAACCAGTGCTTGCAGAGTTTAAACAGTTAGTGCCGAGACATTTAAATGCCACTTGCTGTGCTTCATTATGTATTATTAAGAAAAGGAAGGGACTGGCAACACAGGGGATTTCCAGCATTGTCATCTGAAAATTACAGTTACTACAGCCTAGCTGCTGCCTGCAACTCTTTGTGGGTCTCTATAAGTTCACAGGGGATCAGACATGAGAAGAAATAAAAGGCAAACAGAGGCAAGAGAAACCATTCAGTACAATCAGCTTAAACATAATGAGCTCTGACTGTGTAGTTGGATGGAGGCCAACCTCTCATTTACTGTGAACCTGGTGTAAATGATTACATTACCCTACTCCAGTTTTTGTAACACCCCCAACTGTTCCTTAAGAGGTACGTTCAGCTCACACTATTGACAGGCTGTTTAGGTCTGAGCGTTTTATTTTGGTGTAATTACCATCCGCGTTACAGTACATTTACAATGAAAGGTCCTTTTTGAGATCATTAAAGTGATAATCAGAGGCATGTGGGTTTACCTACTCTTCTCACATTCACAGGCGATCCCAGTTTGCCCCAGCCCTCAGCCCCTCACTGTTTTCCACAGGTACTGAGGGATTAATTTTAACCCTACGATTTATGGGTTGGGTAAGTTGTACAACATGTGAAAGCACCTTGGAACCCAAGCCCATTCCAACCCTTCCCAAGCCAACAGAGGCCGGCCAAGCCACCCACCCACTCCCTGGAGATAGATTGGCCATTTCAGCACTGAATTAAGGCTACAGGCCTCACTTTTCTCTTTAGTTAGAGTTTAACCTGACCTTAATTGAAAGACATGACAATTCAAAGGAGCAATAATTAGATATATTGCAATGTCTATTGTTGGATGATGAAGTAAATGAATTAAAAATGTCAATTAAAAAGATAAAGTCTTGAAGAGAAATGTCAATGAACAAATCCTTGTCAGAATAACACATTATATATCACATGATTTGTTTTGTATTTCTGCTGTGTATGTATTTATTCATCATCCTTAATTGCACTTGAGCAGCCTTGTTGAATCACTGCAACCCATGTGGTGTTGCCACATCCGTAATACTGCCCCAGATATTTGACTCAGCAGTGGTGAAGGAAATCATAATAAAGTTCCTATTTAGGACAGTGTGTGACTTGGAGGGGTGTTACTATTGCTGATGTTCCCATGTTCTTCTGGATGGTAAAGGTCATGGGTTTGGATGGTGCTGTCAGAGAGGCCTCGGTGAGATGTGGCAGTGCATCTTGTCAATGTTGGACAATTCTGCCATTAAAAGTCAGTGGGAGAGGGAGTGAATATTTAAGTTTCTGGATGTAATGCCAGTCAAGCAGGTTGCTTCGTCCTTAATGAGGTTAAGCTTTCAGAGTGTTATTGGAGCTGCACCTATCTATCTAAATGGGGAGTATTCCATCACATTCCTGACTTGTGCCTTATAGATGGTGGACAGGCTTTTGGGAGTCAGGAAATGAGTTACATAATGTAAAAATTTCCAGCCTCTCACCTGCTCTTATAGCCGCACTATTTATCTAGTCCAGTTCAGTTTTTGGTCAATTATACATGCCATAGAAAATTCTGAACTTTCAGTCAATAGTTTTAATCAGCACATACAAACAGGTTATTAACATAGCTGCTGGAAACCATGTGTTCTTTGGAATTTGAGCTAAAAATAGCACCAAGTTTCACTTGGACACTGAATTAGATATGGACATCTATAACCAGCCAGGGGCTCAGACATGTCACCTTGTTTAAAGCTAGGCCAAAGCAAAAAGACTACTGTATTCCCATACACCTGTCTCCCAGCTTCATGTTAGACAAAAGGAATTTTGTGCAGATGGGAGAGGATGGATTATACCAACTACCATTACATCATGACAGCTAATTCGGGCAAAACAGTGACTCAGGGGTTAGCACTGCTGCCCTCTCAGCGCCAGGGACCCAGGTTCAATCCCACCCTCAGGTGACTGTCTGTGTGGAGTTTGCACATTCTCCCCATGTCTGTGTGCGTTTCCTGCAGGTGCTCCGGCTTCCTCCCACAGTCCAAAGATGTGCAGGTTAGGGTGGATTGGCCATGCTAGATTATCTGTATTGTCCAGGGATGTGTGGATTAGCAATGGCAAATGTAGGGTTACAGGGATAGGTCTGGAAGGGATGATCTTCAGAGGGGTGGTGTGGACTTGTTGGGCTGAATGGCCTGTTTCCACTCTGTAAGGATTATATGATGAAAACTTTTGGTATGCCAAATGCGAAACAAGAGATCATAAATCCAAGACTGAGATAATTATAATCTCTAAAAGTATATTATTTTCACGAATACCTAATCTTTGTGTTTGAGAATATGTGTAAGAATGAGGTTTTTAAATTAGTACACAGGATGAGGGCATAGCTGGCCAGGTCAGCATTTATTGCCCATCCCTAATTCCCAGAGGGCATTCTGGAGTCACATGTAGGCCAGGCCAGGTAAGGTTGGCATTTTCATTCCCTAAAGGACATTATGAAACAAATGAGTTTTTCTGGCACTTGACAATTGATTCATGGTCATCATTAGACTCATAATTCCAGATTTTTACTTTGATTTTTGTGAGACGTTGCATTTAATTGGGTAAGCATGTTAGAATAGATAACGTTCTTTATTTCTAAACTCACAAAAGTCTTGCTGCACAATTTCATTTTAATAACATACACAATACACACATTGCAGTAAGAAAAGACACATCACCTTCATACAAAATTATACAGATTGGTAAATTAAGAGGAGATATACACTCTGTTCATGGAAGTGGTTAACACCTCCCCCAGGATTTCATCAGTAGGGGATTCAGTGAAAGAATTTGCATTTGATGTTAAGAAGAGATGGTTAGATTGTGTCATGTTAGAGATGCCCATTGCCTGTCAATTGAATGATGCAAATATTATTTCCAACTGATCAGTACAAATATGAATCTTATCTAAGTGATGTAACACTCTTGGCATTAACAGCAAATCCTTTGTCTGAACAGCATTGACGTCCTAAATATGCCAGTACTATATATATTAATTAACTCTGGGATTCACTCCCTAAATCCCTCCCTTCTTCTTTAAGTCGTTCCTTGAAACCTCATTTTACATCAGCTGTCCCAATTTTTCCTTTAGTTTAGTGTCAATTATTGCCCCATTCCAATCTGATGAAGCATCTTGAGACAATCTATTACATTGGATGTGATGCTATAAAAGTAAGTTGTTGTTGGTTATGTTAATGTATATTTCATGATGACATGTTTCAACAAGGAATTGTTACTTCAGTAAAAGTAATTCCACTCAATTTTAGCCCAAGTGCTTTGTTTTTTCAAGAACAAATCTAAACGACAGTTTTTCTTTACGTTAAGTGATCGACAATATTATGTTAAATGACAAGATGACATTGTAAAGTTGTGGCTATGGGCTTTTAGGTGACCCAGATAGCATAGCAAGGCTTGAGAAAAAAACAAAGCCTACATCCCAGTCCTGCCAGCAATCATTTCCAGCCTTCCAAGGAATTCACATGAGTTACATCGCTTCTGGCTACACTGGAGAAACTCTAGTCTTTAAGATAAATAAAAGCCCTATTCTTCCATTATTCAGCTAGCTCATAATGCATCGATGTACTGCAGTGTAGATTTGTGTGAGCCTTGAGAGAATAGGATTTTACCTGGTTTACATTCATTGAGAGTTCTTATTTGTTCTACAAGCGCTACTTAATTTTAACTGCCCTGCCTCTTAGTGTGGTGAGCGATGTCAATTCAGTGACTCATTCACAGCTCATTTCTGTTCACAAAGAAACGCAAAATTCTCTTTGCAGTTAGGGCCTGATTTTAACACTGTTGAGGTGAATGAGTTTTGAATGAGTTAAAATCGGGCCCTCACTTCTGAGTTCAAGATTCTCACGTAAAATGCAGGCGAATGAACTATACGAATGGCAATGGTGTAACTGATGATGTTACTCTTCCATCAGCAGAAGAGATCAGACTGGGGAAATGTGAAGGAGCATTGTAAAAGGAAAGGTCTTAGTCACTATATGAGAGAGCTGTATTCAGTAATCTGTAATGTAGGGAATAAGGAGACTCCAGAGGGTGGGAAAGAATTTAGAAGGCAAAGCCATACTTCAGGAACAAATATACACAATTGAGTAGCTTTGAATAAGAGAAGATATAAATCTATGAACTCACTCAGGTCAGTGTGACAGTCAATTGGGAGCTTGCCTGTAGGAGAGTCATTGCCACTTTTAAAAATCTGGAGACTCTTGAGGCCAGAAATGGAAGCTCTGGAATTGGCAGTTTAAGCATGATGGAACTGCAACAAGCTTGTACACAAAGAAACTGAGACTCCAAATCAGAACATGCTCATATGCTACAGGTCCAATAACTGATAACGTTCTGGTAAGACAAAATGTGGAAGAACGGAGTACAAAAGATGAAGCATTAACCAAGACATTTAACCATTCTTTAGCCCCAAACAAGCAAGGTTTGATCAAAGGACAAGGAGAATCAATTGAAACATTGATTTGGGATGAGAATTTGCCAGATTTCCTTTGTTCCAAGGAGGATCCCACATTGGAATGGGTGACCCAATACGATACATAGCCAAGATCATGGGCCAAAATTGGTCTATTCTTCAAGGAAACATTTTGGATCTCTCTGACCCAGTTAGATGGTAGGCCACATCATGGGGCTCTCTAAAGTACAGCACAGCACAGCACAAAAACAGTGGGAATCAATGCTTTTGATTACATATATGGCTATTGCTCATATTAGCTTGCTCAAGATGTGCCCAGCTGGGCTTGGTGCTGAGTGCGATTAATGTGGGAGATCAGGACACCTCAACAAATACTGCAAAGCCACAGCATCCCTACCATTAGCAGGAGAAGTCCTACCCAAGAAAATCTCTTCAGATAAATGGAAATCAAATGGCAAAGAAAGTGTCCAGGAAATTAGGAATAAAGAGCAAAAAACTAAGTCACCATTCCCAAATAAAGGTCAAAGCGAACCAGTAGGGGTTTTGAACCATTGTCCGTTTGTGAACATAAAACTGCAAGGTCCAGAAGGCAAGATTTGCAGATATGTTGTCATGTCGCCTCAAAACTCAGTGGCAGTAGATGGGCAGTCAGTGAGCCACATTAAAGCTGCTGAATCATAACACTTCACTGTTAAACAGAAATGCATGCATTCAGCTAGGTCACTTAGAGAGACTGGATACGGTGCTTCAATGTGAGAATGGAAGACAATTTTACAGATATTTGAAAATTTATTCAGCGACAAGCTAAATTAAAGCAGGAACACGACATCAGTTTGCAAGAAAGTAATATGCCTATTTGCCTGTATAATCCAAGGAAAACTCCTCAACTTCTATTGGAAAAGGTGAAATCTCAGTTTGACAGCAGAATAAAAGCTCAGTTACAAAACTGACACAGTGGTGCTAGGGGATAGCAATAGTTCCAAATGAAGAATGAGGACTGCGTGTGGATCTCACTCATTTGAACAATGGAACTCAGATGAAGATCATCTAATTTCGCCAGTCAACAACAGTTTTCCCAACTTGGCACCAAGTATGGTTTTTACCAAATTTGATGCAAAATAGAAGATTTTTGCAAATGACCCCAGACTGTGGCTATTGCTCATGTTAGCTTGCTCAAGATGTGCCCAGCTGGGCTTGGTGCTGAGTGCGATTAATGTGGGAGAACAGGAAACCTCAACAAATACTGCAAAGCCACAGCATCTCTATCACCAGCTATTTGAATGATTTTGTTTTAATTGTCCATTATTCCAAATATTGTCCACACTGGAAGTCTTTTGGAAACTGGAATCAAGAATTCCCAGGGGTAAACAAGGAAAATTTCACCTGACGTCAGCGCATGGTCAGATGGAAAATGAGCATTCCTATAGAATCGGGGGTGGGGGGAGGTGCTAACGATGCTACAGAACACAAACCTTACACACAACAAGCCAATTTTGAAAACGGTCACACTGTTCGGACATGTAATCTTAGAACAAGAGATCACTGTGGATCCCAGAGAGATGAGTGTCTCTTAGACATGGAGAATGAGGAGGCAATGGCCCAGCGGTATTATTACTAAACTGTTAATCCAGAGGCTCAGGTAATATTCTGGGGAACTGAGTTAGACTCTTACCATGGCAGATGGTGAAAAGTAAATTCAATAAAAATTGGAATTAAGAATCTAATTATGACTGTGAAACAAGAGCTGGTAGTCAGAAAGATCTACTCATATCCTTTAGGGGAGGAAACTGCTGCTCTTACCCCATCTGGTCTACATGTGACTTCAGACTCTTTGCAATGTGATTGACTCTTAACTTGCTGCCTGGACAACGAGGGATGTACAATAAATGCTGGACTAGCCAGCAATGCCCACATCATGAGAATTAATAATTTTAAAAAGTCAAATCGGAACCTTCATCCTTAACTTAGTCAGTCACACTCAACACTTAAAAGAGATCTGAATCAAAGGCCAGCAATAGGACTGGAGTCAGGAAAAAACCCAGGCTCTTCAGAAAGCAGAGAAGAAATTATCCCCTACACATGTACTATCTCAATGTAACCCAGACTTATCAAATAGAATAGCTGAAGATGCATCATCCACAACATTCAGAACAGTTCTAATTCAGTTCCAGGATGGTGAACAAAGAAACCTGTGTATATTACATCAAGAACTTCACTGGTAACTGGACAGAATCATGTAATACATGAAGTAGGAGATGGCTGTTACATGGAGATGTGAAACATTTTCTAACTATCTCATGGGATTTAGACTCCACATTGAGATGGACCATAATCATGCGTAACATTACGGGAATCAAAGGAAATCACAAAAATGCTAATGTGAATATGGTGGGCCCCCGATTTATGACTGTCCAACTCGTACTTACAAATGCGATCCCATACAAAGGTGTAATTTTAAAGATTCAAAATTCAAATTTTTCCTGGACTTACAAACTGCTGCTTTCCATTGCCCTGCAATGTTTTCTGACTTTTACGAATCACATTGTGAACAGACTCAGGAATGGAACCTGTTTGCAGCTCGAGAAATGCCTGTATGTGGGATCTTACTGGTCACTGAGCAAAGTGAAAATTTGTGAGGGAGTTGGAAGAATTGCATGAGATAGCCAGTAAGGAGATTCCCAACATTGAGAGCAAAAGGTCCCACTTTCCAACCAACTGCTGAGCGGTAAGACAAGATTCTCACCAGTGAGCAATGAAAGGCCTAGTTGAGTGTATTAATATCTTCAGTATGATGTTATCTCACTTCATTGATGTGCAATTTCCTATTTTTTACCCACTAGATAGAAACTAGATGACAGCAGTTCCCAATGTGATAGGCATGTGATTACCAGGCATCTCCAACTCACTGAGATAACAAGGTGTGGAGCTTGATGAACACAGCCGGCCAAGTGGTATCTTAGGAACAGGAAAGCTGACGTTTTGGGCCTGGACCCAAAGGGCCTGCTCCTAAGATGCTGCTTAACCTGCTGTTTTCATCCAGCTCCACACTTTGTTATCTTTGATTCTCCAGCATCTACAGTTCCTACTATCTGCAACTCACTGCCTTCTCCTCTAAACTTCTATCTTGGACAACAGACATCAACATCTCAGGGCATACTCTACGGGCAGTGATCAAACCACTCCTACCCCTCATTTCCCATCCTTCAAGACCTCCAGATCCCTGTTGGCAAAGCCAGTGCCACTTTTTATTTAGCATTTATTGCCCATCCCCACTTACCCAGAGGGCAATTAAGAGGCAACCACATTGCTGTGGGTCTGGAGTCACATGCAAGCCAGACCAGGTAAGGATGGCAGTTTCCTTCCCTAAAGGGTATTAGTGGACCAGATGGGTTTTTCCGACAATCGACAATGGATTCAGTCATCATTAGATTCTTAATTCCAGCTTTTTTTAGAACAC
This sequence comes from Stegostoma tigrinum, assembly GCF_030684315.1. Taxonomy (NCBI): domain Eukaryota; kingdom Metazoa; phylum Chordata; class Chondrichthyes; order Orectolobiformes; family Stegostomatidae; genus Stegostoma; species Stegostoma tigrinum. The sequence goes on along the minus strand of NC_081386.1, from coordinate 30,995,945 downwards.
TAGAACACTATCTGGGCCTCTGGATTCATAGTCTAGCGATAATACCACTAAGCCTCGCCTCCCTGCCTCTACCAGACATGCCCAGGGCAATTGACAGGAACGTGCAGTGCCGTGAGAGCTGTCGGTGCTTGACAATGAGTGCAGCTGGGTTCCCCAAATTGTACCTTTGCCAAGAATGCAACAAGTCAGGCATGCATAGGAACATGGTGCACAGGTAGAGAAGCAAGTTTGGGAGGATAGTTTGAGATATCCCATGAGTGGTCATGGAGAGAAAACCCCACAAATCTCACCAGAAATGACATTTTAGTCAACAACCGGTGAGGTTTAGACTCAGACTGATGAGGCATGACCACGTAATTATGTTCCAGGCAGGACAAAAACAAATGTTGATATAGTCTCTCAAGGAGATCAGTGGATCAGACAGAGGAAAAAATTGTAATTCTTATCAAAGGAGTGGAATCGTATTCTATTGCTGTTGTCTGCCAGCAGCTGGAGGAAAAAGGCAGAGAAAACTGTGCATTTTAGAAGTCAGTTGAGACACTGAGCATAAGGTCAAAATGCTGTCCAGTACTGATAAGTATTGGAAAGGTATCACAAATAAAACAACACTCAGCAGCATAAGACTGATTGGTGCACAGACTGATAGTGATGCTACTGAAGCCAATGGGGCAAGAGAATTTCGAATGTCTCCATGGGAGTTACTTAGGAACAGCAAACTGCAAACAGAGTACTGACTTGTATGGTGGCCAGGTGTTTCAAAAGAAGTAGAAAATTTTAGAGCTTTGTGTCATATGTGTGCTTTCAACAGCATAAAAAACATAGAAAGTAAAAGCAGGAAAAGACCATTCAGCCCTTCAAGCTTCCCTGTCATTCAATGTGATCATGGCTGATCATCCAACTCAGTCCCGCTCCCACTTTCTCCCCAAACCCTTTAGCTCTAAGAACTATATCTAACTCCTTAAAAACAATCATTATTTCAATTTCAACCAATTCCTGTGGCAGACAACTCCATGGGTTCTCTGGGTGAAGACATTTCTCCTCATCCCAATTGTAAATGGTCTACCCTGCATCTTTAACCGTGTGCCAACAGATATGATCATTTCCTAAAAATTTCCATACGGAAATGGAGGGAGACTAGCAATAGATTCATTCACCTTTAAAGGGCAGATGTACTTCATGCTGGTAGAATATGATCTAACATGGGTTAATTCATCCCACACCTGAGTCAGTAATTGAAGCTGTAAAATGAGTTTTGACATTACAAGGCTTCCTAGAGGAACTTATGACAGATAATGGACCTTAATTTTTGATTGGGGATTTGGAAAGTTTATTTCAGGTTTCAAATATTTGGCAAGTTCTTCACTTTATTTGCAGTCAAATGGAGAGGGAGAGAGGGTGATCAAGAGTATAGAGTCATCCTCATGGGAAAATGACTGCTTCAAAAACCAAGGACTGTGGGAAGGGTTATTGCCCTTTTATAAGCAGATTACCAATACTCATTGTAAGACTATTTACACTTCTTTGAAGCAAGTGGAAGAAATTTAGTTACAGACAAGCTCGAGTGCATACAAAATGAGGTTCGTCCAGCGACAAGTAGCTGATTGATTTGTGCAATAGTGATTAGTTATCCATTACTAAGGCTTTCTGCCTGCCAACAGCAATATGCTTGACTCCTTAGTAGTTAGACAGCTCGAGAGTGTGAATCTTTGTTCAGATGCCATCAGGCCTCAAAAACAGTAGGAGCTAACCTTTACTCTGTAGTAAAAAAAGACAGCCTAAAGAAAGCCAGTTTACTTCCTTTCATGTAAGATGTGGCTTTTAACTGATAGGTTGAATGCTTTATAAGTTTGAATTAGTCATTCGATGTATCCTGCAAGCAAGTGAAACTATCATGAGGGTCTAGACCCAAAACGTCAGTTTTCCTGCTCCTCTGATGCTGCTTGGCCAGCTGTGTTAATCCAGCTCTACATCTTGATGTCTTTGATAAAAGATAGTCCTGATAAGTCATAATGATCATCTCAGTGAACACTGTGGATAGGAAACATTGAACACTGCCCCCACCCCAATTCTTTCCCTCCACCCATAATACCATTTTTTGTGCCTGTCTGCTTGTGTGTGTCAGGGGAGCTTCATAAAAGGGTCAATAATTTAACCTGTAGAGTTATGTGTTGATCATTCATAATTGATTATCTGCAGCTAGAATGTACTTAATTGTGGTAAATAGTCATTCTTGGTGAATACAGAAATCTGCACTATGCTTTCTACCAGCTTGAGTCTAAACAGACAGGAAAATTGGGGATAACACAGTATGGAGCTGGAGGAACACAGCAGGCCAGCATTTCCTGCTCCTCTGAAGCTGCCTGGCCTGCTGTGTTCCTCCAGCTCCACACTGTGTTACCACTGACTCTGGCATTGGCAGTTCTTACTATCTCTGAGGAAAATTGGGGAATTCTTAATAATTTTATTGTTTTGTGATGTCTTTGGGAACAGTGGAGTTTGGTTTCTAGCATGCTTCCCCAGTGACGTGTGACAACTGATAAAACCTAACTCTGGCCGAGGACAAACTAAAGTGCTACAGACCATGAACAGGGGAACTTAATGAGTGAACAGCTTCGAACAGTGTTTGGAGAAATCCCTACAACCCATAGATACTAATGAGAGGTAACTGTAAGGTTAGCATTAATTAGATAAATTACAACAGCGGCTGTTAACTTATGAATGTTAATTTATTCTAATTTATCTTTCTGAAGGAATTTGAGCAATTAGGCACCCATGTTTACATTTTCAACTTCAGGTGATAAAATTCTTTGATCCTGATTCCTTTTGACTGGCTTTCTGGCTTCTAGCACACAAAATGACTGTGAATTATCTACAGTGGAGGGGATTTACAACCTGCTGTTAAAACTGTGGTATTTATAGCACAACTGTAAGCACATAAGATGTCAGGCCAAAGTTCAGTCCAGCTTTGAACCCCTGTCCCTATGTACTCTTGAAAGGAGAAAACAGAAACAACTGTCCTTTCCTCAATCATGTTCATAATCTGAAATATCCACAGGGTATTACAGTAAGATTTGAAATGCAACTCACTCTTCAAAGTTTCTTTGACACCTGCAGGTCTGACATTCCAGCAGCCCTCTCCAGAAAGCCTCTAAATTAATTAGTTCTCTTTTTAAAAAGAACTCATGTCAGCCACTAACAGTCCCCATTAATAGCTAGTCACCCTCCTAGTCACATTGTCTGCCCAACTGTTCATCTTTCTATGTGGGCTCTATCCCCACCTATCATTTACTCCCGAACCCCTACCACAACTCTATCTCCTGCATAAAAACTGACATTTTCCTAGCTACCATCAGTTCTGAGGAAGGGTCACTCATCCCGAAGCATTAACACTGATTTCTCTCCACAGATGCTGTCTGATGTCCTGAGCTTTTCCTGCAATTGCTGCTTCTGTGCCATGTTTCTGTTTCTGATTTACAGCCACCACGGTTTTTTCAGTTTTTGCCTGAGCTAACGTTTGACTTGTCCGTAGCAATCCACAGTTATGATGTGTGGTCATGATTACAACAAAAGATTATACAAATATGGTTAGTGGTGAAGCTCGGTGGAACATAAACACAGGCTCTGACCAGTCATGTGACCAGCCTCGTTCTGTGCTGTAAATAATTTCTAAGCTGTGCTCCATCATTGAGAAGCAGCCCTCATTTTTATTAAATTATTTTCTCATCAGTCTGCTGCTGTTATTGCTTTAAGATTCCCAATTTGCGGTCTCTGACCATTCGAGTACATAACACAGTTCCCACCAGTTATGTCAACCACCTCTTCGTGCTAGTGATGTTCCCTTGTTGGGATACAAACGGCCTAAAAAAAAACTCAACATGGGACAGGCATGCTTTACTAATTTGTAATGACAATGTAGATATAAGAGGTTAATTTCAATGTTTGTTCCGCTGCTCCTCAGTAAAAGCCACCAATCAAAACAAAACATTGTTAATTTATGCTAGAGTTATAAAATTTTAATGGGAGTGGTGTGAGTGTTTAATCAAACTCACTGCGATTAAAGAAATTAAATATTCAGTAACGTATGCAAACAAAAATAATTTCACAAGCTGAAGTCTAGTTAGAGCATCAGATTTGTCAAGAAAAGCTGCTGGTAATAATTCTGCAATTCCTTCATAAGAAAGGACACTACCAGCCAACTGTTCTCATTTATAAGCAGTACTGAATTATGGTGGCTTTTGAAAGCAGCATTCTTTAGAAGGTATCAGAGATAATGGGAACTGCAGATGCTGGAGATTCCAAGATAATAAAATGTGAGGCTTCACATTTTATTATTCTTTAGAAGGTCTTGTCTTCCTCAACTAGAAGTTGGGATTGATGGTTGAAACATCCAGAACCTCAAGGGGTCACAAAGCCCTTTTGATGGACTCCTGTTAACCATTCAGGCAAAGAACCTCCTGACCCTCTAATACAAAGAATAATGTATAACCGGTGTTATAGGATATTGAGTATCTTCAAGTATAAAATGTTTGGATTGTAAAGTGTTTACAGATACAGAAATGGGCAATACGTGATAATGTTTAGACTTCATGGGAGGCTGTTCCCACCTCCTCACCCCATTAATATATCCTTCTGTCCCTTTCTCCCTGGTGTGTGAATCTAGTTTCTCCTCAAGTGAATAAGACTATTTATCTCAACACCTTCCCGTAGGTGAGAATTCCATATTCTGTCCACTCTCTGAGTAAAGAAATTTCTCCTGAACTCCCGATCGGATTACTAATGGCTATCTTATATATTTATAGCCCGTAGTTTGGCCTTACACAAGTTGAATACCTTTCTCTATTCCTGCCCTCTCAAAGCTTTTCATGATTTAAAGCTGTCAATCAGCTCACTCTTCTGCCTTGTCTTTTCTAAAGAACTAGCTCCAACCTGTACACTCTTTCCTGCTAGATGTAAACCTTCTGAATCCCCAGTCAAAAATTAAGGTCCATTATCTGTTATTAGTTCCCCTAGGAAGCCTTGTGATGTCAAAACTCAAGTTCTGGAATCACTCTAGAAAATTGCAGAACAAATTTTCTGCAGGATAACCCAAAGAGAGCTTGTGGAATTATAATAGAATGAACCTATGAGTCGACATGAAAAGAAGTAAAGGATAAAGTCACAATAGTCCTAAAGAACCATAGGGCTGCTCTCTCATTAGAGAGAGAGAGAGAGAGAGAGAGAGAGAGAGAGAGAGAAAGCTGACTGGTGGTGGTTTCACCTGGTGGTCACCATAAGGGGTGAGGGTGAGGAGGTGAGATCCTTGTGGTATTTCAACTGGTTTAGAAATGGAAACCATGTTGTTGGCATCTCCGTGTATTTCAAACCAGTTGTCCAGCCAGCTGAGCTAGCCAACACCCTGGAAAGCAGTTGATGATAAGCAACAGGAACTCAGGTCATGAGGGATGGAAGAAAAAACATTTTACAGTGTTGAAAATTCAGTACAGCAATGTTTTCCAAACTGTGTCACACCCCTAGTCAGGGTCGCAGGAATAACAAATTAAGTGAAAAGCTTCCACTTCTCTAAGACTGCATTCCACACCATCACTGAGGCCCAATCGGGTGTCTAACCCTGCTATTGTTTATCTCTCATTAGTGTTGTCCAGGACAAGGGATTCTGCTTCACCAAGGTCTGGACCTGACCATGAACCCAGCCACAATGCCTCCATTGCTGAGCTGCAGACAATCTGAGCCCAACCCCTACAACCCTAGCACCAGAGAATGCCGTGGGTTCCAATATCAGCCACCTCAAGATTCTTGGCTTGTTCTCTTGCAGTTTTCTAGCCAAGATACATGAGTTGAACCAGCTCAAATGAAGCAATGGACTGGTGAGTCCATAACATAATAACATTTTTACAAATTCTTTCAAAAACACAGATTTTCATTGTATGTGATGCATTATATATTGATCTACAACACTGTACATACTTGGTCCCTAAAATTAGATCGAGTACCATCCCTCTCTTGGAGGAGTTTCCACGTGCTGACTTAAAAAGCTCTCCTTTTTAATAATCATATACTGAGAATAACTATGTCACTTATTTGCTGTTTTGTTTTTGTTAGCTTCAGAGGAGGTGTTAGTTTTCAAGTGTTGAAATGGGAGTGTTTTGAAAAAATAGTTTGAGAAGTGCTGTTTACATGAGGCAGCAACGGTTTGACTGGAAGTGGCTGAGCTAATCATTCTCTAAGATCCAATTTCGTTCAAAATGGATTTTAGTTTTTACCCCCTCCGTTATGCTACCTATCTGGAAAGATTGTAACATTAAGAGTTATCTGTTTACAGTGGACTTCTAAACTCTAGGGTAGATAATGCCTTTGGAAAATCCAGTCCCCATGAGTTGATCATGCAAAACCATTCAATTACAGGGCAACAAAATTACAGCACATACTGCAAAAGATTGCTTTTAAACTTTTGGACTCTGACATATTGAAAGCACCAGAAACACTCTTTTCAGAGACAGACGTACAATTTCAATAATAGAAAATGCCAAGATTTCAGATGAAAAATCTCATGTCAAATGGGAAACGATTTCCCTTTCTCTTAAAGTGAATATAGTTAACAGTGGGGTAAATTTCACAATGCTGTAGATTTTACAATATGATTCAAGGTGAGCACAGGGGTCGATCCTGATTTCTAGCTTCTAGTCTGCAAAAACAGAAACTGTTCAGTTCTGACGACCGCAACGTTCACTCTGATTTCTCTCCACAGATGATGTCAGACCTGCTGGGCTTGTCCGTTAATTTCTGTTTTTGTTTCTGATTTACAGCATCTGCAGTTCTTTCGATTTTTATCAAGCTCCCAGCCTCAAATGAGACACCCAATGGTAAGTCACCAAAATGGGTTGGAGAGGGTTCACCTCTCCAACAAAGGCTTCATTCGGCCCTCAACGGGGGGCAGCTATTTAAAGGCAAGTGGCCATGTGCCCAAAGATTGAGTTTGGAAAATTAAAGACTTACAAAAAACAAAGGATGGATGGTATGACAATTACAGAAGCAATTGCCACAAAGTGGATCAGCCAGTTCAACTTAATTGAAGAATGATGGCCAGAAGCTTGTTGTGAAGATGGTCAGTTTGACTTCCTGGACATTCACTGATTGCACCTTTAAAATGTGACCAGGAGAGCTTTTTAAGTCAGCACGTGGAAACTCCTCCAAGAGAGGGATGGTACTCGATCTAATTTTAGGGACCAAGTATGACAAGTAGCAAATTTGGCAGTTGGGGAGCATTTCAGTGAGAGTGACCATATTCACTAAGATTTAACATGAGGACAAAGATGGACTAGAAATAAAGGTTCTGAATTGGGAAGAATGATTTGAACAGGCTATGTCAGGACCTGGCAAAAGTGGATGGAGGGCAGTGGGAGACATGTGAAAGGGTAATAGCGAGAGTGCAGGGCCATTGAGCTCCAGTGACAGGGTGGATACTCAAAAGATGTATCCCCTTGGGGAGGGGCACTAGAATGAGGAGATGCCAGTTAAAAATGAGGAGATTTACATTTAAGATGAAAACAGGAGATTTTCTCTCAGAGGAGGGCACCCTGTACCAGCATAGCAAAAGTATTAATGCTTCACAGAATCCCTACAGTGTAGAAGCAGACCATTCAGCTCAACACGTCCACACTGACCCTCTGAAGAGCATCCCACCCACACTCACTCCTCTACCCTATGTCCCCCATGGCTAACCCTCTCAGCTTGCATATCCCTGGACACTATGGGACAATTTAGCATGGCCAATTCAGCCTAACTTGCACATCTTTGGGCTGTATTTTACAACTGCATCAGGGTAACAGAACAGAGTGCAGGGTACAATGTTACAGCTGCCAAGAAGGTGCAGACTGAGATCAACATTAACATTAAAGAGGTATCTATTACACTAAAGTGTGTTTGCTCTGTCTATCATTCTACACTACATTAAATAACACTGAAGAAAACTGAAAGAACTCTGTCCAAGTATTGTGAAATTAAGTGCAAATGGTTAGCACGTCACGTTTAACAGCATGATGAGAGGTTTTAGTGGGATTCAGGGCTAAGCCCTGTTCACTCAGTAAACATTCTTCCCGACCCATTTAATAACAAAGGTTCTACTCTCTGTACTAACAAACTCTGCTTCTCGCACGGACTGCCTGCCCGAGGCCCAAGCTATGAAGCCTAGCTTTGAGTCTTGGTGGTTAAAAAGCTGCAGTGTCTGTTTACACATTCAATGGCCTAAAACGTCATAAATACATGCCTCCGTTGAATTTATTTGCTTAACGTGAGACTTCTGAAGGAGAGTTCAGATTCTCTCTGTCTCTTGGAGTCACAGGAGAACAGAGCAAATAAATAATCTGACATCAGAACCCATTTTGAAAAACCCTAGAGGTTTTGGAAGGCAATGGAAAAAGCATTTCTGATTCTCTGGTACATGGAAAGAAACTTTCAAAGACAGTGAGAGGACACGGCGAACTGTTGGCCTGTTTAGTGTAATTAGATGATTAAAATGGGCTGCAGCAGTAACCCAGACTTTATGTCCCTCATCTGTACTGAGGGAGCATTAGGATTTAACCCACATAAGTACAAACACCAAAACCATTTTATATTTCAAAAGCAATTAATCCCACAGCATAGGAGGCCATTTGACACATCGCTGCAAAAATTTCTGCTTTTAATTAGCGTTTCAGTTCCCTTTTAAAAGTAGCTATTGAATTTGTTTCAACCATTGTTTGAGGTGGAGTTTTCCAGATCATAACAACTCACTGTGTGAAAAGTTGTAATGTTTACTGTAATAAAACCATGTTAATAATCACCCCCTCACTCCACTGATCTACACCAATGGAGCTAAGATGGACAGGGCTGAGACGGTCAAGTTCCTAGGAGAGACAATAACCAACGATCTATCCTGGTCCTCCCCCATAGATCCAACAATCAAGAAGGCACAGTAACACCTCTTCTTCCACAGAAGGCTAACGAAATTCAGCATGTCTGTAAGGACCATCACTAATGTTTACAGATGCACCATAGAAAGCATTCTATCCAGATACATCATGGTTTGGTGTGACAACTGCTGTGCCCAGGACAGTAAGAAACTACTGAAAGCTGTGAACACAGGCCAGACGGTCAGGGAAGCCAACCTCCCACCTATGGACTCCATATTCACTTCTAATTGCTGTGGAAAGGTAGGTATATCGTCAAAAACATAATGTGTTTAATGTTTCTTCTGATAGAGCGCTGACGGCTCTGCAATTTGTTATTTCTAATTCCAGTGGGAAAGTTTGAACTGGCCACAGAGGGAGGATTGAAAGAGAGATATATTAGGACCCTCAGCTATTCTAAAATATTTTCAGCCAATTAAATACTTTTGAAGGGTAGTTGTTATCATAAGGTGGCAAACACAGCAACCAATTTGTATGCAGCAAGTTCCCACAAACGGTAATGTGATAACAACCAAATAATCATATATTGGACGTAATAACAAAGAGATACACTGACCAGGTTAAAGTATTTCACAAAATAGTGCCATAGGATCTCTTTTATCCACTGAAAGATCAGGCCTCTGTTTAAGAAGAGTTTGGAAAAGTGAGAGGAGATCTAATTGCAGTTATAAGATGCTAAATGGAATTGGCTAAGTAGACATAGAGAGGATGTTTCCTCTTGTGGGGCAATCTAGAATGAGAGGTCATAGTTTTAGGATAAGGGGTAGCAGATTGAAAACAGAGATCAGGAGACACTACTTCTTTTAAAGGGATGTGAATCTGTGGAATTCACCACTCCAGAGTGCAATGGATCGACGACTTTGAATAAATTTAAGGAGGAGATAGCCATATTTTTAATTAATAATGGGTTAAAGGGTTATGGGGAGAGGGCAGAAGAGTGGAGTTGAGGCTGATATGAGATCAGCCACGATTTTACTGATTAGCAGGGTCTGCTCCAGGTTCTTAACATTCCTACAGCGCAGCATTCCATCAGCACTGCACCTGAAAATCCATCCAGGTTTATATGTTCCGAGGAGTAAGATTTCAACCAATCAACCCTGTGACTTAGAAATCAGAGTGGCGTTAACTGGGCCATAGCTGAAACACTGAAATCCAGTCACCCCTACACAGAGGGAAATGACAGGCCCAGCTTACTTTGTTCTTAAATGTGTTGCAGCATTTTGGGAGTGGCTCCCCACTCTGGAGACCGACTGACACCTCAGACCTTGACTCAAAACATTAGCAAGTAACATTCCCTGGACAGGTGGTGGTGGAGGTAGGGTACAATTCGTACATCAATGTTAACTGGGTTTCCAACTCTATTATTAGAGATGAAAATCCAAATCTGCGTCTTCTGGACACAATTGGCTGACCTGCAAACAATTAAAATAAAATTCCACCATCCTTCTTCCAACCTGAAAATATCATTCACTTAGCAACAAAGAGAAGCCCACATACGTTTGGAATGGTTAACTGCGCTGATAAGATAAATGTTTTAGCCAGAAGTGGCGAACCAAATGCTATTTATCTATCCTCAGGGACAAGGTTCTTACATTATCTGTCATCAGTATGTAATGATAGTGTAATGTTCAAGAAAAAGGTTGAATTTAAAAGATGGTATTTTGCTCTGCTGTACTACACAGGCTATCAAAAATCAATCTTAGCCTTTAAAGTAATTTCCAAAGCAATGGTTGTGCCAGTTTCTGCTTATTTATTAGGGTCTAGGGTTAAAGGAGAGCTAAATTTAACTTGTAGCTGTGGTTATACTGAAAGGATGCTTGCTATTATGGTCAAAAAATGATTCATAGCAAGATTTGACCCGATCTTATGAAGGACCTAGAATCAGGGACGGGCTGTAAATAGGTGTATATGTGTGTGCATTAAGGAGCAGATTCTTTTCTCTGTGGGAATGTGCATGTAATGGATGTATATCTCAATATAGATACAGATGGTGATTGGGATTACTACTTCAGCTGGAGACTTTAGCTCCATGCTTCAAGGCGTTTTGCTGTTGACTTTGAGGTTCCAGTCAGTCTCTGTGACACACCCTGCAGAAGAATATGAGGATTTTTAGGGATAGAATAGGCCACTCACTGCAACAGGCCTGACCTATCTGATCTCAAACCTATTTACTCACTCACCCACCGCATCCTTCCATTCCTTCTGTTTCTCCTTGATCTTCTGAATTTATTTCTGTTGATCAAAGCCAAACCGCAGTGATTTTCCCTTAATTCCACAACAGGGGAAGTAAAAAGGGAACTTTAGTCTTTCTCATTGCTTATTCCTCCTTACGATCAGCTTGGTTCAATTGGTGCTGCTGCTCCAAGTGAGGTATGATTCTGGAACTCAGCCTGAAAAACGAGCACCCTCCAACACTGCAGTGTTACTCAGTATTGACCTTTCACCAATGTGACATTCCTTCCTTATTGACCCATCAAATGTGCAGCACTTCCTCAGGACTGATCCTCTGACAATGCATCACTGCACCTGAGCATCGACGCAGGTTCATATGGTCTATGGAGTGAGACTTGAATCTACTACCTGTCAGAGAATCACTGCACGTGGACTGCTGCTCTGTCGGAGGGTCAGCACTGGTGGGAGTGCTGCTCTGTCAGAGGGTCAGCACTGGTGGGACTGCTGCTCTATCGCAGGGTCAGGAGCTGGGGTGATCTGTTAGGAATTCCACTTCCCAGCTCCAGTGGGATCCATCTGTTGTGATTGAGAAAGAGACTGAAACGGGAGAAAGGGGAAATTAACAAGGGACAGGGGAAGAAGCAGCTATCGGGGTCAGAAGGAGGGTTTAAGGTGGCAGGGCAGGGCTGTAAGTGGAGAGAACAGTTTTAAATCTGTTAACAAAGTAATACACAGCTTGCTCAGAGCCCTGAAACCTTAAATCACTGAGGTAGTGGGTATCTTGCAAATGAATATGAAATCTCTAGCTTAAAGTTGTACATATTCAGGAGATACTATATGAGCAAAATGCCACAGATGGTTCAATTGTAATAACCACAGCGTCAATCGTTAAATTTAAATCTGCATTTGAGATTCTGTAAAAAGAGTAATAACTGGCTGTTTTCCAATTTTTGCAAATGCAAAAACACAGCATTAGCCCCAATCTCACCAGTCTATGGAAAGTATGTTTTCTGAGGTTGCTTTTTTGCGCACAAAAACGTCTGTCAGTCACTTTGAAAAAATATTTTTCCTATTGTACTAATATAAATATTGTGGTGCCTCCGAAATTAACACTTTTCTCATGTGCTGTGCATTTTAGTTTCATGGATATTTGCTAATTATTGAGGATATTGATGAATTCTTCTAATTCTGCTGCTGTCTGTGTTCTCATGCTGCATATGACAACACAAGTACATAAGGAATTGCTACTGTGTGAGTGCATCACCTAATGAGTAAATGAGTGGGAATAAAAAAGGAGCCCCTGAAAACCAAAAACTAGCCCCCGAAAATCAAGAAGTAACCCTCAAAAATGTTCCAGCTCTCAAAAATATATTTTGTGCCTTGTTTAGATTTATGCGTGCCCTTTTACTGCAAATATACACATTGTAGGAGGAATTTCCTCAGAGCAAGAAAAGTTTTCTTGTTGTTATTAAATGTCAGACGTTGCATTTTGTTAAGGCAGGACTTATACACTTAACGGAAGGGCCCTGGAGAACAAAGAGACCTTGGGGTGCAGGTGGATAGTCCCTTGAAAGTGGTGTCACAGGTAGACAGTGTATTGAAATAGGTGCTTGGCATGGTTGCCTTCATTGGTCAGTGCATTGAGGAAAGGAGTTGGGAGGTAATGTTGTGGCTGTAGAGGACATTAGTGAGGCCACTTTTAGAATTCTGAATTCAATTCTGGTCTCCCTGTTTTAGGAAAGATTTTGTTAAACCCAAAAGGGTTCAGAAAAGATTTATAAAGATGTTGCCAGGTTTGGAGCGTTTGAGCAATAGGGAGAGGCTGAGTAGGCTTGGGTTTTATTTCCTGGAGTGTTGGAGGCTGAGGGGTGACCTTCTAGATATTTTAAAATCATGGGAGCCATGGATTGGGTGCATAACCAAGGTCTTTTTCCCAGGGTAGAGGAGTCCAAAACTAGAGGTCATATGTTTAAGGTGAGATGGGAAAGATTTAAAAGGATCCTGAAGGATAAATGTTTCATGCAGACGGTGGTGCGTGTATGGAATGAGCTGCCAGAGGAAGTGATGGAGTCTGGTACAGATACAACATTTAAAACCTATCTAGATGGGTGTATGAATAGGAAGGGTTTAGTGGGATATGGGCCAAATGTTGGCAAATGGTACTAGATCAGATTAGGATATCCAGTCGATGTGTTGGACTGAAGGTCTGTTTCCATGCTATACAACTCTGTGAGTCTACTTCTGCCCTAGACCTGCTGCAGTGTTCCAGCGAAGTGCTAAGCGAACTAGTACAGTTCATTTTCCATTTAGGGTCTTTATGGCCTTCAGGATTCAACACTGAGTTCAACAACTGTAATTATGTCTTATTTGAAGGATTTCTTTTCAGCAGAGCTGACCTGTTTTCTGCTATTAACACCTACTGTTCATCTCTACCTCTTCTCCACCACAATCATCATTCCCTATGTCTTTTGATGTGAGCACCTTCACCATCTGTGCCACTTGTTCCTCCTATCCCCCACCCCTCCACCCCCACCCCCCCCCACCACCTCCTTGTACAGAATAAAACTTATTACTTTTTCAGCTGCCCTGAGTCCCAAAGAAGAGTCATATTGGACTTGAAATGTTAATTTTGTTTCTCTCAACATTCTGTCAGAACTGCTGACTTCCCCTTGCACTTTCTGTTTTCTGTTTTTAAGACAAAAATAAAACACACTTCAGCATATTGCTCATTTATTTGCTTGGGAATCAGTGGTGATTCTTGCATATCTGAGTCAAGAGGTTGAAGATACAAATACACAATCCAAAGACAGAATGCAGTGCAGTGCTGAGAGAGTGTTGCACTGTCAAAGCAGCTGACTTTTAGACATCAGATTGAGGCCTTCTCTGCCTTCTGGTGTGGATATAAAAGATTAACATCTTTCTTAGATTGGAAGAGCTGCCGATGCTGGAGTCAGAGATAACACAGCATGAAGCTGGACAAACACAGCAGGCCAGGCAGCATCAGAAGGAACTGGAATGCTGACATTTTGGGTCGGGACCCTCCTTTCATCTTTCTTGATGTGTTTCTGCCTCAGAGATAAGAGAGATGATATATTAGATTCTACACGTTTAGCCATGATTTTATTCAATGCTTTAAAAGGCCTACTCTCTCAAGTTCTCAAACATTCAGGCAGCTTGCCTTAGTTTAGTGTGTTCTTGATCATATTGTTGATTCTCTCATGAAGTTGATCGAGGGATAAATATTGGCCGTGACTCCAGGAACAATCTCCCTGCTTCACTTCAAGCTGGTGCCGTGGGACATCTCACATTTGCCCAAGAGGACAGATGGTGCCAAAGTTAATGCATGTCCTGAACAATGAGGGTCAGAACATTCCAGCGAGTTCTTGTAAGGTACGCAATGTTGCAGGGCACTGCTAATTACTGACCTTGATGTGGGGTGGGGTGTGGTGGGATGGAAGGAATTGGTCTTTATGGAGAACTACCCCCCCAACACCTCCCAGCTCACCTGGCAAAACCGAAGGAAGACCACAGCCTCAACATTGAGGACTCCTGTTCTCCAGCTGAGATGGACAGAGCAACAATCTCCTTCAATCGACCAATAGCCATAAATTGACTGTCTTTGACTTTATTGGTGCAAAATTGCTACCACTCATTGCTAGTGGGCTCTCGTTATAACACAGGGATCTCCAATGGGACTGGTTTTCCCCTGGTGTTATCCTGACGTAGGCCTGTGCAGAAAAGTACACATCTTGAAGCAAAGGGGTTCCAGCAAATGCTCAGCAAATTGATGCGATTGAAATCACCTCACTGAGTCTGGTTTCCCTTCGTCTTTAAGATTTCCCACCTTGGAGGTGGAAATATTCCAGGCAGACAAGAGAGCTGCCAATGTGTACCGACTTCATGAGTCAGTGCAGCGCAGTCAGAGATCCTATGTAAGTAACTCTAATCAGCCACTGAATGTAGATGTTAAAAGCATGGTCTAAAATAAATCAGAGTCAGGCCATTCAGGAGTGAATTTAGGAAACTCATCTAAACACAAAAGGAGGTTTGGAACAAACAACAAATGCAGCTATGCCCACTGATGCTGAGATAGTAGGAACTGCAGATGCTGGAGAATCTGAGATAACACGGTGTGAAGCTGGATGAACACAGCAGGCCAAGCAGCATCAGAGGAGCAGGAAAGTTTGACGTTTCGGATCGGTTCTTCAGAAAAACTATGCCCATTATTAGTTTTATATGGATGGATTCTTCAATCAGAGGATGTAGGCATTTATTGCCCCTTTCTAAATGCCCCGATTCAAATGCATTGCTGTGGGCTTGGAGTCACAAGTAGGTCACACCAGGTAAGGATGCCCTGAAGGACATTAGTGAACTAGCTGGGATTTTCCTGACCACGGGCATCATTAGACTCTTCATTCCAGATTTTTCAAATGCCACCATCCACCATGGCAGAATATAGAGCAAAGGTGGGTGCCATGTATTTGGTCACACATCATCTACGGTCACACTAAATGGTGGGACATGCTCAAAGGACTGAATGGCCTGTTTCGCTTCCTCCAAAAGGTCTGGGTTACTGTGATCAAAACTATAACAGTGCCCTCACACAATCCTGCATAAAGTAATAACCACTCTAAAGCAATTTCCTCCAATCCTCTTTCTCCAGTAGGTGACTCAGAAGGCAAGCACTGAAGGACCCCCAATGGAATCACAGGTCCCATGTGTCAATTGGCTGGTTGGCCATGTGAAGCATCACGCACCGGGCCCTTCCGTCCCCCGCCCAGGGTCAGGGGCAGCAACAATGAACTGTTGCAGCCCCAGTATAGAATAAACCAGCACTAACCAAAGGAATATTTATCCCTCAATCAAGATCCGTGTAAAGCAGATTATCCGGTCTTCATCACACGGATGGTTATGGGATCTTGCTGTACACAAATTAGCAACTGCATTTCTTACAAATAGTGTTGACACTTTCCGAGTACTTCATTGTTTTGCAGGTTTTGAAGCACTTTAAGGTGTCTTGAGTTTATGAAAGATGCTACACACATGCCAGTTCTGATTCATGTGGTGCTGTGGTAATATCCCTATCTCTGAGATAGGTAGCCCAGGTTCAAGTCCTGCCTGCTCTATAGGGTGTGCAATGCCATTGCTGAACAGGTTGTTTGGAAAATATCTATAAGTGACAGCCCCTTTCTTGATTTTGTTTTAAATGGGATTTTCATTTTCAGTGATAATGGGAACTGCAGATGCTGGAGATTCCAAGATAATAAAATGTGAGGCTGGATGAACACAGCAGGCCAAGCAGCATCTCAGGAGCACAAAAGCTGACGTTTCGGGCCTAGACCCTTCATCAGAGAGGGGGATGGGGAGAGGGTTCTGAAATAAATAGGGAGAGAGGGGGAGGCGGACTGAAGATGGATAGAGGAGAAGATAGGTGGAGAGGAGAGTATAGGTGGGGAGGTGGGGAGGGGATAGGTCAGTTCGGGGAGGATGGACAGGTAAAGGAGGTGGGATGAGGTTAGTAGGTGGGAAATGGATGTGCAGCTTGAGGTGGGAGGAGGGGATAAGTGAGAGAAAGAACAGGTTAGGGAGCCGGGGAAGAGCTGGGCTAGTTTTGGGATGCGGTGGGGGAAGGGGACGAGCTGGGCTGGTTTTGAGATGCAGTGGGGGGAGGGGAGATTTTGAAGCTTGTGAAGTCCACATTGATACCATTGGGCTGCAGGGTTCCCAAGCGGAATATGAGTTGCTGTTCCTGCAACCTTCGGGTGGCATCATTGTGGCACTGCAGGAGGCCCAGGATGGACATGTCGTCTAAGGAATGGGAGGGGGAGTTGGAATGGTTCGCGACTGGGAGGTGCAGTTGTTTATTGCGAACCGAGCAGAGGTGTTCTGCAAAGCAGTCCCCAAGCCTCCGCTTGGTTTCCCCAATGTAGAGGAAGCCACACCGGGTGCAACGGATACAATATACCACATTGGCGGATGTGCAGGTAAACATCTGCTTGATATGGAAAGTCATCTTGGGGCCTGGGATGGGGGTGAGGGAGGAGGTGTGGGGGCAAGTGTAGCATTTCTGCGGTTGCAGGGGAAGGTGCTGGGTGTGGTGAGGTTGGAGTGGTGTGTGGAGCGGACAAGGGAGTCGCGGAGAGAGTGGTCTCTCCAGAAAGCAGACAAGGGTGGGGATGGAAAAATGTCTTGGGTGGTGGGGTCGGATTGTAGATGGCGGAAGTGTCGGAGGATGATGCGTTGTATCCGGAGGTTGGTGGGGTGGTGTGTGAGGACTAGGGGGATTCTCTTAGGGCAGTTATTGCGAGGGCAGGTGAGGGACGTGTTGCAGGAAATACAGGAGACACGGTCGAGGGCGTTCTCGACCACTGCGGGGTGGAAGTTGCGGCCCTTGAAGAACGAGGACATCTGGGACGAGCACGAGTGGAATGCCTCATCCTGGCAGCAGATGAGGCAGATTCTAAGGAATTGGGAATAGGGGATGTTTGGTGTGTCAGTACAGGTCAGTACTGCAGTCAGAAAGGAATCAGGGAGATATGAATTCACAAATCAAAGCAATAGTAAAGCTCTGATGATGCAATGTTCATTTTGGTCTGCTGCTACCTTCTGTATCATCGTACTAAAGATATACCATCAGCAGCCACTAGAGGGTGGTGGAAGACAGAATACCAACAACTTTAGTGTGAACATTACAAACTTATAAGAATGCCGAGGCCCCCTTGCTTTTAAATGACCCTGTTTCCAAGGATGTTAGAGCTGAACATTAAGCATTAATTGGCTAATGTTTTACACAGTCTAATTGGGAAGCCTAAATATTTTCCAGCTGTTGTTGTCACTGCTCCCCTTTCAGAATTATCCTCCAGCCTAATAGTGGACAAGTGAGGGAGATTCAAACAAGAGCAGGAGAAATAAGTCCCATTGCCCTTGAATAATTGATCCCAGAATGGTTATTAAAGCTCAGAAAATACTATTGATAGTAATAGTGATTGCAAATGTGGCTGCCATTTTAATGGAAGGTTGGCCCAATTAAAGCTGTCAGGCAAGTTCAAGCCTTTTATATGGTTTTCAGTGCTGCGGTTAATTTGCTACTGTGTGTCAGTGCTCATTTTTGTAGCAGAATTAGAAATAGATGCTTGCTCCTCCATTTAATAAGATCTTCCACAGTGAAAGGGAGTCATGTCTCCAGGTTAGTATCCCAGAGTTCCACAGCTACTGAGAAAGTTCATTCCAGTCACTTAGATCATCGAGCAGTGGAAAGTTGGCCTCAGTGATGGTGACCATGAAGATTCTGGATTCTGGTAAAACCCCACCTAGTTCATTAATGTCCTTTTTGAGAAGGAAATCTGCCATCCTTACCTGGTCTGACCTCTACATGACTCCAGACCCACAGCAATGTGGCTGACTCTCAACTGTTATAGGGGAGTCGATGGCCTAGTGGTATTAACACTTGACTATTAATCCAGGAACCTGGATTCAAATCCGCCAGGGTGGAGTTTGAGTTTAATAAAAACCTGGAATTAGGAGGGTAATTATGACTGTTATCAGTCGCCAGGAAAATGCCATCTAGTTCATTAATGTCCACGTGGGAAGGAATCTGCCGTCCTCACTTGGTCTGGCCTATCCTGGGGAGGTGATTGTCTAGTGGTATTATTGCTGGACTGTTAATCCAGAGACTAAGAAAATGTGTTGGGGACCTGGGTTTGAATCTCGCCACAACAGATGGTGGAATTTGAATTCAATAAATATCTGGAATTAACAGTTTAATGGTGACCATGAATGCATGGTCAATTGTTAGGTTCACTAATGTCCTTTAGGGAAGGAAACTGCCATCCTTACCTGGTCTGGCCCACATGTGACTCCAGACCCACAGCAATGTGGTTGACTCTTAGCTGCCTCTGGGCAATTAGGGATGGGCAATAAATGCTGCCTGTCCACTGACATCTTCATCCTGTGAATGAATAAAGGAAAAAAAGTGACTCCAGACTTACAGTGATGTGATCGACTCTGAACTGCCCTCTGGCCAAGTAGGGATGGACAATGAATGCTGGACTAGTCAGTGATGCCCACATCCTGTAAATGAATGAAAAAGTGCCCTCTGAAATGGCCAAATAACCACTCAGTTGTACTCAACATGGGATTATCATCAGTGGGCAGTTACAGAAGGACGTGACCCCTCCATCTATTAACAAATTATAAAAATCCTTCAATTTTCTGCCATGTTTCATGTGGGGAAACAAACATTTTGAAGGATTTTGATACAGGAGTTGAAGACAACTTGCTTAAAAATAAAAGATAATAAAATGTGAGGCTGGATGAACACAGCAGGCCAAGCAGCATCTCAGGAGCACAAAAGCTGACGTTTCGGGCCTAGACCCTTCATCAGAGAGGGGGATGGGGAGAGGGAACTGGAATAAATAGGGAGAGAGGGGGAGGTGGACCGAAGATGGAGAGAAAAGAATATAGGTGGAGAGGAGAGTATAGGTGGGGAGGTAGGGAGGGGATAGGTCAGTCCAGGGAAGACGGACAGGTCAAGGAGGTGGGATGAGGTTAGTAGGTAGGAGATGGAGGTGCGGCTTGGGGTGGGAGGAGGGGATGGGTGAGAGGAAGAACAGGTTAAGGAGGCAGAGACAGGCTGGGCTGGTTTTGGGATGCAGTGGGGGGAGGGGAAGAGCTGGACTGGTTGTGTGGTGCAATGGGGGGAGGGGACGAACTGGGCTGGTTTTGGGATGCGGTGGGGGAAGGGGAGATTTTGAAGCTGGTGAAGCCCACATTGATACCATTGGGCTGCAGGGTTCCCAAGTGGAATATGAGTTGCTGTTCTTGCAACCTTCGGGTGGCATCATTATGGCACTGCAGGAGGCCCATGATGGACATGTCGTCTAAAGAATGGGAGGGGGAGTGGAAATGGTTTGTGACTGGGAGGTGCAGTTGTTTATTGCGAACCGAGCAGAGGTGTTCTGCAGAGCGGTCCCCAAGCCTCCGCTTGGTTTCCCCAATGTAGAGGAAGCCACACCAGGTACAATGGATACAGTATACCACATTGGCAGATGTGCAGGTGAACCTCTGCTTAATATGGAAAATCATCTTGGGGCCTGGGATAGGGGTGGGGAGGAGGTGTGGGGGCAAGTGTAGTATTTCCTGCGGTTGCAGGGGAAGGTGCCGGGTGTGGTGGGGTTGGAGGGCAGTGTGGAGCGAACAAGAGAGTCACAGAGAGAGTGGTCTCTCCAGAAAGCAGACAAGCGTCAGCTTTTGTGCTCCTGAGATGCTGCTGGGCCTGCTGTGTTCATCCAGCCTCACATTTTATTATCTTGGATTCTCTAGCATCTGCAGTTCCCATTATCACTGCTTAAAAATAAACAACTCTTTCAAAATCTCTGGCCCCACAGAATTGAAACCAATAGCCAGGAGAGTGGGTGTGCAGGAATCCTGCCAATGCACAACAAAACCAGTGACTGTTTATAGGGTGCTATAGAGAGGTAAATTCTTTTTGCATGGAGCATTTTCACCAATAGGTGTCAGTAAGTTTCCTCCAGAGGAGGATGTCAGATTCATTTTGAGGCACAGATGAGAAGTGACACCTTTGTCAGAGACAGGGGCATGTTCTGGATAGAACTTTTAGAATCCCTACAGTGTGGAGACAGGCCAATCATTCCAACATGGACACACTGATAACCATCTCACCCACACTCACCACCACCCCCCAACCTAACCCTTTAACCCTTCGTTTCCCACAGTTAATCCACCCAACATGGACAACATGGGGCAATTTAGCATGGCCAATCCACCTAACCTGCTCATCTTTGGACTATGGGAGGAAACCGGAGCACCCGGAGGAAACCCATGCAGACACGGGGAGAATGTGCAAACTCCGCACAGACAGTTGCCCGAGGCTGGAATCAAACCTGGGACCCTGGCGCTGGGAGGCTGTATTATTGAGCCCGCATGCTGCCCTTAATGTTATTGCTTGTTATTGATTGCTTGCTGAATCAGCCAATGTGAATTCCTCACTCTGCTCCAACCCCACATAGAGTTAGGTCACAGATCAGCCATGATCTTATTGAATGGTGGAGCAGGTTCAAGAGACTGAATGGCCTCCTCCCATTCCTACGTTCCAATGTGCACAACTGTGAGCTCCATCAACAGTGAACATTTACCCAGGAAGACAGGCTGAAAGCCTGGATAAATGTGAAGTGATGCATTTTGGAAGGTCAAAATTAAATGCTGAATATAGGATTAAAGGTGGGATTCTCAGTAGTGTGGAGGAACAGCAGGATCTTGGTGTTCAAGTGCATAGCTCCCTCAAAGTTGCCACCCAGGTGGATAAGGTTGCTAAGAAAGCATATGGTGTTTTGATTTTCATTGACAGGGGAATCGAGTTTAAGAGCCGCGAGGTTATGCTGCAGCTCTACAAAACCCTGGTGAGACCACACTTGGAATATTGTGTCCAGTTCTGGTCGTCCTATTGTAGGAAAGATGTGGAGGCTTTGGAGAAGGTGCAAAGGAGGTTTACCAGGATGCTGCCTGGACTGGAGGGCTTGTCTGACGAGGAGAGGTTGACTGAGCTTGGACTTTTCTCTCTGGAAAGAAGGAAGAAGAGAGGTGACCTGATTGAGGTGTACAAGGTAATGAGAGGCATGGATAGAGTCGATAGCCAGAGACTTTTCCCCAGGGCAAGATTGACTGCCACGAGGGGTCATAGTTTTAAGGTGTTAGGAGGAAGGTATAGAGGAGATGTCAGAGGAAGGTTCTTCACCCAGAGAGTTGTGAGCGCATGGAATACTTTGCCAGTGGTAGTCGTGGAAGCAGAGTCATTAGTGACATTTAAGTGACCGCTGGACATGCACATGGACAGCAGTGAATTGAGGGGAATGTAGGTTAGGTTATTTTATTTTTGGATTAGGATTATTCCACGGCACAACATCGTGGGCCAAAGGGCCTGTACTGTGCTGTACTTTTCTATGTTCTATGTTCTATCTAAGCAATGTACAGGAACATCGAAAGGAGAAAGATCATTGCAGGAGTATTGCTACCACGGAATTCTGCTGCTCAGGATCACAGGGGCAGGAGGCAGATCTACCACTGTGTGGGGTGGGGTACATCTGGCACACTGCTGATAAAGACCTGGGGATGCTCAAGTTCTACCCTCACCTCTGGAGGAACAGTTTGTCTGGGCACATCCACATCACTAATTTTGGGATCTGACTGTGTGCAGAAGCTGCCAAATGTGTTAACATGTCAAACCTGTGTGTCACGTTGGCGCACAACAAATAGTTCAGGACTCCATGGTATTATTAGGATACAGAGGCTCCGGGAATGGCAAAACAAATTCATTGGAAAGATACCAGACTCTACCAGGATGAAACCATTCTCCTGAACTGAAAAACCTGATTCTTCTGCACTCAGGCTCCTCATTACCCAAGGGCTGTTTGCTCTGTCTGTAATAAAAGTTCAACATTGTAAACAATTCATCAATTAGCATCACATGTCTCCTGCTAGGTACATAAGTCACACAACTCCTTGAAAGTTAGGCCATCAGTGCACTGTTTCAAATGACTTTCTGATCTCTTAAACAAAATCACTTTTACAAAACTGAAGCAGACACTTATTTTACCATTACTTTAAAATCCAAATTGATAAAAATATATTGTACACCTTTATCACAATATATTTCTATACCCTGTTCCAGTATGACTCTACACTCACACCAACAGAGTGTAATATAGACCTCCAATAGAAATATCTTCGATTTCCCTCAATCCAAGCTTCGAAGTACGTTTTAAAAGACAATGATCCTGCCTTGAAGTCAGAGTTGTCAACTCTGTTTGGAAGTCTCCCTTGAGGTTTTAAATTGCTACTCCCACTGCTCTGCCACTATTACACTCTACCCCCACTCTACTGCATTACCAATATTTTTATAGCTAATAAAATTAATCAAAGAATTTATTTTAAGATACGCGATTTTAGCGTTTTGTATGATTTTTGTCACTGATGTTTACTGTTTGGTAAAGGGGGAGGGTGACTGTCTCCCTCCTTTCTCCTCTCCTCCTTTGACCTCAACAGGATTTTTGTGAAAGGATATATTTGCCAATTCAGTGAGTGTTTAACCGCTTATAACCTGGGATCAACAAACATACAAATAGACACGCTTTCATGAGCTTTAGCAAATAAAGAAGATAGTTTCTGTTGCACTCAACCTAAACTAAGTAATAAAATATCATCTGTCTTTGCAACATACACACAGTTGAAGAGTATACACACACACACCCCTGCAGGCATATGCGCACACACAGGCACTCATGCACACACATACACATGCACACACAGATACACATACTCATGCATGCACACACACGCATACACACAGGCACCACACAAATGCACACACATACACACACGCACAAACACACTTTTATGCACACACAGACACAAGTACATGCATGCACACACACACAAACACACACATGTACAAGCTGAAATGCACATCCACACATAAACACACATGCACACACTTTATGTAAGTTAAGAGTACTGTCAAAATGAAAGGGATGATCCTGTTGTGGAGGTTCCAAGATAACAAATTGTGAAGCTGGATGAACACAGCAGGCCAAGCAGCATCTGAGGAGCACAAAAGCTGACGTTTCGGGCCTAGACCCTTCATCAGAGAGGGGGATGGGGAGAGGGTTCTGGAATAAATAGGGAGAGGGGGAGGCGGATCGAAGATGGATAGAGGAGAAGATAGGTGGAGAGGAGAGTATAGGTGGGGAGGTGGGGAGGGGATAGGTCAGTCTGGGCAGGACAGACAGATCAAGGAGGCGGGATGAGGTTAGTAGGTGGGAAATGGAGGTGCGGCGTGAAGTGGGAGGAGGTGGTATGTGAGAGGAAGAACAGGTTAGGGAGGCAGGGACGAGCTGGGCTGGTTTTGGGATGCAGTGGGGGGAGGGGAGATTTTGAAGCTTGTGAAATCCACATTGATACCATTGGGCTGCAGAAGGGTGGGTGGGACCTCAGGCAACTAGCTAGAAACTGTTGTCCATTTCAAGCCCACCGACTCCCACAGCTACCGAGAATACGCCTCCTCCTACCCATCCTCCTGCAAAAATTCTATCCCCTATTCCCAATTCCTTCACCTCCGCCGCATCTGCTCCCAGGATGAGGCATTCCACTCCCGCACATCCCAGATGTCCACATTCTTCAAGGACCGCAACTCCACCCCCCTCCCCCGCAGTGGTCGAGAACGCCCTTGACCGTGTCTCCCACATTTCCCGCATCCCTCACATTCCGCCCCCACAATAACCGCACTAAGAGAATCCCCCTCATCCTCACATACCACCCCACCAACCTCCGGATACAACGCATCATCCTCCAACACTTCCGCCATCTACAATCCGACCCCACCACCCAAGACATTTTTCATCCCCACCCTTGTCTCCCTTCTGGAGAGACCACTCTCTCCGCGACTCCCTTGTCCGCTCCACACTCCCCTCCAACCCCACCACACCCGGCACTTTTCCCTGCAACCACAGGGAGTGCTACACTTGTCCCCACACCTCCTCCCTCACCCCCATCCCAGGCCCCAACATGACTCTCCACATCAAGCAGATGTTCACCTGCACATCTGCCAATGTGGTATATTGTATCCATTGTACCCGGTGTGGCTTCCTCTACATTGGGGAAACCAAGCGGAGGCTGGGGCCCGCTTTGCAGAACACCTCCGCTCGGTTCGCAACAAACAACTACACCCCCCAGTCGCGAACCATTTTAACTCCCCCTCCCATTCCTCAGACGACATGTCCATCCTAGGCCTCCTGCAGTGCCACATTGATGCTACCTGAAGGTTGCAGGAACAGCAACTCATATTCCGCTTGGGAACCCTGCAGCCCAATGGTATCAATGTGGACTTCACCAGCTTCAAAATCTCCCCTTCCCCCACTGCATCCCAAAACCAGCCCAGCTCACCCCCTTCCCCCACTGCATCCCAAAACCAGCCCAGCTCACCCCCGGCTCCCTAACCTGTTCTTCCTCTCACCTATCCCCTCCTCCCACCTCAAGCCACACCTCCATTTCGCACCTACTAACCTCATCCTGCCTCCTTGAGCTGTCCGTCCTCCCCGGACTGACCCATCCCCTCCCTACCTCCCCACCTACACTCTCCTCTCCACCTATCTTCTCCTCTATCCATTTTCGGTCCGTCTCCCCCTCTCTCCCTATTTATTTCAGAACCCTCTCCCCATTCCCGTCTCCAATGAAGGGCCTAGGCCCGAAATGTCAGCTTTTGTGCTCCTGAGATGCTGCCTGGCCTGCTGTGTTCACCCAGCTCCACACTTTGTTATCTTGGATACTCCAGCATCTGCAGTTCCCAATATCCCTTTTGTGGAGGTTGCTGGGTTTGTTTGGCTACAGGCTAAACTGAGTGGTCCTGATGCTTCTGGCATTGAATTGTCTTAAAAATGCAGACAATTTACATAAATCATTTGGATACTGTCCTGCTGGGTGAAACAACAAGCTTTTTCTGAGGCACCTAATCTAATCACAGTCAGCAAATGCAGTTGAAAAACATAAAAGATAAATGGAGAGTAAGAGAGGGGAAGGAACACATTAAGACTTTTCTGAGGAACAGTCACTAGACTCAAAACGTGAACTCTGCTTTCTCGCCATAGAAGCTGCCAGACCAGCTGAGCTTCACCAGCAATTTCTTTTTGTGTTTCATGCTCTTTTCACCTCAATATCTTCTGGATTTGTGCTGTTCAGTTGTGAAACCAGGTACCTAACACCTAAAAGATTGGCTTAAAGCATGATATTCTCTCTACCATTGCCTGGGGACCTAAATAAGGTCAAGGTAAGTGTATTCCCATCCTAGCTTGATTAGATCATGTTTGTGGGGCTCTCTCAGCCAGGCTCTCACTATCCAAAAGGATATGTCTAATGGTTTACCCAGCGAACTAAGTACCCAGTTGAATGTCTGGATGCTGTGCTAATGTAATAACAGATGAGGTTCATTCACATTGCCTGAGGTCATTGTAGCCAGTGGATCTCTGCAGGCTGGCAGATTCCATCTCAATGGTATTGAGGAACAGGGGTTCACCTGCACATCTGCCATTGTGGTACACTGTATCCACTGCTCCCAATATGTCCTCCTCTACGTCAGTGAGACCAAGTGGAGGCACAGAGTCCATCAAATGACAACACCTTCCGGTTGTGAACCATTTCAACTCCCCTTCCCACTCCCTGGGTGACGTGTCCATACTGGGCCTCCTCCTGTGTCACAACTCCACCACCCAGAAACTGGAAGAGCAGCACCTGTATCCCGCCATGGGAATCTGCAGACCTAAATGTGGATTTTACCAGTTTCAAAATCATAGAATCTCCCACCTTGTGGTCACAGGCGCTTCTGCCCAACAAGTCCACACCAACCCAAAGAGCATCCCACCCAGAACCATCCCCCTAAAACCCACCAAATCTATCCCTGAACACTGCAGGCAATTTAACATGGCCAATCCACCTAGCCTGCAAATTTTTGGACTGTGGGAGGAAACCGAAGCACCCAGAGGAAACCCATGCTGACATGGGCAGAATGTGCAAACTCCACACAGACAGTCACCCAAGGGTGGAATTGAACCCAGGTCCCTGGCGCTGTGAGAGAGCTGAACCACCCTGCCACCCAAATCTCCACACTCCCCCCGGCCTCATCCCCATCTCCTTCACCTGACACAATCTGTCCATCTTCTCACCCAGCTATCCGCTCCTTCCACCTCACTGACCAATCCCCACTACGCCCTGCCTCATCTATTACCATCCCACCTACCTTCCCCAGCCCCATCCTTGTTTTCTCTCTGTTTAGTTCAAAGCTCCCTTCCCCCTCCCCATTTCTGATGAAGAGTACAAACCCAAAATATCAACTTTCCTGCTCCTCTGACTCTGCGTGACCTGATGTGTTCCTCCAGTTCCACATGGTGTTATCGCCATCTCAATGATGTTGGAAGTTAAAGGGTACAGAAATGCAAAGTATCTAGTCATCCATAGCTGTGAGCTCAACGCATTGAAATGCAGCTTTGAACTTTTGTTTTAAATCAGTTAGGGATTTCCATCCAATATATTCAATCATCATCTTAGAACATAGAACAGTACAGCATAGGAACAGACCTTTTGGCCCACGATGTTGTACCAAAGATAACGCCAAATTAATCTAATCCCTTCTGCTTGTCCTAGGTCCCTATTCCTCCGTTCCTTCACATTCATGTGATTATCTAAAAGCCCCTTAAACACCCGCTATTGTACATGCCTCCACCACCACCTCTGGTAGTGCATTGCAAGCTCCTATCACTCTCCGTGTGTAAAAAACTTGCACCTCACATCTCGTTTGGTCTTTCCCCCTCTCACCTTAAATGAATGCCTCTTGTATTAGACATTTCAATGTTTCACTTCTGACTACAAGGTGAATTTGACAGCGGAGAGTTAATACGTGTTTACTAAAGGCTCTAGGGTAGGCCTAAGAGGGTTGGCATCCTCAGGACCCATATCGTTAGACATAGACATGATTGAATTGGAGTAGCTGGAAAGCCCAGACCCCTGAACAATAGCCACTCTTTCTCCATTCTAGCCTAGATGATCAAGGATCACAGTAGTGCATCAAACACAATAGTTCCAACTGCTATGAGGGTGTTGCTACGCTATGGATTGTGCATGACTAAATATAGAATTCCCACTCTGGAGTTCCTCTGGACCGTGAGAAAGCTATTGACCTCACTGACATGACTCATCGAATGACCACAGACCCTTAGATCCAGTTCATTGCAATGAAAAGGATGAGGTTATGACTAAGCTGAGCATCAGCCCAAAATCTTTGTTGTAAGAAGTGGAGCCAAGATACAAGATAACCTCCCTCCTTACAAAATGGAATGTTGATAGAAGTTGGATGGAGTTTGTTGAAACTCTTGCATTTCCTTTCTTTGACCATGGGATATGGATGTTGGACCAGCATTTATTGGTTTATCCTTAATTGATCTTCAGAAGGTGTGTTGAGCTTCCTTCTTGCAGCCCATGTGATGCAGAGACAATCCCAGTGCTGTTAGGAAAGGGTGTTCTGGAGTTTTGATCCTGTGACAGTGAATGAATGGCAATGTATTTTCAAGTCAGGACGGGGAGTGGTTTCGAGGTGAACTTGCAGAGGGTGGTGTTCCCAGAGGATGCTGTTGCCCTTGTCTTTCTGGATGGTGGTAGAGGTCAGGGGTTTGGAAGGTGTTGTTGAAAGTGAGTTTTTGGAGTTTGTGAATTATGCACACTGCAGCAAGTGCTGTCAGTGGTCATGGAATTAATAAGAAGTGTTTCCTGTGACAAGACAGTACCAAGAGCTATAACCCAAGACACAAATAGAAGATAATTGGTTAAAAAGCAGAATTGAGCAGGGAACTAATGTATTTTTTGAAGTTACCAGTATTGTCTCTTTGGTGAAGCTATTCAATTAATCCCACTCTGCTGCTCATTCCCCTTTGCCCTGTCATTTTTTTCCTCTTCAAGTATTCATTCAACATTTTTTCTGCCTTATTTTTGAATCAGCTTCTATCGCCCTTTCAGAAAGTGCACCCCAGATTGCATTAGTTCACCACATTTAAAAAGATTTAAATTTTCTCTTCATTTGAGACCTGCAGTTTCTCATTTTGTGCCGGGGCTCAACTAGATGCATCACTTTAACCTGTTCCAATTTCTCCTTTTGGCACTTATTATTCTTTAATGATGAATTTTGTCATCACCCATGAGCTTTTTGTAAAACCCTTTGTAAAGGTAAAGTCACCATACCTTACCAGATCAAATGGTTAGTCTGTCATTACAGAGAGGGAGAGAGACACACAACTGAGGACTATGACATATCAAATGAGGGGAGAGTTTGAGAAAGAGAATATGTCATCGTAACCTCAACTAATGTGGGAATTGAGCTCATGCCGTTGGCATCATTATACATTGCATACCAGCCATCCAGCTGACTTAGCTAAGAGATCCCCCCTCTCTAAATCCTTTGCACTCCTCATATGATAGGAAAATGTTTCCAGGATATTGGCGTGAAATTGGAGAAGAGGGGATCGATGGATCTACCACGCACCCAAGCCTGCCCCATCTTCGTGATGGCTAGAGAAGACTTCCTATGCCCCCATGCTGAAAGATGGGGCAAATTACCTCCTTCTGTCCTGTAACTTTCTACAGTTCCCATATGTGGAACGTTAATGTCTCGTATTAATATTTCTATGAAGGTAGACCAGGACATCCATAGATATGAAGCCTCTAAAGCAGAAATGATGGATAATACCCATGAATGGAGAGCATTGACAGAGTTTTATGCCATCTAGCCTTGAAATGAGAAAGTCATTTTTAGCTCCTCAGATGAGGTCAGCTACATTGGAATAAACCATAGTCCAATCTTTGGCTTTTTACCCAAGATGTTACATGAGGAAACCCATTCTTCTTATTCTATGGATCGCATTATTCCAGAGAGGTGGGGAGAGGCATGTTCTTTTCTTCCAATGAAAAATATGACCAGCTTCCGCATGTGGATTGTCGAGGTCATTCATCATTAGTGTTTGACATCTGTTAATAAATTTAGCCCGCGCCTGTGCCATTTCAATTTCCAATATTTATATTAACATTCTGTAAAAGCATTCCATGGCATGGGAATCAAAAGACGGCCCCGAACCTGATCATGACTGTGTAACGCTAATGACAAGTGATAACTAGACAAAGAGTTTCAGATCTTTCGATATGGGCACAACCTTCCTGAAACAAAACCAGAAAGAAGTGACAAGATCATTAACCAATTGTTTTACCTCTTGAAATCCCAGTTTAGTTTACTCAGGGTCGGACATTATCCTAACAAGCAGCACACACTCAGGGCTGGTGACGCAGTTGGCTGCTGAAACATCATTTTTATCTTTTGGAGCTGTATTTCAATCAAGCCTCAGTTGATGGATGACAGTGACAAATCAGCCTACTTCTGCACCTACACCTTATGGCCTTTTTTAAACAATAATTTCTGCCCAGTGTCTCCTGTTGGAAAATTACATGATATCACAGCACTGGAGATAGTACAGAGAAGGTTGACTGGGCTGGTACTAGAGATGAAGAGACTGTCTTAAGAGGAGAGCGTGAGTAGATTGGGTCTGTGCTCATTTGAGTTAAGGAGGTTAAACAACAACCTTATTGAGACATGCAAGTTTCTTTGAAGACTTGACAGGGTGGTTACAGAAAAGTTGTTTCCCTTGTAGGAGACTTTAGGACAAAGGTGTATCATCTCAGATTAAGGGACAGATATTTTAGACAAAGTTGAGGAGGAATTTCTTTTCTCAGAGGTTTGTGAATCTGTGGAATTCTTTGCTGCAGATAGCTGGGGAGGCTGGGGTGTTAATTACATTCAAGGTTGAGATAGACAGCTTTTTAATCATGAAAGGAATCAGAGGTTATGGGGAAAAGGCAAGAAATTGGAGTTGTTGATCGTCAGATCAGCCGTGATCTCGTTGAATGGTGGAGCAGATTTGATGGGCTGAATGGCCTACTTCTAAACCTATACCTTATGGCCTTAAGAGTTTCAAGTGAGAACAAAACTGATCTCATGTGTACCGAAGAAGATTCACTTTGGAGTTGAAGCATAACTCAGAATCTCTCACCACAGACCTGCTGAGTTTCTCCTGCACTTCCTCTTTATAGTTCATGATCTCGAACATTCACAGTGTTTAGCATTTATTCACCAGAGCTGAAGATTGCCGATCTTCTGGAATTAATCTGAAGTCTCCAAGAAATTAAGAATCTCCTGGACACTGCTGTTTGTAAAAACCTGAGAAGAAAGGGAACTTTAAAAATATCTTCTTTGTCATTTTCTTTGAATGTTTATTTTTACCAGTTGTCCACTAATGGAAAATGGGAGATGTTAGAGGCTACAAAAACAAAGTTGCTTGAAAGTTCAGCAGGTTTGACAGCATCTGTGAAGGGAAAAACAGAGTTAACGTTTCAGGTCCAGTGACCCTTCCTCAGATGTAAGAGGCTGACATGGTAAAATTATGCAATTGCTATAATAAGTCTTTTTGCTTCCTCATGTATAAAAAGGCAGTGTGTCACCAGGACGAGGGTGTTGGTCCAGCTAATGGCTGGAGCGTGGGGGGAAACCATGTGGAAAACCTGCAAATATACATTCAATCACAATTACCAACACTTTGTATCAGAGATAATGGGAACTGCAGATGCTGGAGAATTCCAAGATAATAAAATGTGAGGCTGGATGAACACAGCAGGCCCAGCAGCATCTCAGGAGCACAAAAGCTGACGTTTCGGGCCTAGACCCTTCATCAGAGAGGGGTCTAGGCCCGAAACGTCAGCTTTTGTGCTCCTGAGATGCTGCTTGGCCTGCTGTGTTCATCCAGCCTCACATTTTATTATCTACCAACACTTTGTGTTCTTTTTCTGCCTACAGATGACTGGCAATGCTCAAACTCTCTACCGTAGAGAAGAAAGGAAGTGGGGAAAGACATGGCCTAGGATTGGCCAGTTTCCAGCAGAGATTCACACGGATGATCCCTGGAATGCTAGGTTTAACGTACGATGAACGGCTGAGAATCCTGGGATTGTATTCATTAGAGTTTAGAAGGTTGAGGGGAGATCTAATAGAAACTTACAAGATAATGTATGGTTTAGAAGGGGTGGATGCTGGGAAGTTGTTTCCGTTAGGCGGGGAGACTAGGACCCATGGGCACAGCCTTAGAATTAGAGGGGGTAAATTTAAAACGGAAATGAGGAGACATTTCTTCAGCCAGAGAGGGTGGGCCTATGGAATTCATTGCCACAGAGCATAGTGGAGGCCGGGACATTAAATGTCTTCAAGGTAGAGATTGATAAATTCTTGACCTCACAAGGAATCAAGGGCTATGGGGAGAGTGCAGGGAAGTGGAATTGAAATGCCCATCAGCCATGATTTAAATGGCGGAGTGGACTCGATGGGCCGAATGGCCTTACTTCCACTCCTATGTCTTATGGCCTTATGGTCTTATTGATATAGTTTGCGAAGATAATCCAGCTAATATTTGATGAAGCCTAAGGATCCGGGTAAGGATGAGGTGCTAAGAGAAGGGAGAAAGGGAACGGCAATGGAAACATTGGAAATGGAGAAAGTGTCTTCCAGATTATGGCTGGGCGTACCGAGAAAAAGGGAGGACATTGAAGACCCCCTGTGCACGCTGCATGAGATGATTTGACAGGAAAGAAAAGTTGCTGAGAGAAGCAGTTATAGTCTTTCCAGGAAGCAGGTGGAAGAAGCAATCATTTTGTGGAGTCTTTGCTCTTATAATAAACATGGTTAGAAAGACCATTCCCAGAAATAGAGACACAATATCAGGTTACATTCCAAAAGGTTTATTTGAAATCACTAGCTGATGAAGCACATTTCGGGTCGGGACCCTTCTTCAGACCCTTTCTGAAGAAGGGTCCTGACCCGAAACATTGACTTTCCTGCTCCTCTGATGCTGCCTGGCCTGCTGTGTTCCTTGAGTTCCACACCGTGTTAGCTCTGACTCCAGCATCGGCAGTTCTTACTATCTCTGTGTATGTTGTAATCCCACTGTGAAGCGTCTTCCAAGGATGCCCACCTTGAAGAAGTCATCCTCTCCCTCTGGAAAGACCTCAGTGTAACTCTCTCCTATTGCAACCCTCTGGTAATCTCTTTGGCCCTGAAACTCTTCAACCACATACTCAAGCAAATCAGGTACTACAGCCACATCTCCTTTCCCAGTATGCGCCTACGGAAACAAATCATCCCCAACGGACTCCAGTCTACATTCAGGCCATGCCAATTTGTCCCAGACCGCGACAACCTCCACACACACATTCAGAGCCGCCAAAAGTGGTTTTCTCTATGGATCCTCGAGTACATGTTCTCAGCAATGTGCCCGAAACTTCTGGCAATACAATCAGCCCTACCCCCAGCTCACAGTTTCCTTCTCCCAGACCTGCAAAGGACTTCTTCCATTTTTCATTCTGCGCAGTATCCACAACCTCATTTCTGAAGAAGGATTCCGACCCAAAACTTTGGCTTTCCTGCTATTCTGATGTTTCCTGGCCAGCTGTATTCCTCCAGCTCCACACTGTGTTATCTCTGACTCCAGCATCAGCAGTTCTGACATCTCTGAGCGCTCAGAAAACTTGTGATTTCAATTAAACCTATTGGACTGTAACCTGGTGACATCTGACTTCTGACCTTGTCCACCACAGACCAACACTGGCATCTCCACATCAGAAATAGAGAGAGGAAAGTCCAGGAAGGGAAGAAAAAGTTTGTAATGGACGGTGGGGAAATAAATGATGAGTTCATTTTCAATACCTCAAGTCAGAATGAAAGTTCAATAAAATTTTAACACAGTTATCAGAAAAACACCGGATACTTTTGACAAAGGGATTTGAGCATGATTGGAACAAACAGTGGCAGGAATAAACATGTGGAATGACGGAATGTGGGTTTATCCCTGTTTTACATTACTGCACGCAGTCCAGGTTGAACCAAAGCATCTTCAAGTTTCAAAACTGTCTCTAAATATCTGAACTTTTAACATAAACTAACTTCTGCATTCACCGCAATGACAGAGGAGGGGATGGTTTCTAGACATTAAGAATGAAATTTTAACCTCATTCAAAACACAGGAGTGAAAATCTGATTAGTGTTTGGACTTATAATGGCACAGTGTAAACACAAACACAGCTATTTGGTGCCCATTGATTGACAAACTTGTAAACCTTACAGTAAGCACGTATAGCTCTTAATCGTGTCAATGCTTAAGATCTGTCCATGATCAAATATGGAGTGTTGATTGGAGAATTCCAGAGGATTGTGAGAGAAAGCATTGACCTCAGTGAATACGGATGACTCATCAAACAGCTAGGCAATCAGTTCATAACAACGAGAGGAACAGCTTATGACTAATCCGGTCTTCAGTTTATTAACCCTGAAGCAAAGGGCTGGTTGTCGACACAGGCTATTGGATCTATGGTAATTCTTCTCAATTGTTTGTCCAGTAAATAGAAACAGAAAAGGAACTCATGTTTTCTCCACAGCCTCAGATGTTCCGAAATGTTTTACAGCAAATTATGTCAGTTCAAGTAAAAGTGACAGTAAAAAATAACAACCAATTTGTGCAAAGCCAGCTCCCCCAAGCAACAATGTTGCAGTGATCAGGTCACGTTTCCAGTAATGTGGTTAGGTAATTAGTGAAATCGCAACTGGCCTTCTTTTCATTAGTTATTTTTCATTCATCCTAGGAATTTGGAGGTTATTGGTCAGGTTCAGATTAATTTCCCACCCCTAAGTGCCCTCCAGAAGATGCTGAATACAACTGAGTGACTTGCTCAGCCATTTCAGAGGGCAGTTATGAGTCAAGCACATTTGCTCTGAATCTGGAATCACACAAGGGCCAGTCTAGGTAAGGATGGTACATTTCCTTCCCTGAAGTAATCGTGACTGATACCTGGGCTGGGATTTTTAATCACTGTTGGGAGCAGGAACAGGACACTTTGAAACGAGCACACTGGATGGTGTGTCAGTGATGGGACATACTCGTATTTTCAAGGTAAGGAGGAGGGTAAGAAGACCCAGTGACAGTGAAGGAACGGCAATATATTTCCAAGTCAGGATGGTGAGTGATTTGGAGGGGAACTTGCAGGCATTTGTATTCCCAAATATCTGCTGCCCTCGTCCTTCTAGATGGAAGTGTATGTTGGCTTAAAAGCTGCTGTTTAATAATCTCTGGTGAATTTCTGCAGTGCACCTTATGGATAGTATACATTGCTGCTACTCAGCATGTGTGGTGAAGGGCGTAGATGTGGTGCCTATCAAGAGTTTTGCTTTGCCCTGGACTTTCTGAGTCAACTTTCTGAGTGTTATTGCCATGTGGAGAGCCATTACGTAATTTTTTTTCATGGGTAGTAAGAGATTTTCCATAATGGTTTCTTTGTCAACGCAGTGAAATGGTTTCCCCTTTGGTATGCTACCTCCTCTAGTCAGCAAGTCAATAGAAGGCCCTGCCATGGCTGCAGTCTGCCTTTGATGCTCATACTCTGTCAACTCTTGCCTACCAGGGGGCACTCTCTGCAGCATGTGCCGGATGCTGACACACCAACTGGAGGTGCTAGTTTCAAAGTGTCCCATCCTCACCCCCACGAGTGAATAGAAATCCCATCCCAGATGTCGGTGATGTTATTGGTGAAGCTACCAGTTGTTCACTCATGTTCTTTACAGAAGGGACTCTGTCATCCTTGCCTCTGTGTGACACCCAGACTCACAGCAAATTTGCTCCATTCCAGGCCTCCACTCCTTTTAAGAGCACACCACATGAACATTGCAGACTCAGCACAGGCTGTGACCTGGAAATAATCCAGGCGTTAGGTTTCTCATAGCAGACTGAAAATCAAATCATGTCTTCTGATTGGGGATTGCTATAATTAACGGAATTTAAATTTCCCAGCTGCTGGTGTGGGGTTTGAATGCACATCTCCAGATCATTAGTCCAGACTTTGGGATTGTCAGTTTAATGACACAACCACAAGACTCCCATTCCCATAAATACAAGTCACAGATGTTGAGTAACCTCAGTCGAGTCACGGAGAACTCCAGCAAGAAGCCAATTCAGTCAGAGATAAAAACTTTGACGCTAACGTTTAATTCTAAGGCAGAAGAGCTGCACTTGCAACCTTGAAGAAAACAAGTTTCCTAGAGTAAAATAAAAGCAAAGAGCTGCGGATGCTGGGAATCAGAAAAAAAGACAGAAATTTCTGGAAAAATTGATGAGGTCTGGCAGTATCTGGGGAGAGAAAGCAAAGCTCATTTTTTTATTTCAAAAATATACTTTATTCATAAAAAAAATATACATACATTATCATTTAGAGCAATTCAGTTCTATAAATTTTCTGAGTAAGGAGAACAAAAAAAGTTGATATTTCATTTTCCCAGAAGTTCCAACAAACAAACCCATTTCTTATTTATTCAAGATACTATTTTCATATGTTTGAGGCACTGGGGAGGGTCCAATAACTGAATGGACCCCCGTATAATTTGCTAGGAAGACCATAGAGAGTGGTCTTTCCCCACTGCACCTTGGCAGCAGCTGCCCCAAGCTTTAGTGTGTCCCTCAGCACATAGTCCTGGATCTTGAAATGTGCCAGTCTGCAACACTCAGTCAAATTCAACTCCTTATTCTGGAAGTCCAACAAGTTTTGGGCAGACCAAAGAGCATCTTTCACCAGGTTGTTGGTCCTCGGGCTGCAGTCGATGTTTGTCTCACTGTGCATCCTAGGGAACAGCCTTTAGAGTGCAGAGCCCTGCATCATGGAGTTATTCAGAATGAACCTCGACAAAAACCATTGCATCTTCCTCCAGACTTGCTTTGAAAATGCACATTCCAGAAGGAGATAGAACATAGAACATAGAACATAGAACATAGAACAGTACAGCACAGAACAGGCCCTTCAGCCCACAATGTTGTGCCGACCATTGATCCTCATGGATGCACCCTCAAATTTCTGTGACTATATGCATGTCCAGCAGTCTCTTAAATGACCCCAATGACCTTGCTTCCACAACTGCTGCTGGCAACGCATTCCATGCTCTCACAACTCTCTGCGTAAAGAACCTGCCTCTGACATCCCCTCTATACTTTCCACCAACCAGCTTAAAACTATGACCCCTCGTGCTAGCCATTTCTGCCCTGGGAAATAGTCTCTGGCTATCGACTCTATCTATGCCTCTCATTATCTTGTATACCTCAATTAGGTCCCCTCTCCTCCTCCTTTTCTCCAATGAAAAGAGACCGAGCTCAGTCAACCTCTCTTCATAAGATAAGCCCTCCAGTCCAGGCAGCATCCTGGTAAACCTCCTCTGAACCCTCTCCAAAGCATCCACATCTTTCCTATAATAGGGCGCCCAGAACTGGACGCAGTATTCCAAGTGCGGTCTAACCAAAGTTTTATAGAGCTGCAACAAGATCTCACGACTCTTAAACTCAATCCCCCTGTTAATGAAAGCCAAAACACCATATGCTTTCTTAACAACCCTGTCCACTTGGGTGGCCATTTTAAGGGATCTATGTATCTGCACACCAAGATCCCTCTGTTCCTCCACGCTGCCAAGAATCCTATCCTTAATCCTGTACTCAGCTTTCAAATTCGACCTTCCAAAATGCATCACCTCGCATTTATCCAGGTTGAACTCCATCTGCCACCTCTCAGCCCATCTCTGCATCCTGTCAATGTCCCGCTGCAGCCTACAACAGCCCTCTACACTGTCAACGACACCTCCGACCTTTGTGTCGTCTGCAAACTTGCTGACCCATCCTTCAATTCCCTCGTCCAAGTCATTAATAAAAATTACAAACAGTAGAGGCCCAAGGACAGAGCCCTGTGGAACCCCACTCACCACTGACTTCCAGGCAGAATATTTTCCTTCTACTACCACTCGCTGTCTTCTGTTGGCCAGCCAATTCTGTATCCAAGCAGCTAAGTTCCCCTGTATCCCATTCCTCCTGACCTTCTGAATGAGCCTTCCATGGGGAACCTTATCAAATGCCTTACTGAAGTCCATATACACCACATCCACAGCTCGACCCTCATCAACCTTACTAGTCACATCCTCAAAAAACTCGATAAGGTTTGTAAGGCATGACCTACCCCTCACAAAGCCGTGTTGACTGTATTTGATCAAGCCATGCTCTTCCAGATGGTCATAAATCTTATCCCTCAGAATCCTTTCTAACACCTTGCAGACGACAGACGTGAGACTTACCGGTCTATAATTGCCGGGGATTTCCCTATTTCCTTTCTTGAAGAGAGGAATTACATTTGCCTCTCTCCAGTCCTCAGGTACGACTCCAGTGGAGAGCGAGGATGCAAAGATCTTCGCAAGTGGCGAAGCAATTGCATTTCTGGCTTCCCAAAGCAGCCGAGGACAAATCTGATCCGGGCCTGGCGACTTGTCAATCTTAATGTTTGACAAAATTTTCAGTACATCAGATGTGTGACAGTCTCTACCACCCACCTCCCCTCCCTCAGTTACTCCTTCAGTCTGAGGCTGTGTAATCAGGTCCAAGTCTCTCCTATAAAAGGAAACCTCTTCCCCATGTCCATTCCATTCAGGCCTCTCAGTATTCTATAAATTTCAATGAGATTTCCCTCATCCTTTTAAATTCCATTGAGCACTGACTCAGACTCCTCAACCACTCCTCGTATGACAAGCCCTTCTTAAGAACATAAGAACATAAGAACCAGAAGCAGGTGTGGGCCATCTGGCTAATTTGCTAAGATCATGGCTGATTTTTTACATGGACTCAGCTCTACTTAACCGCCCGCTCACCATAACCATTAACTCCTTTCCTGTTCAAAACTCTGTTTATCTTTGGCTGAAAAACATTCAATGAGGAAGCCTCAACTACTTCACTAGGCAGGAAATTCGACAGACTCATGATTCTTTGGGTGAAGAAGTTCATTGTCCTAATCTAATCCCCTTATTTTGAGTCTATGCACCCTAGTTCTAGTTTCATCCACCAGTGGAAACAACCTCCCTGCTTCTATTTTATCTATTCACCTCATAACTTTACATGTTTCTACAACATTCGCCCTTACTTATCCTTCAAAATTCTAATGAGTGTAGCCCCAGTTTACTCAAGCTCTCCTCATAAGCTGAACCTCCCAACTCCGCAATCAACCTAAGAATCTCCTCGGCACCCCTCCCCCCTCTAACAATGAAGCGCATCCTTCCATAGAAACAGACCCTAAAACTGCTCACAATATTCCATATGTAGTCTGATTAGAGCCTTATACAGCCTCAGAGGTACATCTCTGCTCTTGAATTCTAGCCCTCTTGAAATGAATGCTAAGATTGCATTTGCCTTCCTAACTGCCAACTGAATCTGTGTTAACCTTTAAGAGAATCCTGTATAGTGGACAGTAATGAAGATAATCTATGATTACAAAATGATCTTGATCAATTGAGCCAAAGGGGCCTTAGGAGTGGCAGATGGAGTTTAATTTGGATAAATGTGAGGTATTGCATTTTGGTAATACAAACAAGGGCAGGACTTGCACAGTTAACGGTAGGGCCCTCAGCAGTGTTTAACACAGGGACCTACGGCTTCAGACACGTGGTTTTTTGAAAATTCCATCACAGGTAGACAGGGTGGTGAAGAAGGCATTTGGCACACTTGTCTTCATTGCTCAGACCTCTGAATATAGGAGTTGGGGCATCAAGTTGCGGTTATACAGGATGTTGGTGAGGCCATTTTTGGAGTGCTGTCTACAGTTCCGATCACCCAGCTGTAGGAAAGATTAAATTGGAAGGGGTTCAGAAAAGATTTAAAGGGATACTGCCAGGATTGGAGGGTTTGAATTATGGGAAGAGGCTGATTAAGATGGGACTTTCTTTCATAAGGGCATAGGAGGTTGAGGGTTGACCTTACAAAGATTTATAAAATCATGAGGGCCATAGATAAGGTGAGTAGCAAATGTCTTCTCCCTAGGGCTCAAAACCTAGAGGCATAATTTTGAAGTGAGAAGGGAAAGCTTTCAAAGGGCCTGAGGGGCAATTTTTTCACGCAGAGTGTGGTTCATACGTGGAATGAACTTTTTGAGGAAGCGGCAGATGCAGGTACAGTTACAACATTTTAAAGACATTTGGACAGGTACACGAATAGGAAAGGTTTAGAGGGATATGGGCCAAATGTGGGCAAGTGGGACTAGATAAATTTGGGAAAGTTGTTCGGCCTTGACGGGTCGGACTGAAGGGTCTGTTTCCATGCTGTATGATTCTATGACTCCCAATTCTCTTTGTGCTTCGGATTTATGAAGCTTTTCCCCATTTAAGAAAATAATCTATGCTTCTATGCTTCCTACCAAGGTGCATAACCTTACACTTTCCCATATTGTATTCCATCTGCTACTCCTTTAACAAATTTCCTCAACTGTCCATGTCTCCCTGCAGTCACCCCATGTCTTGAACACTCTGTCCCTCCACTTAGCTTTGTGTCATCTGCAAACTTAGCAACAATTCCCTCAATTTCTTTGTCCTGCTTGTTTATGTATAATGTGAATACTTGTGTTCCCAGTACTGACCACCGTGGAACTCCACTATTCACCGACTGCCATTCTATTAAAGATCTCTTTATCCCTACTCTCTGCTTTCTACCAGCCAGCCAATGCTCTATCCATGGCAGTATACTGCCCCTAACACGGAGAGCTCTTATCTTATTTATCAGCCTCCTGTGCAGCACCTTATCAAAAGCTGTCTGGAAATCCGAAAAGTTCTCGTTCACTGGCTCTCCTTTGTCTAAGCTGATCATTATCTCCTCAAAGAATTCTAACAGATTTGCCAGGCATGACCTCCCATTAATGAAGCTGTGCTGACTCAGCCTTATTTTACCATGCACTTCTAAGTGCTCTACAATCTCATCGTTCATAATGGACTTTAAATCTTACCAATGGCCGATGTCAGGTTCACTAGCCGTTAGTTTCCTATCTTCTGCCTCCCACCACTCTTAAACAGGAGGGTTACATTAGCCATTTTCTAGTCATCTGGAATCCTCCCTGACTCCAGTGATTCCTGAAAGATCACCACCAATGCCTCTTCAACTATCTCCTTCAGAACTCTGGGATGTAGTCCATCAGGTCCAGTTTATCAACCTTTCGACCGTTCAGCTTCCCCATCACCTTCTCCTCAGTGATGACCACAACACTCACATCTGTCCCCGACTATCTTCAAGTTCTGGTATGCTGCTAGTTTCTTTCACAGTGAAAACTGATGCAAAGTACATCTACAGTTCATTCACCATTTCTTTGTTCCCTATTACTACTTCTCCTGCCTCATTTCCCAGTGGCCAAATATCCACTCTTACCTCTCTCCTACCTTTTAGATATCTAGAAAAAACTCCTGTAAATTTTTTGTATATTACTAGCTAGCTTACTGTCATATTTCACCTTCTCCCCCCTTATTACTTTTTAGTTATCCTCTACTGGTTTTTAAAAGCCACTGATCATCACCACATTGTAGGCTTTTTCGCTGGCTTTTATGCTGTTCCTAGCTTCCCTCGTCAGCCATTGTTGCCTCATTCTTCCCTTAGCATGCTGCTTCTTCCTTGGGGTGAATTCCTGCTCTGCCTCCCAAATTACTCCCAGAAACTCCTGTCATTGCTGCTGCATTGTCTTCCCTGCTGGACTCCCCTTCCAATCAACTCAGGCCTCCCTCATGTCTTTGTAGTTGTCTTTACTGAATTGTAATACTGTTATATCTGATACCAGCTTCTCCCTCTCAAACTGCGGGGTGAATTCCATCAGATTATGTTCACTGCCCTCTAGGCTCCTTCACCTTAAGATCACTAATCAAGTCTGCTTCATTACACATCACCAAACCCAGAATTGCCTGTTCCCTAGTGGAATCTACCAGAAGCTGCTCAAGAAACAATCTCATAGACACCCCACAAATTCTTTCCCTTCAGATCCATTATCAACCCGATTTTTCCAGTCTACTGCATATTCAACTCCCCTACCTTGGCTGTGATAGTGCCTTTCTTAAATGCCATTTCTATCTCTTTATTTATGTTCTCTCCACATCCTGACTAATGTTAGGAGGCCGGTACACAGGGTCTTCTTTCCTTTGTGGTTCCTCAATTCTAGCACTCAAATTCTAGCACCTTCTGACTCTAGATCATTTCTTGCTATTGATTTAATTTATTTTCTTACTGACAAGGCAAACCTACCCCCTCTGCCCATCTGCCTGTCCTTTTGATAGGATGTGTACCCTTGCATACTTAGTTCCCAGGCTTGATCTCCTTTCAGCTGAATCTCTGTGATGCCCACAACGCCATACCTGACTATTTCAATCTGCGCTATAAGCTCATTTACATTGGTTCGTATACTGTGGGTATTTTAGTACAACACCCTCAGTCCCGCATTGACTGCCCTCCTTCTCTTATCTACTGTACCTAAAGCCCTTTCCACAACTCTGGTTATTAAATCATTAGAGAAAGTCAGCAGGTCTGGCAGCATCTGTGGAGAGAGAAACAGAAACATTTTGAGTCCAATGACCTTTATTCAGAGCTGATTGCAAAGTTGATATTAATGCTGATGATGGGGAATGTGGAAAAGGAGTGAGTTGGTGTGTGGAAAGGAAACTGGGCAAAGAAATTGGGAATGATATGGGCAGCAGAGGAGATGGCCACCAATGATCAACTAAGGGAAATTGAAGGTGCACAAGATGAGGGAATGAGAGACATTGAGTGGCTTCTCATGGAATGCCTCCAAAAGGAACATCCAGTGGAAGTTGGAAGGAAGTGGAAACCTATAAGAACCTGTGGGGAGTGCAAAAGGTTGTTTGTTTAAGTCCTACTTCAGAGAGTTGCATGTAACAAAATCTAGATTGATACTGCAATGCAGTCACATAGTACAGTACTGAGATAGGGCTGCACCAACAGAGGTGCCATCTGTCAGTTGAGACACAGCGAGAGGATAATGCCATTTTGTAGCACATGTGCAGAGGGAAAAATGGTTTAGTTGATGGACTCTTCATCAGGATCAGTGTCCTTCTCATGCCACACTCTTTCAAAGACAAGCAGGGGCTTTGGCTCTGGTATTCTAATCCATAAAGAACAAAGAAAATTACAGTACAGGAACAGGCCCTTCGGCCCTACAAGCCTGCACCAACACATGTTGTCACAACTAAAACCCCCTACCCTTCTGGGGACCATATTCCTCTATTTCTATCCTATTCATGTATTTGTCGCCCTTTAAAAAAAGCCATTATAGAATCTGCTTCTACTACCTCCCCCGGCAGTAAGTTCCAGGC
This sequence comes from Stegostoma tigrinum, assembly GCF_030684315.1. Taxonomy (NCBI): domain Eukaryota; kingdom Metazoa; phylum Chordata; class Chondrichthyes; order Orectolobiformes; family Stegostomatidae; genus Stegostoma; species Stegostoma tigrinum. The sequence goes on along the minus strand of NC_081386.1, from coordinate 30,952,988 downwards.
ACCCACCACCCTCTGTGTAAAAAACTTGCCTCATACATCACCTTTAAACTTTGCCCCTCACACATTCAACCCATGGCCCCTGGTAACTGACTCATCCACCCTGGGAAAAAGCTTTTGACTCTGTTCATGTCCTTCATAACCTTGTAGACCTCTATCAGGTCGCTCCTCAACCTCTATTCCCTCAGTGAGAACAACCAAAGTTTCTCCAACCTCTCCTCACAGCTAATGCCCTCCATAGCAGGCAACATCCTTGTAAATCTTTTCTGTACCCTCTCCAAAACCACCACGTCCTTCTGGTAATGATGCAACCAGAATTGAACATAATGTTCCAAATGCGGCCTTTCTAGTGTTCTCGCAAACCTGCAACATTACTGGCCAATCTTTAAACTCGATGCCCAGGCTGATGAAGGCAAGCATGCCATAAGCCTTGTTGACTACCTTTTCCACCTGCATTGCCACTTTCAGTGACCTGTGTACCTATACACCCAGATCCCTCTGCCTATCAATTCTCTTAAGGGCTCTGCCATTTACTGTGCATTTTCCACTCATAGTAGACCTTTCCAAATGCATTACCTCACATTTTTCCAGATTAAACTCCATCTACCATCTCTCTGCTCAAGTCAGCAACCGATCTATATCCCACTGTATCCTCTGATAGTCCTCATCGCTATCTGAAATTTGCATCATCTGCAAAGTTACTAATCAAACCAGTTACATTCCCCTCCAGGATAACAAAGTGTGAAGGTGGATGAACACAGCAGGCCAAGCAACATTCCCCTCTGCATCATTTATATATGTTACGAAAAGCAAACGTCCCAAAGCTGATCCCTGAGGAACAGCACTAGTCATAGCCCTCCATTCAAAAACACACCCTTCCGCTGCTACACTCTGTCTTCTATGGCCAAACTAGTTTTGTATCCATCTTGCAAGCTCACCTCTGACCCCATGTGACTTTACCTTCTGTATCAGCTTGCCATGAAGGCATGTACCTCAACCAATACTGGGAGAACACAAACCATCTGATTGTTATCTCTTTGCTGTTGGGTGTAGTTTGCTTTCTGCAAATCATCTGGGATATTACAATAGTGACCACGCTTTCAGTTAACATATTTATTTGTCTTGAGAGTATTTTGCAATGTCCCCAGGCACTATATAAATATAAATTCTTTCTTCACTGGAAAATGGGTGTGAGATTGTGTTATCACCACATGTGCACTTCTGTAACAGGTTGGGACTTGATCTTTAATTCCAGCTCAGATACATTCTAAAAGCTTTGCTTAAACTTAAAAAGTAACTGAGAATTTCCCCACCCATCCCATAAAAGGAGTTGCAAAAGAGATAATCAAACTGTAATTAGTGGGAAGCTAAGTAGTTAGAATCTGGGGCAGTGACAGTAATACTTAAACTGACAATAACATCATTTCATTTAATGTCTCTACCAGAGCTCTGCGAGATTTCAATTTCTAGCCTAAAGTAATGCATGACAGTTCTTTGAAGTGTAATATGGCTACATTAACCATCCACCAGCACAAACTCTTGTTGACTCCACCACTGACACTGTAGCAGCAATGTGTACCATCTACAAGGTGTACTGCAGAAATTCACCATGGTTCCTCAGACAGAATTGACCATCCACTCCTATGACCTCTACCCATGGTCCCCAAAAAGGACATCAGCAGCAGATACATGGGAGCACTGTCAGCTGAAAGTGCCCTTCAAGTCCCACTCCATCCTGACTTGGAAATCTATCATCATCAGTTCACTGCTGCTGGATCGCAATCCTGGAACACATTTCTGAATGTCACTATGAGTCTAACTAACCCCTTTAGAGTACAGCATTTCTAGAAGGCAGCTTACCACCACCTTTGAAGGACATAAATAAATGCTAATCTAGTCAGCTAATGAGCCAATAGCAAAAAATGTTTATTCCTTGCACCGTAATAAACCATGGAGGCTATACTTGATTGAAAGTTTTGACCCTAAAAAGGAATGGAGGAGGCTGAGCTGGGGCTTAAAAATTGTTTATCCTATGTTTTGAGCATGATTCTATCTTGACAAAAAATGTTGAAGCCAATGTTGGAACTGACTGACCAGAGGCTTGTTGTCACTTAAACTCTTCCAGAGAATGGTAAAGAGACTGAGTTACATTTTGGTGTCTCATGCTTCAAGTAACATGCTCTGCTAACATTGAACAGCACCAAGGCACTGATTAGTGCCATTTAAAGGGATATAAACACAGCATGTGAACATATCTGGAGATTTTCTGGGACACTTTCTTCACTAATACTCAAGTAATGTTTATTCTGGAAAGTTCTCCGAGGACTTTGCCTGAAGCAGCGAGGAGTGCGCTGTTTCACGATATTGGACACCTCACCAAGAGAAGAGGCATCGTGTGAAAGGTCCTGTTTGGTCTCGAGGAATGGGAGGAGGACATGAGTTCAGGCAGAGCTGCAGGAGGGAGAGGCAGGCAGGTGAGGAGCGTGAATTCGACTCCTTCTCCAAGCTTCACCCCGAATCTCCTCCACCAGGCTCTCTAGTGTCATAGCACAGAGGCTTTACACCTATTCCTTCAATTCCTGAACCGTCTGCCAATGTCCCAATTAGTGCACATTACCCCTTTACAGAAAGTGGCTACAAGGAATCAGCATCGATTAATGTAGGGAATTTGTGTCTATTCACCAGTTAAATATTAAACTCATCGATTTCTGGCATCTCTGGACAAGTTCAAATAATGCTAACCAGGAATTAGAATGAAAACTGCATGCTAAATTTGGTCTTTGAAGTAGATGTGTCTTATTAGTAGTACAGCTATCTAAACCCTGTTATCACCCTTGGCTCAGTGGCTTAGTGGTTAGCACTGCAGCCTCACAGCGCCAGGGACCTGGGTTCAATGCCACCCTTGGGCAACTATCTGTGTGGAGTTTGCACGTTCTCCCTGTGTCTGTCTGGGTTTCTGCCAGGTGCTCTGGTTTCCTCCCACAGCCCAAGGATGTGCAGGATGGGTGGATTAGCCATGTTAAATTACCTGTAGAGTTCAGGGATGTGTAGATTAGCGGGGTGGCTCTGAGTGGGATGTTCCAAGGGTCAGTGTGGACTTGTTGGGCTGAAGGCCTGTTCCCACACTGTAGGGGTTCTATGATTATCCAGCATTTTCCATTTACAGAGAATCGGATACTGCTGAATTGCAGTCACTGTTTTAGTGCAGGAAATGCAGCAGACAATATGAGCATAACAAGTTCCCACAATGACCATGTGATGAAGACCAAATCATCCATTTTGTGACATTGATTGAGGGATAAAGATTGAACAGGATAACAGGCCAACTCCCCAGCTCTTCTTTGAAGCAGACCATGGGGTCTTTTACAAACACCTGATGATGAGGCAGAGGGGACCTCAGGTTAATGCTTCATCCAAAACCAGCATTTCTGACGGTCGTAGTCATACAGCACAGGAAAGTTCCTTCAGCCCATCGACTCTGCACTGAGTTATTTACACTGACCCCACTTTCCAGCACTTGCTGCATAACCTTAAAGTGTTCATCAGTGATGGCTCAACAGTGCAATACTCCCTCAGCACTGCACTGCAGTGTCAGCACTGATTTTGTCCTCAAACCAAGGAGTTGGCCTTCAACCAGGAAACTGTGGCTCACAGGTGAGAGTGCGAACAACTAATTCACAGCTTTTAGTAAAAATAACCTGCTGTAATTTGAAGGCAAGGTGTCAGAAACCCCTTAGCACATAGTGTAATGTCTATGATCTAATGGCTATTCATCGGGCAGTAGGGTTATACTCCAGATGTTTGCTAGCTTGAGTAAAGTACAAATACTGTTTGTTACACACAGCACTTCATTTTCTTGCTTTTTATTTAAGCCACCACAGATACAGCTGTGTTTGCATATTCCAGCCAGATCCTGCCCCTATCTGATCTCCCCATACTTGGATGTTAACAGGATAATTGAGTTAGAATCGTACTGGAAAGCATGGCAAATTCATTCCCCTCCCTACCCTGAGGCTATTGAGGCCAATTATGTTGCTGGTATCATCATGAGATCAGCACAGACAAACGACCTTGAGTTTTAGCAGGGAGTAGGCAATCCACAAGGCCCCTCCTAATCAGACTGAAAACCAGCAAACAGCAGACCCTACACGCACAGGTAGAGAATGGGCCGTCCAATTGTGGTTCAACATCCACAGAACTGTACCCCTGAGCTCGTCTTTTCTGGAGAAGGGAAATGAAATAAGAATAAAGCAAACTGGGAGCAGTCAACTGGCCCTGGAAGCTACCTATAGCTAAAATTGAAGGAATGATACAAACCAGGCTTGTATATCTGAGTGTGCCGAGGATGATGATTAATCAGATACTTTACCTGAGCCATTCACTTAACATTTCGCCTCCAGGGTTTGAAGAGAGTCCCACCATTGCTAGCTGAATGATTTTAGTCTAAGTAAAACATTCTCCTTCCCCGGACCCACAAGGGTTTTGTTTAAATGATGTGTCAAAGGCATCGTCAGATGGAACTGAATCACAGGGGTCAGAAACAAGGGAAACTGAGAACAAATACCAAGATTGATGGCAAGCACAGTGTTTATGAGTATGTTTCAGCTGATAATAATTCAGTTCTATCACAGTGTCACTCTGAGTCACTGCAGCTCACTGTTTAAACAAAGATGGGAAATGCTAGCAACCAAAGTAAACAGAACAAAAGGGGTTTCAAGTCATCGGATAAACGGGAGAAGGCCATTCAGCCCCTTTAGCCTGTTATAGCATTCAACTCGGCGATGATTGATTTGTACCTTAACAGCACTAAACCTGTAAAAAAAAATCAGGTTTCTTCCAAAGCGAAGGACAGAACTAAACAATGATAAAACTAAAGACTGTGGATACTGGAAATCCAAAACAAAAACAGAACTTGCTGGAGGAACTCAGCAGGTCTAGTAATGTTATTTTTTATTCATTCATTGGAAGACAGCATCACTGAGCATTCATTGTCCAAAGGGCAATTAAGAGTCAAACCACATTCTTATGGGCCTGCAGTCACATGCAGACCAGCCCAGGCAAGGTGGCAATTTCCTTCTCTAAAGGTCATTAAATGAGTCAAAACTTTCCCCCCTGATAATTGGCAATGGCTTCATGGTCATCTTTAGGCTCTTAATTCTGGATTTTTATTGAATTCAAACTCCACTGTCTACCATGGCAGGATTTGAACGTGGCTCCCTCGGACATTACCCAGGTTTCTGGATTAGCAATCCAGCGATAAAACCACTGGGCCACAACCTCCGCTAGCATCACATGGACATCGAGTCACAGAGGTATACAGCACAGAAACAGGCCCCTTGGCCCAAGCCATCCATGCTGACCAGGTTTCCTAAACTGAATTAGTCTCATTTGCCTGTGTTTGGCTCATATCCCTTTAAACCTTTCCTATCTGTGTGCTTATCCAAATGTCTTTTAAATGTTGTAATTGTACCTCCCTCTACCACTTCCTCTGGCAGCTCATTCCACTTACCCATCACCCTCAGTGTGAAAGAGTTGTCCCTCGGGTCCCTTTTAAATCCTTCCCCTCTCACTTTAAACCTAGGGCCTCTAGTTTTAGACTTCCCTATGCTGGGGAATAGACCTTGGCCATTCACCTAGTCTATGCCCCTCAGCCTATTACACTGTAGAGAAAAAAGCCCCAGCCCATCCAGCCTCGCTTTATAACTCAAACCTTCCAGCCTCAGTAACATACTTGGAAATCTATTTTCACCCTATCACCCTTAACATCCTTCTTATAGAAGGGCGACCAGATTGTACGCAGTACTCCAAATGTGGCCTACCAATGTCTTATCCAGCTGTAACATGACATCCAAACCCCTGTACTCCATGCTCTGACTGATGAAGGCAAGCATGCCAAACATCTTCTTCACCACCCTGGCTCCCTTTGACTCAACTTTCAAGGAAATATATACCTGAACCCTTAGGACTCTCTGTTTGACAGTAGCCCCAGGGCCTTATCATTAATTGTGTAAGTCCTGCCCCCTGGTTTCAGTAGAGAGAAAGCAAAGTTAATGTTTCGAGTCCAATGACACTTCTTCAGAACTTAGAACTATATCGAGTTCAGTCTGGACTAGTCATGGACACTTCCCAGTGCCCAGTCTGAAGTATATTCTAGTTTTGGATACTGAACATTGGGTAAAGATGCATTGGGCTTAAAAAGGTGTAACGCAAGAATTCACTAGAATTATACCTGAGCTTAAAGTTTTAAATTAAGCCATTAGGACAATTTACAGAATATCGTTTGTATTTCTGTGAATTTGAAAGCTCAAAGGGTGTCTAGTTGAAGATTTTAACATTGGAATGGAATTTCATAAGGCAATTACAAAGAAACTATTCGCTCTAGTGGTGAAATTGAAACCAAGCAAGTTTCAAATAAGAGCCAGTCTCGGGTGAAAGTGGGAAATTTTCTTTTTCAATTCAAAGTGTTAGCATAACCAGGATCTCTCTTGCTCTCTAAAGGCTGTATGCTGGGGCCATTTGTAAGTGATGGTTTTAGGTGATGATATCAGGGGAGATGCAGCAATGTCCGATAAGTGGATTCATGGTACTGGAAGAACCATGATCTATATAGACAAGCAGGTTCAGGTGGCTGAATGGCCTCCCTGTTCTTATGTTGAAGCCAATTAAATCTATGTAAAAGACACCTGGATGTCTCTAACAGATACAATCCGATAGTAACTTTCTTTAATTGGCCGTCACCCTCGGAACAATCTTTATAGTTATCCTTAATTGACTTTTGCAGGACTGTCAACCCTCACTGTTGTTTGTTTCCTCATATCATTTAAAATAAATGTTTATGAGCAAAAGGAATTTCAAACTCAAAGGCAGAAACCCCACGACACTGCCCCATTGAAAACCAAGGGAACGTTTTTGCGCCAAAACAAATACTCAAATATTTTTGACATCTCTTCCCAGCATGCTGCATGTGAAGGCATGTGTTGTTCTCTACATTTCTTTAATTTTTTCTTTTGAGTTATGAAAGTCAAGTCAGATTGCTGTTTCCCAGCACTGTGTCTCACTGAAACTAGAGCCAGATCTGGAAACAAAGGCAGAGGGCAACACATCCCATCTGATCAAAACGTTCTGACGAAGGGTCACCAGACCCGAAACGTTAACTCTGTTTTTCCCTTCACAGATGTTGTCAAATCTGCTGAGCTTTTCCAGCAACTTTGTTTTTGTTCCTGATTCTCAGCATCTGCAGTTCTTTCCGTTTTGATCAATAATTAGATTGGCGCATTGGACATCCATGTGAGGCTCTCTCATTTGCACTCCCACCAATAAGACTTCAGTCCTACGAAACATCCCTGGAAAACGTGTGTTTAAGTGATACCCAGCACCTAGTAATAAAGTTCTTCTGATAAAACTCTAGGCTTAGCCTAGGTGTTTTCAGTTATTAGATGATGTTTCCACATACTGTCAATAATGTGAGCCTTTGTGTTAAACTTCACTTGTGAAAACTTCCCTTTTTCTAGATGGAAAACTGATAAAACAGGCAAATGAGACGCAAACTGACCCAACTCAACATGTATACTTCAACCTGGAGCACCAGTATGAACTTCCAGATATTATAGCTTGTCCTTCTGGGTTCTGAAAAGGACCTCTCATCTCCTCAAGAAATCTGTTGCTCATTTCTAGTCCCACTCTCCCATAGAAAGAGAGAGATGACTGGTGCTGAGCCTAAAGAGTTACCAAACCTCAGATGAAGGGTGAGGTTGAGAAGGTAGGACCTTCAACCAATGTGGGAACCAAGCCTGAGCTGTTGACGTCACTCAGCATCACAAGCTAGTCATCCAGGCTAACTGAGCTAAATCTAGAAATGAAAGGGAGAGAGGAGACTGAAAGAAAGTGAAGGATGAAAAGAAACAGCAATGTGAAAAGAACAGAGCCACATAGGTGAAAGACTGTGATTCACCCTGAGCCTGTTCAATGGAGTGTGGGAGCGGGCGTGGGTGGAGGATTCTGGTTTTCATTTTAAACATTGTGAGTTTAATAACGTGCAGAGCAAAGCCTTGTCTTTGGCCCAGGGAGTGATTCATGCTGTGGGGTGCTACAATGATGGCCCTCTGCTACAGGCTTCAGCTTCTGTAAGAATGGGAACAGACTGGGTGTAGGGTGTTTCTTCTTTTCCCAGAGAGTATCGCGCCTCTGGAATGTATTGCCAGCTGGTGTGGTTTGGGTGGAATCTTTCAGATTTTGAGTGGAATCTGGACAAATTCCCAACTGCACAAGACATTGCACCATACTTTAGAAACAGGAGTGGGTCACATGGTCATTCAACCCTGCACTGCCATGCAATATAATAAGACTTTGGTTCGGCCACATTTAGAGTACTGTGTACAGTTCTGGCCGCCACATTACCAAAAGGATGTGGATGCTTTGGAGAGGGTGCAGAGGAGGTTCACCAGGATGTTTCCTGGTATGGAGGGTGCTAGCTATGAAGAAAAATTGAGTAGATTAGGATTATTTTCATTAGAAAGACGGAGATTGAGGGGGGACCTGATTGAGGTCCATAACATCATGACGGGTACAGAAAAGGTGGATAGCAAGAAGCTTTTTCCCAGAGTGGGGGGCTCAATAAGTAGGGGGTCATGAGTTCAAAGTGAGAGGAGGAAATTTTAAGGGAGTTTTGCGAGGAAAGTTCTTTACACAGAAGGTGGTGGGTGCCTGGAATGCGTTGCCAGCGGAGCTGGTAGACACAGACACGTTAGCGTCTTTTAAGATATATTTGGACAGGTACATGGATGGGCAGGGAGCAAATGGACACAGACCCTTAGCAAATAGATGACAGGGTTAGACAGAGGATCTCGATCGGCGCAGGCTTGGAGGACCGAAGGGCCTGTTCCTGTGCTGTAATTTTCTTTGTTCTTTGTTCTATAATTATGACTGAGCTTCTCGGATTGCACGTTCCTGTCCACTCCCCATTCCTTTGATTTCCCTGAGCGACCAACAATCCATCTGACCCTGCCATAAATACACTTGATGATGGAACACCCTGAATCCTGTAGGGGAATAAATTCTAAAGATACACAAGCCTTTTGAGACAAGTAATTTCTCTTCATCTCAGCCTTAAATGATCAGATTTTTATCCTAAAACTGTTGCCCCATGCTCTGGATTACCGAGTCTGGTGAAACAAGCTGTCAGCATCTATTCTGCCACATTTCTTGAAGATTGTGTACATTTTAATGGGTATCACCACATCCTTCTAAGCTTCCTAGCGCATAAGTCTAGTTGACTCAGCCTCTCATCCTATAGAGGGAAATGTGTTTGGGACCATAAGACATAAAAACAGTTGGAGGTTATTCAAAGTCTACTTTCCCATTTACTTTCCTTTCTTTTCCCCGTAAGCTTTGATTCCCTTACAGATTTAAAAAAATCTGTCTCTCTCAGTCTTGAATATACTTAATGATCCAGATGCAAAAGCCCAATGGGGTAACGGATCCCACAGAGCCACTACCTTCCGAGAAAAGGAATTCCTCCTTGTCTCCGTCTGAAATGGGCAAACCCTTATTCTGATTTTATGTCCCCTGGTCCTGAGCTCTCCCACAAGGGGAAACAATATCTCTGCATCCACCCTGACAAGTCCCATGAGAATCTTGTCTGGTTGTCCTTGTGTTTTTATTGATCATAATTAAGCATGAACTCCTGGTTTGGGTTTGGTTGCCATGTTTTCTTCTGCCGTTTTGCCTCACCTTGAACTCACATGGTAATGGGAGGGGAGTCCCAGGGATATAGAGGGAGGATGTCTCACCAGGGCTCTCACCATCCTGGCATAAGCCACAACCTGATAGAGCTGCCAGTGTTTTGGTTCCATACTGCTGGTTTTGTCCATCTCATTATTCTGTGTTTTCAAAGTTCACGCAAGTGGCAGCAACTGAAAAGCGTGAACACTTGATGTTCCAACCCTTCCTTCAGGCAGACAAAGTCCTGCCCATAGCAACATTTACCTGGCTACAGTCAATGAATGTAACACAGTGCAGGGACAAAATCTGGGCCCCTTGTTGGTATGTTTATCACATCAGATGGTGCACATACCCACTAAGCAATGGATGAAGATGAAAAGAAAATTGGGTAAGCAACGTAAATACAATAATAGATGAACAGTTCCCAACCAAATTCCTGGGCATCTGGTCACTTGCCACTTTAACTCTACACTCTGACTTTTCTGTCCTCAGCCTATCACATGGTTCCAATGAAGCTCAACAGTAGCTCCAGGAAGAGAAAATCATCTTCCTGTCAATGGAGTGTAAGTTTGCAACGCAGGAGGTAGGGCACCATTAAAAATAGCTGCCGTGATCCATTTCTATAATCAGTGACATTCAAGATGTCTCATTAGCTGAAAAAGTACAAAGAACTACTTCTTAGGAAAGGTCTGAACAGGGAACTTATGTTGAACCGAACCTAGTGTAGGAAGCACTTACCTTCACTTTCACACATGCTTTTTCAACTGACTACTCTGCTGTGGGACAGCATTACTTGTTAGAAGGTCATTTTCAGGAACGATTTATAAGGATGTTACCAGGACTAGAGGGTTTGAGTTGAAAAGAGATGCTGAATAAGCTGGGACTTTTTTTCTCTGGAGTGTATGAGGTTGAAGGGTGGCCTTATTAAGGTTTATAAAATCATGAGGGTTGCAATAAGGCGAACAGCAAAAGTTTTTTTCCCTAGGGTATAGGAGTTCAAAACTAGAGGGTATATTTTTAAGGCAAGAAGAGAAAGATTTGAAAAGGACCTGGGGGCAACCTTTTCACACAAAGAATGGTTTATATGTGGAATGAACTGCCAGGGAAGTGGTAGATGCAGGTACAATTATAACGTTTAAAAGACACTGGACAGGTTTAGAAGGAAAGGGGCCAAGTGCAGGCAAATGAAAAAAGTTTAGTTTGGGAAACTTGGTTGTCATGGACAAGTGGAACCAAAGGGTCTGTATCCCTGCTGAAAGACTATATAGCTGTATGACATTTGGCTTCCACTTTTGCTCTAAAAAATCTTTAAATTCATGCAATGTCTACTGAGCAGTCTGATCCTGCCAGTTATCCAGCTAGATTAGTTTAGATGTCCAAATGTCACATTCTGATTTGAAAGTGACTGTTCAGCATCAGAATGGCCACTACAGCCACAATCAGGGCTGTTCTGCCCTTGATATTAAAACAGCTATTTTTTCAGCGTTTGTTTTGAAAATAAGGAGAGGGAGGGAAGTGGTTAGATGTTGAATTGTCACCATCCTGAAATAATATGAAGACATAATTTGGGCAATCACCAGGTGCTGTTCCAAATATAGGCACTCCCTGGGTTGTGAACAGGTTTCGTTGGTAAGTCTGTTTGCAAGTTGATGTGTGCACAAGTCAGAACACAGTGCATGACCATATAAAGCAGCCATTCGTAAGTATAGAAAATGTTCATATGCTGGGTCTTTAAAATTGTTCCGCTGTATGGAATAGCATTCGTCAGTGTGAATGTTCATAAGCCAGATGTTTGTCAGTTGGGGACCCCCTATAGTTACATGCAGACACAGTACAGCCTTGAGGAGTGGCGAGCGGCATAAATGCAGTGCTCTCTTCAAGGCACCTTTCAGACTTTTGGCCTAATAATTCAAATACGCAACTTTATATCTAATCCAACACTCATGTTTCCCCGAACAGTGGGTGTTGTTCCCTGTTTCTGCTCTAATAATTTAACTTCCGGCCCCAACTTTTGCTCCTCTACCAACTTGTTTTCTGTCTTTCACCATCACCCCTTTTGTCATTTATTCTATCCTTATCTTCCATCCTCACAACATTCCTCTCTCCCTGTCTCTCTACTTGCCAATAATATGTAAAACCTCTAACTCCTTCCCATCCTGATGAAACGGCATCAAACAGAAACATGAACATTATCTTCCCTCCCCGAGACTCTGAATGTTTGCAGCATTTTCTCTTTTAATTACAGACTCCAACACCTACAGTATTTTATTTCAGCAATGTTTCAACGACTGCTGAGATAACAAGGTCTAGAGCTGGATGAGCACAGCAGGCCAAGCAGCATCAGTGGAGCAGGAAGGCTGATGTTTTGGGCCTAGATCCTTCTTCAGAAGAAGGGCCTAGGCCCGAAACGTCAGCCTTCCTGCTCCACTGATGCTGCTTGGCCTGCGGTGTTCATCCAGCTCTACTCCTTGTTATCTTAGATTCTCCAGCATCTGCAGTTCCTACTATCTCTGAAACAATTTTAACCCCTCTTTCAACAACTGTTCATTGTTCTAACAAGTTGGAACTGCCTGGAATTATCCTTCTCTGTCCTAGAATGACCGAGTGAGATCCATTATGTTCAGTTTCAGGTTATGAGCTTGTTTTGATAATTGAAGGGAAGGTGGAAGAGGGAAGAAAGACACTGTTTCAATAATATTTTCTTCATCCCAAGTAAACTGTTCCACAGCCAATGAGCTACTGTTGAAATGTTAGTGTGGAGGTTTCTTTACGAGACTCATTTTTGCTCAGCCCCATGGATTATAAAAATACCTTAAAGCTAATGAGGTACTGCAAATGAATAGTCACCATTGAAATGTGGAAAATGCAGCACACAATTTGAGCACAGCAAGATCTCACAATTAACAATATTATAGTGATCAGATTTTGCTGAGATGTTGGTTAGAAAAGAAAGAGGAATTATATTTACATAGTGTTTTTCAAGGTCACCAGGTATCTCGGTGTGTTTTTCAGCCACTGTACTACTTTTGAGGTGTAGTCACTGCTGTACTTCCGGAAACATGGCAGCCAGTTTGCTCATAGCAAAGGCTCACACACTGAAATGCGATATTGACCAGATCATGGCTCTGCTACATCAAAATCCTGGAATTGCCTCCCAACCAGAATTACGTGTGTACTTAACACCATGGTATGCAGCTGTTCAAGAAGGAAGCTCACCACCACCTTCTCAAGGGTAACTAGGGATGGAAAATAAATGCCAGCCCAGCCAGCGACGCCCACTTCCACAAGTGAATAAAATATATCTATCTTTTGTGATGATGACCAGGACTTCCAGGGGAGGCGATGGCCCAGTGGTTTTATCACTGGCCTGTCAATCCAGAGGCCCAGGCAACATTTTTGTGGGGACCGGGGTTCAAATGGTGCAATTTGAATTCAATAAGCATCTGGAATTAAGAATTTAATGATGACTGTGAATCCATTGTTGATTGTTGGAAAAAACCCATCTGGCCCACTAATGCCCTTAGGGAAGGAAACTGCCATCCTTACTTGGTCTGAGATAATAAAATGTGAGGCTGGATGAACACAGCAGGCCCAGCAGCATCTCAGGAGCACAAAAGCTGACGTTTTGGGCCTAGACCCTTCATCTAGACCCTTCACTCTGATGAAGGGTCTAGGCCCGAAACGTCAGCTTTTGTGCTCCTGAGATGCTGCTGGGCCTGCTGTGTTCATCCAGCCTCACATTTTATTATCTCGGATTCTCCAGCATCTGCAGTTCCCATTATCACTTACTTGGTCTGGCCTACACGTGACTCTAGACCCACAGCGATGTGGTTGCCCTCTGGGCAACTAGGCAGGCACAATAAATGCTGCCTAACCAGCAACACCTTCATACCGTGAATGAATAAAGGAAAAAAAAATTAGTATGGCTGAGGACCAGAGCAACAGAGTTTTGTTTGAACTCAGGGTTATGAGGGGTGGAAAACAGATAGGTGCAGGGACAGGAAGAGAGGAGGCTGCGAAAGGATTGAGACACGCAAAGAGAGTGAGTAAAGAAATGGCAAATGGAATAATTTTGGGAAAGTGTGGAATTTATGCACTTAGATGGGAATAACAGAAGCATAGACTATTTTCTAAAAGGGCAAAGGCTTCAAAATCTGAAGTACAAAGGAGCTTGGAAGTCTTAGCTAAGGTTAAGTCTCTTAAGGTTAACATATAGGTTCAGGTGACACTTAGGAAGGAAAATGCAATGATAGCATTCATATCAAGAGGGCTCGAATACAAGAGCAGAAATGTTACTGCTGAGGATGTATAAGGCTCTGATCAGACCGTATTTAGGATATTGTGAGCAGTTTTGGGCCCCACATCTAGGGTAGGAAGTGCTGGTGATGGAGGGAGTCCAGAGGAGGTTTGCAAGAACGATCCGAGGGATAAAGGACTTGTCATATGACGAGCAGTTGAGGACTCCGTACTCAATGGAGTTCAGAAGGATAAGGGGGATCTCATCGAAACTTAGAGAATACTGAGAGGCCTGGATAGAGTGGACGTGGAGAAAATGTTTCCAGTAGTAGGAGAGACTATGACCCAAGGGGACAGCCTCAGAGTGAAGACAAACCGTTTTATCTGAGATGAAGATAAAGTTCTTCAGCCAGAAGGTGGTGAATCTGTGGAAGTCATTGCTGCAGAAGGCTGTGGAGGCCAAGTCAATGAATGTATTTAAGACTGAGATAGACAGGTTCTTGATTGGCAAGGGGATCCACAGTTACTGGGAGAAGGCAGGACAGTAAGGTTTAGAATTGCATCCTTTGTGATCAAATGGTGGAGCAGAGCAACAGGCTGAATGGCCTAATTCTGTTCGAATATCTTACCATTGAAGACCAGAGGGTGCTTGGGAGGTCATCAGAGTAGTCAAGTATGAATGTAACAGAATTCAGCCTGAGTGTTTCTGCAGCAGATGAGTTCTGATGAAGGGTCTAGGCCTGAAACATCAGTCTTCCTGCTCCTAAGATGCTGCTTGGCCTGCTGTGTTCATCCAGCTCTACACCTCGTTATCTCGGATTCTCTAGCATCTGCAGTTCCTATTACCTCTGAGGTAGAAGTGAAGTTGGCCAATGTCACAAGGACAGAAGAAGCCAGTTCTAGAACATTGTGGTCAGATGTAAATGTTCATCACCAGTTATATGCATATCCTGTTGAGCGCTGATGAAGCTGGTTCCCAGCTGCTAGCTTTAGACAGGTTTTAACTAGTTTTTGGCCTGTTTACGAAGAGTAGGCTTGAATTTTAACATGCAGATTGATTGTGTTGAAAAAAGGAAGAAAGACTTACATTTATGTAACACCTTTCACAATTTTGGAGTAATGCCAAGCAGATTTAAAGTGATGTTACCTTTGAAGTGTAGTCCTCATGTGTCTTCAGTTGTGGGAATCATGGCAGCTACATATTACACAGTAAGATCCCACAGACGAACGATCTTACAAAGATCAACTGACTGAGTTTTCTGGTGCTGATTGTGGGCTAAAACGGACACCTGCTGATAGAAGTGCAAAGGAATTCAACAAAATCAGGCTGCAGGATTTTGAATGCCAACTCAAGTCAGATTCACTTAGACATCTTCCCCCACCAACTCCCCCCCGCAAACAGAACTTCATAGTGTGGGACTTAAACCTTCTGCTTCACACCTGGAAATGTTTCCTACAGAGCCACAGTTAATGTCACTGGTTAAGTAATGACAGAAATTGCTGGGACTGGTCTCTGGAGCAGGTCAGGAAGGATAAAGGGTAGGTGACATTCTATTTTTAAAAAACGGATTTTAAAAATGTTTCTTGACATGCATTGTGAAATAATTGCGTAGGTTTAATTGAGATTTAGAAATACATCCATCTGTACTATCAAAAATACATCTTGTGGAAAATTACCAACTAAAAATTGGAAAAATGAGTTTTGTTTGATACTTGATTTCTGTCTGGAATTATAGAAATGTGGTAAAAGGAAAGGCAACAAACATAAGTTTTGTGTATGAAAGAGAGAAAAGAGCATATAGTGTGTGAATTTACTGGAATTTTGGCTTGTTTAGTCATAAAGCAGAGGGAGAGTTGAGCTGATACTGGGGCAGCTGCTGTAAGCAGCATTCTGTGCTGAAGCAAGAGAGACAGAAATAAACTCCAGTATACCACTGACACAAACAGAAGGAGAAACTTGAAAGGCTCACGCTTCTTTTTAAAAAAAAAGACCTGTGATGACTAAAACACAAATCAGAATGGATGTTTATCGTGTGACGTTTATCTGCGGTGAGGCGGCTCTTAGAAAAGCAGGCTGAGGAGAACTTAAAGCAACCACTTCTGCTCCAGTTAAAATATACCAGCAGAAGATCAGCATTTAGCTCAAGTGACGTATATTTTGGTGAGTAATGCGAATTCTTTGATTGAATACCATTAAAGGGTAGGATGATTTCCTGGCATTTAGAATCATTTTAAAGCCAGCAAACATTAACTTTCCTCTCTGTGCGTTTGTGTGTGTGTGTGTGTGTGTGTGTGTGCATTTAACCCACTGTTTATTTAACTACTGCTTACAGGAAGCCTATTTTAAAAGATTTACAGCTTGTTTTTCTATTTCATAGACTAACTGTCTCAAATGGTTGGTGTTTCTTTCTCTTCAAGTGTCCCTTAAACCAAATACATATTTATCAGCTTGACTCCGTTGATAATGTTCCTGCCTTCTGAGTTCAAATACATCTTAAAATGTACATCCACAATCTACACTCAAAAGGGGAGGTAGTAGAGAACAGATCCTGTTTCTGGAATAATCCCCAATGTCAGGATAATGTTAAATAGAATGAAATCTGGGTCTGCAATTAAAAGCTAGTCTGATAGGGATTGTGTACCAATTAAATATATTTTAAAAATCATGTTCACTAACATTTTTTAGGGTAGGAAATCTGCCATCCTTACGTGGTCTGGCCTACATGTGACTCCAGACTCCACAGTCTCTTAACTGCCCTCTGAAATTGGCTAGCAAGCCACTCAGTTTAAGGGCAATTATGGATGGGCAATAAATACTAGTGTTGACAGGGAAGACCACATCTCATTAAATAATTGTTTAAAATATAGACCGCTACTTTGAGGTAGTACTGAGGGAATGTTGTACTGTAAGAGGTAAAGTCCATCATATCAATGTTAAACTAATCCTCGCATCTGACTTGTTCTAAAAATATAGAAGATCTAAGCTGATAGATCAGGGTATTCCTATGGTGCTGCCCTGTGTAAACTTAAATTAAAGCATGCCTCAATCTCTTAGAATTATTCCCAGATTAATAACAACATGCAGTTATTTTTATTTTAATGGATCAGGACCAGCATTTGCTGTCCATTCCGAATTGTCCCTGAACTAATTGGTTTGGAAGGCCTTTCCAGAGTGCAACCACATAGCTCTGGGTCTGGAGTCACAAGCAGGCCAGACCAGCTGAGGGCTTTCTTCCTGAAGGGATCCAAACTAATCTTTACATAATAAATCAATGGTGGTTATATGGTCAGCAACACTGAGACCAGTATTGTATTCCAACTGTTGTAAATGGAACTTGAACCCATAACCCTACAGCATGGAACTACTCTCTAATTTACTAACATTACTACCAAAACATCCTTCTCCCTGGCAGAATTCATTAGCCAAATGACAAAACGGTGAGTCCTGACACAACGTGATAGAGCACTCCAATGACTCTTTGTTCAATATATAAACGATTGTTGCTATTCAGACGAAAAAAATCAAGATAATTCACTTCCTGATTTTTAGTTATCCTTTCAGTCATTAATTGATCAAGCTTAGCACTGAATTAGGAAGAGACTTTATCTCAAAGGCTGTTCATAAGGCTTTAGATCAGGTCTGGAGGAGATTTACGAAGATGTTGCCTGGATGAGACATTTCAATTTGGTGGAAGGGTTTGAATCATTAGAACATTAGAATCATTTCGGGCAGCTCGGTGGCTCAGTGGTTAGCACTGCAGCCTCACAGCGCCAGGGGCCCGGGTTCGATCCCGCCTCGGGCGACTGTCTGTGAGGAGTTTGCACATTCTCCCCGTGTCTGTGTGGGTTTCCTCCGGGTGCTCCGGTTTCCTCCCACAGTCCAAAGATGTGCAGATTAGGTGGACTAAATTGCTAAATTGCCCGTAGTGTTCAGGGGTGTGTGGGTTATAGGGGGATGGGTCTGGGTGGGATGCTTCAAGGGGCGGTGTGGACTTGTTGGGCCAAAGGACCTGTTTCCACACTGTAGGGAATCTAATCTAATCTAATCTAGTGGTATTAAATCACTGAACTGCTAATCCATGGGATGAGGTAATGTTCTGGGGATCTAGGTTCGAATCCTGCAATGATGGAAATTGAATTCATAAAAATTTCTGGAATTAAGAGCCTAATGATGACCATGAAACATTTTGTCAGGAAAATTCCATCTGATTCAGTAATGTCCTTTAGTGAAGGATACTGTTATCCTTAGCTGCTCTGTCCTCCACGCGACTCCAGACCACAGCAATGTGGTTAACTCTTAACTGCCCTCCTGGCTACTAGGGATGAGAAATAAATGCTGGCCAGCCAGCGATGTCTTCAACCTGTGAATTCATTGAAAAAAAATCTTCTGCTAAAGAACACGCATTGTTGTTTCACCAGACGTTTGATATGATTGACATACTCACTATCAATAGGAGAGCATCACACCCACTAATAGAATAGATCTTGGAACAATAGAAATAGAGGGCATTTGGTCCTTCATGTCTGTGCTGACCCCTTGAAAAAATAGCCATGCTCAGTTCCACACTCCTGTTCTTTATCTATAAGCCTGTATGTTCGTCAAGTACAAGTCCTTTTTCAAAATGACTCATTGAAGCTGAAATATTGTAACAAGGTCAGTCAGCTGGACATCATAGAAATGAGTTCTGTAATTGGGGCTGTTAATCTGGCGCAATCAGGGAGCTCTGGCTGAAAATAAAAGGTTGCGTGTCACAAGAATTGTTCATCTGTAAACAAAGGGTGACTTGGTGATGGGATACCGGCTTTTGTGGAGTTATTACAGAAGCAGCTTATGCCACCTTTTTAGACAATTCTCTAAATAGCAACAGGTTCTGCACCTCTGTCCTTGCAATCGTTAGCTGCTGATTTCAGACCCACTAAAGAGGGAATAATTTACACTATTGAAATCTATCAGCGTCTCAAGAATTGCTGTTAAGCCACCTTTTAACCACTTCTGCTCTGAGGTAAATCGTTCTAATGATTCAAACCCTTCCACCAAATTGAAATGTCTCATCCAGGCAACATCTTCGTAAATCTCCTCCAGACCTGATTTAAAGCCTTATGAACAGCCTTTGAGATAAAACCTCTTCCTAATTCAGTGCTAAGCTTGATCAATTAATGACTGAAAGGATAATTAAAAATCAGGAAGTGAATTATCTTGATTTTTTTCGTCTGAATAGCAACAATCGTTTATATAGTGCCCTTCAGATGACCAAACAAGCCAGAAGGAGCAGTGTGAAACCAAAGGGGAGTAGAGAAAACGCTAGGTGAAATCACCAATGGCATGTTTTCAGGGATGGATGCAAAGTGAACAGAGATTTCAGGATAACACAGCGGGCCAGGCAGCATCAGAGGAGCAGGAAAGTTGACGTAATGGGTCGGGACCCTTCTTCAGAAAAGGAAGAAGGATCTCGTCCTGACACAGTAGCTTTCCTGCTCCTCTGATGCTGCCTTACCTGCTGTGTTCCTTCAGCTCCACACTGTGTTGTCTCTGACCCCAGCATCTGCAGTTCTTGCTATCTCCAAGAGATTTCAGGGAGATTTCTACAATGTCTGTTCATGACGTCTGGAGATTTTGAACCTGATAATCAAATAGATGAAGGGAAAACATACATTAGACCAGAGCTGGTAGAGTGAAGCATGCATTATCAGAATGAAGTACATAAGAAATTGGAGCAGAAGTAGGTCATATGTCCTTTCGTACCTATTCTATCATTCAGTAGATCAAGAATGATTGGACTGTGCTCTTAGCCCACTTTCCTGCCTGTCTCCTGTCAAGAGTTAAAATTGCAGGTCTCGTTAAGGCTTAAATAGTCCAGCTCCAGATCTGTTTGATATATGGTGAAGCTCATTGGGTTTTGGTATGTAAGAACTGAATCTTCTGGGTAGGGAAAGGGCACAGACAGAAAAGACAGAAACTGATGTTTGCACTAAACTATAAATTTACAATAAAACCGTTGCTAATCTTTGAAAGTTTTTTGCTGCCAATTCAACTTCTACAAATTGGTAGTCTGAATCATCTCTCATCGTTCTCAATTCCCTTTCAGAGCAGAAATCTGTCTAACTTAGCCTCAACCATATTCAAAGGACTGGAGAGAATCATAACAATTAAGATTGTTTGAGACTGTGAATTTCAGGACAGTAACAAGGATTATAAATTCAATGCACAAGGATTTAGGGATTTAGATGAGGTCAGAGGTGGATGGGAGATAGGTATCTAAGACCTTGGGTAGAAGATGGTAGGAATTGAAAGATTTGGCTGCATGGGAAATTACATTAAGCTGTCAATTTCACTCAACACATATTTCAACAGAACTAACCCATAGCGTTGAAAATAGGAATGAAATGTTTGAATTAAACAACATTACTCCAGTAGGGAGCAACAATATAACTAAATTGTTTTGGGGACATTTTCTTTACTTAAAAAAAGTAATGATGACAGTCAGTATCCTGGAGATAAAAGTCTTTGAACAGCCGCATTAATAAAAGTAAGAGTGGGCAAGAGAGAACATTCATCTCAATGCCCAACACTGTCCATTAGTGTGGTCACCTCTGTAGACTACCTTTCATGTTGTATGGCTGTGATGAGTAATGGCTTTAAAAAGACCAAAGCTTAGTTACATAGTCTTTTTCTTCAGTCTGTTTTAAAAGAGTTTTTTGCTTTTGCTAAGGCTTAATAAGGAAGTATGAAGATGACACCCTGGGACCCAACTTTATCTTCTTTTATCCCCAAAATTTAACTAATTAAATCTGCAATAGAATTAAGGCATCTCATTAACAGGCTTGAAAGTTGTTTAGGATAATGCTTTGGATATATATTGAGTGTCGATAAAATGAACTGCCTGCTGAAATCACAAACACTTTGTCTAAATTTTGTCCTGTCTGCGCCTCCATTATTTGTTGAAACTGCCTCCAGTGAAGCAGAGAGCAGTCTACGTATGCCACAGACATTGCATAACTGGCAAGCCAAGGGTTTTGGGAACTCACCCTCATATCTGACTACCTTGTTGCAGGATTGGAACCATTTCTGGAAGTAAGGCTGAGTCAGCCAATAGACAATCTAGGATAAACCTCATTTTTTAAACCAAAAGGTATGGTGAAAATGAAGAATTTGCTAACGGCCATTGGTAAAAGTGCATTTCAGGCGAAGTTAAATAAGAACTTTAAAGAGAAAGACAAGCTGATAGAGTGAGATGAAGTGTGGTGGGAGGAGGCTAGTATAAAACAAACACTAGTTGGCTCAGTTGAACACATTTTCTGGTTAAAAGATGTTTCCCCTCAATTGCTAGTTGAATTTAATTGTGATCATCTGGGATTTATGTTTCCTACTTTTGGTGCCACAGTCCAGCAGGAAGGAGAAGTGAGAATAGAACTGGAAAGAGACAGAAAAGCAACAAGTAATGCAAATGATTTGCCTGCAATCCCTGCAAACTGAAATATCTGGGATTCGAACGTGTCCAGGCTCATTTGAAATGAAGGAGTTAGCTTGTTGTGGCTTGACCGAAACCTAACAATTGCCAGCCACTTTATTGAATAGGTACCTACCTTCTTTCTTGTAAGATGTTTTGCGAAAGATTGGCTTGGTTCACTGGATTGACTGAAATGCCAGCAACCAAAACATATTTTTCAACACACAGCAGCCCGGTGTTATTGGCATGATGTACAGTGAAAGCCAGAATTTAAATATTACCATTCACACTAAAATCACACAGTGGACCAATTAGTTCTTACTGGTTGACTGTTTTGGATATGGAGAAGAGCAATGATAGATCTGAAAAAGGTAAACAGATTCAAGTATTCATGAGACTAAGCTATGACCGCTTAACCTACAACCTTTAGTTAATTAATTGTATGTTATTCACAAAGATCTTCTCTAATATCTGAAATAGTGACACAATTCATTTAACCCCCTCCCAATTACATTAGTGACATATTTATGTCACTACATATAGATTTTTCTGTGATGGATATAACTTGACAGGCTAGGAAATCCTTGAGCCCTGTAGAAGCTGGGAAATCTGAATCAAAGGAGAAAATGTTGGATTTGCACAATAGGTCCTGCAATGCCAATGGAATTCAAATAGAGTTAGTGTCTCAAGTCAATGAGTACTCATCAAAACTTTCCTTTCCCACAATTGTTTCAGAGTAAGGAAGGTTACTGAACCTTAAAATCACAAAGTGTGGACTTGAGAAAAGATAACAGGGAGAGGTTCAAAGTTAGCCGCTCTTTCTAAAGGATGTGAGTTTGCTCGCTGAGCGGGAAGGTTAGTTTTCAGACGTTTGGTCACTTTTTTTTAATTTGACAAAATATACTTTATTCATAAGATGTACAAAAAAAAAACATATTTACACACCTACCCAGTCATGCAAGCCGCTCCGGGTTACCCAGGGGCTACATACACCAACTAAAGGAAAAAAAAACAAAGAAGAAAAAAAAAAGCAAAGAAAATACCCAGCAGTCATCTCCCCGCACAGTCCCCGTTGGCCCCCTGACCAGTTGGGGAAGGAACCAGCTGGGCCCAGTTACCAGATAGGGCCTTTTTTTTTTAGAGATAATGGGAACTGCAGATGCTGGAGATTCCAAGATAATAAAATGTGAGGCTGGATGAACACAGCAGGCCAAGCAGCATCTCAGGAGCACAAAAGCTGACGTTTCGGGCCTAGACCCTTCATCAGAGAGGGGGATGGGGGGAGGGAACTGGAATAAATAGGGAGAGAGGGGGAGGCGGACCGAAGATGGAGAGTTAAGAAGATAGGTGGAGAGAGTGTAGGTGGGGAGGTAGGGAGGGGATAGGTCAGTCCAGGGAAGACGGACAGGTCAAGGAGGTGGGATGAGGTTAGTAGGTAGCTGGGGGTGCGGCTTGGGGTGGGAGGAAGGGATGGGTGAGAGGAAGAACCGGTTAGGGAGGCCGAGACAGGTTGGACTGGTTTTGGGATGCAGTGGGTGGGGGGGGGGGGGGAAAGAGCTGGGCTGGTTGTGTGGTGCAGTGGGGGGAGGGGATGAACTGGGCTGGTTTAGGGATGCAGTAGGGGAAGGGGAGATTTTGAAACTGGTGAAGTCCACATTGATACCATATGGCTGCAGGGTTCCCAGGCGGAATATGAGTTGCTGTTCCTGCAACCTTCGGGTGGCATCATTGTGGCAGTGCAGGAGGCCCATGATGGACATGTCATCAAGAGAATGGGAGGGGGAGTGGAAATGGTTTGCGACTGGGAGGTGCAGTTGTTTGTTGCGAACTGAGCGGAGGTGTTCTGCAAAGCGGTCCCCAAGCCTCCGCTTGGTTTCCCCAATGTAGAAGAAGCCGCACCGGGTACAGTGGATGCAGTATACCACATTGGCAGATGTGCAGGTGAACCTCTGCTTAATGTGGAATGTCATCTTGGGGCCTGGGATGGGGGTGAGGGAGGAGGTGTGGGGACAAGTGTAGCATTTCCTGCGGTTGCAGGGGAAGGTGCCGGGTGTGGCTGGACGAGGGGGTTCATACGGTGGTCTTTCCCCACCGTGCCTTGGCGGCGGCTGCCCCAATCTTTAGCGCGTCCCTCAGCACGTAGTCCTGGACCTTGGAGTGCGCCAATCTGCAACACTCGGTCAAGGTCAGTTCTTTCAGCTGGCAGACCAGCAAGTTGCGGGCAGACCAAAGAGCGTCTTTCACCGCATTGATGGTCCTCCAGGCGCAGTTGATGTTGGTCTCGGTGTGCGTCCCAGGAAACAGCCCGCAGAGCACGGAGTCCCGCGTCACGGAGCTGGTTGGGACGAACCTCGACAAACACCACTGCATCCCCTTCCAGACCTCCTGCGCATAGGCACACTCCAGAAGGAGGTGATCGACAGTCTCGTCCCCCCTGCAGCCGCCTCGAGGGCAGCGTGTGGTGGCACAGAGATTCCGGGCATGCATAAAGGATCTCACTGGCAGAGCCCCTCTCACCACCAGCCAAGCAATGTCCTTGTGCTTGTTTGAAAGTTCTGGCGATGAGGCATTCTGCCAAACGACTTTGGCAGTCTGCGTGGGGAACCACACGACGGGATCCACCCTCTCCTTTTCCCGAAGGGTCCCGAGGATACTACGTGCTGACCACTGCCTGACGGCCTTGTGGTCAAAGGTGTATCCTTTCAAAAATTTCTCCACGAAGGACAGGTGGTACGGAACGGTCTAACTACTCGGAGCGTTCCGCGACAACGAGGCCAGGCCCATCCTTCGCAACACCGGAGACAGGTAGAACCTCAGTAAGTAGTGACACTTGGTGTTTGCGTACTGAGGATCTACGCACAGCTTGATGCAGCCGCACACAAAAGGTAGCGGTCAGGGCGAGGGTGGCATTCGGTATGTCCTTTCCCCCCATATTCCAGGCCTTTGTACATGGTGTCCCTGCGGATCCGGTCCATCCTCGAGCCCCAAATGAAGTGGAAGATGGCCCGGGTGACTGCAGCGGCGCAGGTCCAGGGAATAGGCCAAGTCTGCGCCACATACAACTGTACCGAAAGCCCCTCGCACCTGACAACCAGGTTCTTACCCGCGATGGAGGGGGACCGGAGCGTCCACCTGCCCAGCTTCTGCTTCAATTTGGTGATACGCTCCTCCCAAGTCTTAGTGCACGCCCCAGCTCCACCAAACCAAACACCCAACACCTTCAGGTAGTCTGTCCTGACAGTGAAGGGGATGAAGGAGCGGTCATCCCAGTTCCCGAAGAACATGACCTCGCTCTTACCCCTATTGACTTTGGCACCCGAGGCCAGTTCAAACTGGCCGCAGATGTCCAATAGTCTACTCACCGACCAACGATCGGTGCAGAAGACGGCGACATCGTCCATGTACAGGGAGGTCTTGACCTGAAGGCCTCTGCCGCCTGGGATAGTCACGCCCTTCAGGCTCACGTCCTTCCTGATGGATGTGGCGAAGGGCTCCACACGGCACACGAACAAGGCAGGAGAGAGCGGGCAGCCCTGCCTGACTCCAGATCTGACAGGAAAACTGTCTGATTCCCACCCGTTGATCGAGACTGCGCTAACGATGTTGGCGTAGAGCAGCCGGATCCAATTACGGATGCCCTCCCCGAACCCCAATTTGGAGAGGACGTCCCTCATGTAAGCATGAGAGACCCTGTCGAAGGCCTTCTCCTGGTCCAGGCTGACGAGGCAGGTGTCCACCCGCCTGTCCTGTACGTAGGCGATCGTATCCCTGATGAGCGCGAGGCTCTCAGCGATCTTCCTGCCTGGCACAGCACAGGTTTGGTCAGGGGGAATCACCGACTCCAGGACAGCCCTGACCCGGTTGGCTATGACCTTGGCCAGGATTTTGTAGTCCGCGTTCAATAGTGAAATGGGACACCAATTCTTAATTTCTTCCCTCTCCCCCTTCCTCTTGTAAATGAGGGTGATGATGCCCTTCCTCATGGACTTGCACATTTCCCCTGCCCGAAGCGCACTATCGTACACCTCCAGCAGGTCCTGGCCGACCAGGTCCCACAGAGCGGAATACAGCTCGACCGGTAAGCCGTCGCTTCCGGGAGTCCTATTCCTCTGCAAGGACATGAGGGCTCTGGCCAGCTCGTCCAGGGATATCGGCTGGTCCAGCCACTCCCTCGTGCCGTCGTCTAAGACCTCCGTGATAGACGACAGGAACGACTCAGAAGCCGTGCTGTCCGTGGGCTTCGTGTCGTACAGTCCGGCATAGAAGGATCTGCTGATCCTCAAAATGTCGGGCCAAGACGACATCACCGAGCCCTTTTCTGGAGTCGTGACAGCTTTCCCCACCTCTCTCTTGCCTTCTGAACACCCATGAGGACAAAGAACCTCTTGATGTTCTCCTTCACCATCTCCCACCAGTTGCCCAGAGACTCAAAGAGGGGTTTCACGGTTCTCCAATCGACGTTCTCTGGGGTCAACTGAGTCGTGTTGAGCTTCCACGTCCCCTTGCCGGCCGGCTGGTCGTCCTGTAAGTGACAGTCGGCCAGCAGGAGGCAGTGGTCAGAGAAGAACACCAGCTCGACGCCGGTGGACCTGACTGAGAACGTCCATGACACAAACAGGAAGTCTATCCTTGAGCGGATAGACCCGTCTGGCCGCGACCAGGTGTACCTCCGCTGAGCAACAGTCATTATCCCCCGACCAGATGGAAGGCCCACAGGTCCAGGTGCCGGACCATTTCCCGTACCTGCCGAGGTGCGGTATCCCGCACTCCTGCAGAAACAGGAGGTCCGTCTTGATGGTGGTTAGGTAGGCCAACGTGGACACACATCTTGCAGTTGACATGACGCTGCGCACATTGATGCTCGCAACTCGTACCCCCATTGTGGGCAGTGACCGCAGTACCCTCCCCAAGTCCAAGGTCTAGCCCCTCCATCTGTCCCTTCATGCCCATTGCCCGGTCTAACTGCTGGACGCTCTCCGGGCTGAGGAAACCGTCTGTGTTGCCTTCTGGGTAGCATCCCCCCGTCGGGGGTGCGGACGCAGGAGGGTCCGGCTCTGGGTCAGGCTGGAGACGCGCTGTTTCCTCCTTCCCGCCTGGAAGTTCCGGGCGGCCCTCCAGTGCCCCAGCGGCACTTGACTGGGTGTCGGAGTGAGCCTCAGGACGCCTCCCGTCACCTGGAAGCGTGGTGCTGCTTTCCTTCTCCCTCGAGACCTTTAACTTCTGCTTTGGGCGGGCCCCCTCCGAATCCCCCTCGTCAGAGGAGCTCTTATAGCCCCCCTGTAGCTGCCTCTTCCCGCCTGATGGTTGCGGTTCCTGGGCCCGTCGACGCACCTTCCTCCTCGCTTTCTGGACCGTCGACCACTCCCCTGGGTCGTCTGTCGCCGCCTCCATTGGCTCCGGGTTGTCGGGGGGGATCGGAGCCTGCAGGGGCGCTTTGCTGGCCTCGGGCCCATCCTGCGGGGCTGGGCCCTCCTGCACGGCCTGGCCCTCCTGCACATTAGTGGGGTCCTTGCTGGGCCCTGGTGCCTTCCTCTCCTCCAGGGGGGCTGGCCCCGCATTTCCCCTGCCGGCGACCTGGGCGTAGGTGGTACCCCGCCGCGGGCATGCCCTATAGAAGTGGCCCGCTTCCCCGCAAAGGTTGCAGCTTCTCTCTTGTGGGCAATTCTTTGCAAGGTGTCCCTCCTCCCTGCAGTTCCTGCAGATGGTGGCTTTGCAGTCGGCCGCCACGTGACCTGACCCACCACAGGCATGGCAGACTTTCGGTTGCCCTGCGTAGGCCAGGTAGCCTTTGCTCCCGCCGATCGCGAAGCTGGACGGTGGGTGTATGACGTTCCCGTCCGCGCCCATCCTCAGCGTCACCTTGACCTGCCTCTTACTGGTCCAGATGCCAAAGGGGTCCATGATGTCAGTTAGGTCCCCTTCCACCTTCACGTACCTTCCAAGGAAGGTCAGGACATCAACTGCTGGCACATCCGGGTTGTACAGGTGTACAGTCACCAGACGGCTCCTCTGCGCTGGCATCACAAACAGCGGGACAGCGGTCAATACAGAGAGGGGGCCCTCACCTCCTTTCTCCTTGAAAACCTCCAGGAAGCGCTCGCAAAGCTTGGTACTCCTGAAGGTCACATCGTAAAAACCTCCTCCAGGGACATCCTGCAGGCAGGAAATGGCCGCAGCAGCGAACCCGCAACAGTCCGACAGGACTCTCTTCACAAAGAGGGTGCGGTCCACAGGTGCACCTTCATCCACCTTCTTCACGGAAACACAGATGGTGTTCCTGACCCCCGGACCTGGGGCACGAGCACTTGCCGCAACCATCGTTGCAGGTTGGCTGCTCCCCTGAACCAGCGTTAGGCCGAAACCAGTATTAAGATCCACTGGTCGCAAGGGTGCGCAGCCAACCCGACGACTTCCTTTCACCTCCAACACAGCACTCTCCACCTCTCAGTCCACAAGAGAGTGGGTCATAATTTGTTCCAGATGTAAGCAGGTTCACTGAGCTTGAAGGTTTGTTCCCAGATGTTTCATCACCATTCTAGGTAACATCAACAGTGAACCTCCGACAAAGCGCTGGTGTTATGTCCCGCTTTCTATTTATATGTTTAGGTTTCCTTGGGTTGGTGATGTCATTTCCTGTGTTGGTGATGTCATTTCCTGTTCTTTTTCTCAGAGGATGGTAGATTGGATCCAAATCAATGTGTTTGTTGATGGAGTTCCGGTTGGAATGCCATGCCTCTAGGAATTCTCGTGCGTGTCTCTGTTTGGCTTGTCCTAGGATGGATGTGTTGTCCCAATCAAAGTGGTGTCCTTCCTCATCTGTCTGTAAGGATACAAGTGATAGTGGGTCATGTCGTTTTGTGGCTAGTTGATGTTCATGTATCCTGGTGGCTAGCTTTCTGCCAGTTTGTCCAATTAGTGTTTCACTACACTACACTGAGAAAAAGAACAGGAAATGACATCACCAGTGTAGGAAATGACATCACCAACCCAAGGAAACCTCAACATTTAAATAGAAAGCAGGACATAACACCAGTGCTTCACTTGAGGCTCACTGTTGATGTTACTTAGAATGGTGACGAAACATCTGG
Source organism: Stegostoma tigrinum (assembly GCF_030684315.1). Lineage (NCBI taxonomy): Eukaryota > Metazoa > Chordata > Chondrichthyes > Orectolobiformes > Stegostomatidae > Stegostoma > Stegostoma tigrinum. Next base: position 30,924,499 of record NC_081386.1, on the reverse strand, counting down.
GAACAAACCTTCAAGCTCAGTGAACCAGCGAACATCTGGAACAAAATAAAGACCCACTCTCTTGTGGACCGAGAGGAGGAGAGCGCTGTGTTGGAGGTGAAAGGAAGACGTCGCGTTGGCTGTGCACCCTTGCGACTGGTGGATCTTAATGCTGGCTTCGGCCTAACGCTGGTTCAGGGGAGCAGCCAACCTGTAACGATGGCTGCGGCAAGTGCTCATGCCCCAGGTCAGGGGGTCTGGAACACCATCCGTGTTTCCGTAAAGAAGGTGGATGAAGGTGCACCTGTGGACCGCACCTTCTTCGTGAAGAGGGTCCTGTTGGGCTGTTGCGGGTTCGCTGCTGCGGACATTTACTGCCTGCAGGATTTCCCCGGAGGAGGTTTTTACGATGTGACCTTCCGGAGTGCCAAGCTTTGCGAGCGCTTCATGGAGGTTTTCAAGGAGAAAGGAGGTGAGGGCCCCCTCTCTGTATTGACCGCTGTCCCACTGTTTGTGATGCCAGCGCAGAGGAGCCGTATGGTGACTGTACACATGTACAACCCGCATGTGCCAGCAGTTGATGTCCTGACCTTCCTTGGAAGGTACGTAAAGGTGGAAGGGGACCTAACTGACATCATGGACCCCTTTGGCATCTAGACCAGTAAGAGGCGGGTCAAGGTGATGCTGAGGATGGGTGCGGACGGGAACGTCGTACACCCACCGTCCAGCTTCACGATCGGCAGGAGCAAGGGCTACCTGACCTATGCAGGGCAACCGAAAGTCTGCCATGCCTGTGGTAGGTCAGGTCACGTGGCGGCCGACTGCAAAGCCACCATCTGCAGGAACTGCAGGGAGGAGGGACACCTTGCAAAGGATTGCCCACAAGAGAAAAGCTGCAACCTTTGCGGGGAAGCGGGCCACCTCTATAGGGCATGCCCGCAGCGGGGGACCAGCTATGCCCAGGTTACCGGCAGGGACAATGCGGGGCCAGCGCCCCCCTGGAGGAGAGGAAGGCTCCAGGGCCCAGCAAGGACCCCACTAATGTGCAGGAGGGCCAGGTCGTGCAGGAGGGCCCATCCCCGCAGGATGGGCCCGAGGCCAGCAAAGCGCCCCTGCAGGCTCCGCTCCCCCCCCCCAACAACCCGGAGTTGATGGAGGCGGCGACAGACGACCCAGAGGAGTGGACGACGGTCCGGAAAGCGAGGAGGAAGGTGCGTCGACATGCCCAGGAAGCGCAACCATCAGGCAGGAAGAGGCAGCTACAGGGGGGCTATAAGAGCTCCTCTGACGAGGGGGATTTGGAGAGGGCCCGCCCAAAGCAGAAGTTAAAGATCTCGAGGGAGAAGGAAAGCAGCACCCCGCTTCCAGGTGATGGGAGGTGTCCTGAGGCTCCCTCCGACACCCAGTCAAGTGCCGCTGGGGCACTGGAGGGCCCCCCGGAACTTCCAGGCGGGAAGGAGGAAACAGCGCGTCCCCAGCCTGACCCAGAGCCGGACCCTCCTGCGTCCGCACCCCCGACGGGGGGATGCCACCCGGAAGGCAGCACGGACGGTTTCCTCAGCCCGGAGAGCGTCCAGCAGTTAGACCGGGCAATGGGCATGAAGGGACAGATGGAGGGGCTGGACCTTGGACTTGGGGAGGGTACTGCGGTCACTGCCCACAAATGGGGGTACGGGTTGTGAGCATTAATGTGCGCAGCGTCAAGTCCACCGCAAGATGTGTGCCCACGTTGGCCTACCTGACCACCATCGAGGCGGACCTCCTGTTTCCGCAGGAGTGCGGGATACCGCACCTCGGCAGGTACGGGAAATGGTCCGGCGCCTAGACCTGTGGGCCTTCGGTCTGGTCGGGGGGTAACGACTGTTGCTCCTCGGGCCTGGCTATTCTGCTGCGGGGGCGCGATTTCACCATCTCTCAAGTTCAGGAGGTGGTGGGGGGCGCCTCCTAGTGGCTGACGTCACCTACAGGAACGCGCCTCTGAGGCTGATCAACATGTACGCCCCAGCGGTACGGAGTGAGCGGTTGGCCGTCCTGCAGCGGCTTCCACCCCTGCTGGCTACGTCCAGGCCGGTCATCCCAGGCGGAGACTTCAACTGCATCATTGATGCAGATGGAAGATCCGGCGTGGGGACAGTGGGTGGGGGGAGTCAACTGGACGTCACGTCCAGATTCCTGATGGGCACGGCGAAGGACACCAAGCTGCTCGATGTCTGCAGCACCCTTGCAGACGGAGCGCAGCAGAGGTACACCTGGTCGCAGCCAGACGGGTCTATCCGCTCAAGGATAGACTTCCTGTTTGTGTCACGGGCGTTCTCGGTCAGGTCCACCGGCATCGAGCTGGTGTTCTTCTCTGACCACTGCCTCCTGCTGGCCGACTGTCATTTACAGGACGACCAGCCGGCCGGCAAGGGGATGTGGAAGCTCAACACGACTCTGTTGACCCCAGAGAACGTCGAGGAGCTTAAGAGGGAGTACGCCGGTTGGAGAACCGTGAAACCCCTCTTTGAGTCTCCGGGCGACTGGTGGGAGACGGTGAAGGAGAACATCAAGAGGTTCTTTGACATCAAGGGTGTTCGGAAGGCAAGAGAGAGGCGGGGAAAGCTGTCGCGACTCCAGAAAAGGGTGCAGAACCTGCTCCTTCTGCAGTTGCTGGGGGTCGATGTCACAGAGGACTTCCACGAGGTGAGGGGCCAGCAAGCCTCGCTCTTTGCCGCGGAGGCCTCAAGGATAATCTTCCGGTCCAGAGTCCGCTCCGTGGAGCAGGACGAGACGTGCTCGCGTTTCTTCTTTCAGAAGGAGCATGAAGAGAGCTCTGTGCTTAGCCGGCTGAAGGGGGACGACGGCTCGGTGACGTCGTCTTGGCCCAACATTTTGAGGATCACCAGATCCTTCTATGCCGGACTGTACGACATGAAGCCCACGGACAGCACGGCCTCTGAGTCGTTCCTGTCGTCTATCACGAAGGTCTTAGACGACGGCATGAGGGAGTGGCTGGACCGGCCATATCCCTGCACGAGCTGACCAGAGCCCTCATGTCCTTGCAGAGGAATAGGACTCCCGGAAGCGACGGCTTACTGGACGAGCTGTATTCTGCTCTGTGGGACCTGGTCGGCCAGGACCTGCTGGAGGTGTATGATAGTGCGCTTCGGGCAGGGGAAATGTACAAGTCCATGAGGAAGGGCATCATCGCCCTCATTTACAAGAGGAAGGGGGAGAGGGAAGAAATTAAGAATTAGCGTCCCATTTCACTATTGAACGCGGACTACAAAATCCTGGCCAAGGTCATAGCCAACCGGGTCAGATCTGTCCTGGAGTCGGTGATTCCCCCTGACCAAACCTGTGCTGTGCCGGGCAGGAAGATCGCTGAGAGCCTCGCGCTCATCAGGGATACGATCGCCTACGTACAGGACAGGCGGGTGGACACCTGCCTCATCAGCCTGGACCAGGAGAAGGCCTTCGACAGGGTCTCTCATGCTTACATGAGGGACGTCCTCTCCAAATTGGGGTTCAGGGAGGGCATCCGCAATTGGATCTGGCTGCTCTACGCCAACATCGTTAGCGCAGTCTCGATCAACGGGTGTGAATCAGACAGTTTTCCTGTTAGATCTGGAGTCAGGCAGGGCTGCCCGCTCTCTCCTGCCTTGTTCGTGTGCTGTGTGGAGCCCTTCGCTGCCTCCCTCAGGAAGGACGTGAGCCTGAAGGGCGTGACTATCCCAGGCAGCGGAGACCTTCAGGTCAAGACCTCCCTGTACGTGGACGATGTCGCCGTCTTCTGCACCGATCGTCGGTCGGTGAGTGGATTATTGGACATCTGCGGCCAGTTTGAACTGGCCTCGGGTGCCAAAGTCAATAGGGGTAAGAGCGAGGTCATGTTCTTCGGAAACTGGGACGACCGCTCCTTCATCCCCTTCACCGTCCGGACAGACTACCTGAAGGTGCTGGGTGTTTGGTTTGGTGGAGCTGGAGCGTGCACTAAGACTTGGAGGAGCGTATCCCCAAATTGAAGCAGAAGCTGGGCAGGTGGACGCTCCGGTCCCTCTCCATCGCGGGTAAGAACCTGGTTGTCAGGTGCGAGGGGCTTTCGCTACTGTTGTATGTGGCGCAGGCCTGGCCTATATCCTGGACATGCGCTGCTGCGGTCACCCAGGCCATCTTCCACTTCATTTGGGGGTCGAGGTTGGACCAGGTCCGCAGGGACACCATGTAAAAAGACCTGGGAAATGGAAGAAAGGGCGTACCGAACGCCACCCTCGCCCTGACGGCTACCTTTGTGTGCGGCTGCATCAAGCTGTGCACAGATCCTCAGTACGCAAACACCAAGTGTCACTACTTACTGAGGTTCTACCTGTCCCCGGTGTTGCGAAGGATGGGCCTGGCCTCGTTGTCGCGGAACGCTCCGAGTAGTTGGACCGTCCCGTACCACCTGTCCTTCGTGGAGAAATTTTTGAAACGAAACACCTTTTGACCACAAGGCCGTCAGGCAGTGGTCAGCAAGTAGTATCCTCGAGACCCTTCGGGAAAAGGAGAGGGTGGATCCCGTCGTGTGGTTCCCCACGCAGACTGCCAAAGTCGTTTGGCAGAATGCCACATCGCCAGAACTTTCAAACAAGCACAAGGACATTGCTTGGCTGGCGGTGAGAGGGGCTCTGCCAGTGAGATCCTTTATGCATGCCCGGAATCTCTGTGCCACCACACGCTGCCCTCGAGGCGGCCGCGGGGAGGACGAGACTGTCGATCACCTCCTTCTGGAGTGCGCCTATGCGCAGGAGGTCTGGAAGGGGATGCAGTGGTATTTGTCGAGGTTCGTCCCAAGCAGCTCCGTGACGCGGGACTCCGTGCTGTACGGGCTGTTTCCCGGGACGCACACCGAGACCAACATCAACTGTGCCTGGAGGACCATCAATGCGGTGAAAGATGCTCTTTGGTCTGCCAGCTGAAAGAACTGACCCCGACCGAGTGTTGCAGATTGGCACACTCCAAGGTCCAGGACTACGTGCTGAGGGACGCGCTAATGCTTGGGGCAGCCGCTGCCAAGGCGCCGTGGGGAAAGACCACAGTATGAAACCCCTCGTCCAGAATAGAAAAAAGGGCCCTATCTGGTAACTGGGCCCAGCGGGCGCCTTCCCCAACTGGTCAGGGGGCCAACTGGGACTGTGCGGGATGACGACTGCCGGGGTATTTTCTTTGCTTTGTTTTTTTTTCTTCTTTGTTTGGTTTTTTTCCCTTTTAGTTGGTGTATGTACCCCCTGGGTAACCTGGAGCGGCTTGCATGACTGGGTAGGTGTATAAATATGTTTTATTTTTTTGTACTTCTTATGAATAAAGTATATTTTTTCAAATTTAAAAAAAAGGTGATGAAATGTCTGAAAACTAACCTTCCAGCTCACCGAGCAAACTCACATCCAGAACCTCACCCTGAGCTATATATCTTCTCAAAACTCGCTAGCTCTTTCTAAAGGTCAGCATAAGCATAATGGGCTGAATGGCCTACTGTGTGTAAA